>NW_026068144.1:738091-804658 GCF_014885135.2 Alexandromys fortis | reverse complement strand
GAGGGAGGGAGGGAGGGAGGGAGGGAGGGAGGGAGGGAGGAAAGGAGGGAGTTTCCTGGTTGTTTTCATGCTGCTGAGACAACAGTTGACAAAGCTCCTTGGAAGAAAGATGAATTTATTCTGCCTCTCAGTTGTAGTGAGCTCAGTCCATCATGACAAAGAAAACATTTATGCCAGGAAACACAGAAAGGGTAATGCCAGTGTTTGGCTGACTTTCTCCCCATACCCAGCCCAGAGGGTGGTACTATTCCCATGCAAGGTGTGTCTTCTTCCTTCTGGAAATCTCCTCACAGACACACGAAAAGGTGTGCCTTGCCATCTCCTGGGTGATGGCCACATGAGGCTGACAATGAAGCTGACTGTCACAGGAGGCAGTAGACACACAGACCTTGGTAGTACACTAGGCTACCCTCCGATTAGGCTGTGGCTGTGGAAGGTGTCTCTAGACTTGTGTGAGACCTTCCTGCTGTGGATTCCCTGACTGACATAACCTCTACAGGTGTAGGTGTAGTCATGGGCTTGTGTGGATGCCAAGCTGTGTTTCAGGAGAAGGATCTAGTATGGACCGAGCACTCTGCTGTCCTAATTTGCCTGGCATCTTGGGATTCCCGGAACATAAGGCTGCAATCCTAAGTAGTGATAAACTCAGAGAGTCCCTGGAACTGGAGGGTGGGCCGACACAAGCAGGAAGCTGGGATTTGCAGAAAATGAAATGAAATTAGTCAACAAAGATCTGCTGACCTGCTCCTTGGGTCCTCATCAAGTAGCCTGCTGAGGGAAGGTAATTTAGAAAATAGAAAGATTCAGTAGCTGCATGTATGTTTCCACAGAGCTGCCTCTCAAGATATGATCTTGAGCCTGTTTGTAGGCAACACAGAGCATTGTATGGAGAGGATGCGTGATTCATGAAACTGGAGGATAAGAAGTACATGAAGGGATACACCATCCCATCCTTCTGTCTCACGCAGAAGCCTCCCTGGAGACATCAAAGGGCGGGGCAGAGGAATGGAAGAGAAACTGAGTAGGTGGGAGAAGTCTAAGGAGTAGGAGGGAAGGGAGAAAGGGATTCCTCTGAGTGAAAGGAAGACTGGAGAGATAGGTTGAGGAGAGGAGCAGAAAAACAGGTGAAAGATGGAATGAGCTGGTTGGGTGCGGACAAATAGCCGGAGAAAGAGGGGCTCGTCTGGGACTCGGAGAGGGAGCTGGTTGTGATGAAGATAAAGTGGCCCAGAGGACCAGGAAGGGTGATAGTGCAAGGCCAAAGCGGAGGTGTAAACTGAGTGTGAGCGCAGCATCACAGGACCCTGCTGCTGGAAACTGATGGATTTCTTTGTGTGTGTGTAACAATGCTGGGTGAACTGTGACCAGAACAAGAAGGTGTGGTGTTGAGGCCATTGTAGAAGTAATCCTAGAGACTGCAGAAAGGAAGGTAGCTTCCGAGGACCGGAACATACATATTCTAATGGTAACAGAAGTCTACACAGGCAGCATATACACAGACAGGTAGAGCCACCTACCTACTCCTCACTACAAACACCTCCAAAGACCAAGAGAAGAGATACCTAAGGCTTTCCTGTCATCAAGAAATGACACAGCCAGGAGTGCTGGTGCATGCTTGTAGTTAGTACTCAGGAGGCTGAGGCAGGAGCATTGTGAGGTCAAAGCCAATCTGAGATAGAGCAAGATCCTGTCTCAAAAACAAATCACAACACAACAAAAAATAACTTTTGAAAATTAAAAAAAAAAAACACATCAAGTACACCACTCAGAAAGACTCTAAGGCACCACAACTACAGAAAGACGTGCACATTCATGCTTATTGCTTCAGCATTCACAATACAATAGCCAGGTCATGGGACCAGACTGTACGTCCACTAGATAAGTGGATAAAGAAAATATATATGCAATGGATTTTCACTCAGCTGTAAAGAGAACGAAATGACATTTAAAGGAAAGCTGATAGAATTGAAGATCATCACATTACGTGAAAAACAAACACATTTTCTCTTCTATGAGGAATCTAGATTTAAATATATATATATACATGACATATATGATATTAAACTATGATACACATACATATGCAAGATATTGAAGTAGAAGGAGATTATTTGGGGAGAAAAGCAGGCGATGGGAGGGACAGTAAGGAAGAAGGTGGAAGATATGAACAGGTGCTATGATATATGCATTTGAAAATGTCAGGTTAGGCAGCGGGGGGCGCACACCTTTAATCCCAGCACTCAGGAGGCAGAGGCAGAGGCAGAGGCAGAGGCAGAGGCAGAGGCAGAGGCAGAGGCAGAGGCAGAGGCAGAGGCAGAGGCAGAGGCAGAGGCAGAGGCAGAGGCAGAGGCAGAGGCAGAGGCAGAGGCAGAGGCAGAGGCAGAGGCAGAGGCAGATGGATCTCTGTGAATTCAAGGCCAGCCTGGAGTACAGAGCAAGTTCCTGGACAGGTTCCAAAGCTACATAGAGAAACCCTGTCTCAAAAAACAAAACAAAACAAAACAAAAAAAAGTGTCACAGAAAAACAAGCAGCCCATACTAACTAAAACAATAATAAATTTCGAAAGGTTTTAGAGCCAGGACCTCACTATGTATTTCTAACTGTACTAGAACGCACACTCACTATCTAGGCCACCCTAGTCTGCACTCATAGAGATCTGCCTGACTCTGCCTTCTGAGTACTGGGATTAAAGTCATGTGTCATGACACCAGGGCCTAAATTTTTAAAAAAAAAATGTAAAGAAGCCTTTAAAAGAAATGATAATCAATGTACTGATTTTTTGAGGTGGGGCTCTCACTCTTTGGCCCTGGCTGGCACTATATAGAGCAGTGGCCTAGAATTCACTATGTAGAGCAGGCAGATCTTGAACTCATAGAGATTCACCTGCCTCTGCCTCTGAGTGCTGTCACCACGCCTGGTGTTTCTAAAACCAGCAACATGAGAAGCATCTACACACACACACACACACACACATACACACACAGTTACACACATACATGTACACACTCATGCACCATGCACGCATGCACTATAGGTTAGTGATCAAACCCAGGTTTTTGTGTGAAGCAACAAAATTAAAGCTGCTCAAAGAGAATCCATCCGTGGTGGAAAAGCAAAACAAACAATGTAATCTTAGGCTAAATCTGTGTTGTTTGACTCATTAAAAGGTGCAACGGTTCAAGTATTAAAGATGTCTCCGATACTGGATGCCAGAACTTATTGTAAGAATAAGAGACAGGTATTTATCCTTAATGAAAGATATGCTCTAAGAACTTTACCGGTAAGTCTAAACTCCCAGTCACTGCAGGGTGCGCTCTATCCCCAAAGCACCCTCTTCTGTTTCTACCACCACAGAGCTAGAGTCTGAAACAGAGTTTGCCAGCTTCCTGGCACCATCCCAGGATGCTGTCCATGACTCCTGCCAACTCCGGCTTGGTGCAATCTGGAAATTCTGGTACTGGGGAAGAGCCTGTAGAAGGCAATGAACGCAGAAAGGCCAGCCAACTGTAAGCCCTGGCGACTACTGCTGCCGCCACCACTATAGCACTGAGCACCGAGCCTGGCACACAGCTGGAGCTCAACAAATGCTCACTGATCCACAAATGGATCCACAAATGGATCAACTTTGCAGCAACTAGAAGTTACATTTGTAAAACACCAACCCAGTCTTTCAGCTGGGAAGCCTGGCAGCCTCTCTGAAACCACTGCCCTTCTGGAAATCAGTTCTCACTCACAACGCTCCACAACTGAGCTGTGCTTTGGGACTGAAACGCATGCTGTCCCCTGCTCAGGCATTTGAACACTTGGTCCCTAACTAATGATGCTCTCTTGATGGCTGTGAAACCTTTGGGGTGTGAGGCCTGGCTGATGCTTTTAGCCCCTACAAGCTGGCCTTTGCAGACCCTAACCTTTAAGATTGGTCAACAGGATTTAGAATCACCTAGCAGACAAAAGCCTATGCATGTCTGTGGAGGGCGTTTCCAGATACACTTTTTGTTCGTTTGTTTCTTGAGAGAGTTTCTCTTATATAACTGTCCTAGCTGTCCTGGGACTAGCTCTTGCAGTTCAGGCTGACCTCGAACTCACAGAAATCCGCCTGCCTCTGCTCCCAAGTACTGGGATTAAAGGTGTGCACCACCCACACCTGGCTATCTAGTTATTTAACTGAAAAGATCTACCATGATTATAGGCAGTACCATTGTGGCCTGGAATCCTAGACAACATAAAATGGTGAAAGCTATCTAAGCACCAGCGTCCATTGCTCTCTGCTTCCTAACTGTGGGCCTAAGGTTCCCAGCTACCCTGAGCCTCTACCACTATAGCAGACTGTACCCTTGAACTGGGAGACAAAGTAAACCTTTGTTTCCATTCTAAAGGAGTGCTTTTACTGCGTCTGTCAGGTATTTTATGGTCCAGCAAGAAGAGTCACTAACCCGTGCGTTACACCAGCCTCCGGCTCTGGTCTGATACTAATCCACCAGGATAAGCAGCTGCCACTTCAAGCTGCTGGCACTGTGTATGGGACTGCTCTAGCTGCCTCGCCCTCCCAGACATGATGGACTGCTTCCTTGGAAACCCTGAGCCAAAATCACTTTCCTTTAAGTTGATCTGTCAGGTGCTTTGTCACAGAGTATGTAACACATCCCAGCAGCTGGCTCTTTCCAGTTCTGGTCAGTCCCTCAACTATCATCAAACCTCTCCAGGCCCTCCTGATAACACCTGCAAATTCCACCTCATGGCCTTGCTAAGGCTTGGCTCACCTAGAATCTCTTGCACAACTGACTCCCAGGGTTGACACCTCTATTCCACTGAAAGCCTAGTCTTCCTGATTCATGTCAACACCCGCCCCCCAAGAAACCTTACATTTACCTTGCTGCTTTGTCTGATCTTTCTCAACCAGATATTTCTAAAATGGCTTGCTTTTTTATCCATGTGTCACTCTTTAGAAGTCTTTGGGATCCTTTTCAATTAACCCAAGTTTATTTATCTTTATATACCCAGCTAAACTGTCCATGCAGGGGGGGTACAGTAGGAGGAGGGGTGTCAAAAAGATTCAGAGAAGGAGGCAGAGGAAGTGTTAGTGTGAAAGACCCCCATGTCCATGTACTATGTTAAACTTTGCTGAAATTCAGCTGGGCCCCTCAGCTCAGCCGATGCTAAAACTGGATATCTATGGGTTGCAGACTCACTGACTAGGCTATGGAGAGAGACAGAGTGCTAAATCTAGCTTTGTGGTTTGTCGGGACTAAGGAGAAGGGATACTCCACCCCCCCCCCAAGATATCCTATCTAAACTGTCAACTTGCTGTTTTATCTGTCTTTATGGCTTTTCGGGGAAATTCGAGAATAGACATGGGGCCATTCCCAGGATGAGCTAAGCCCACCACTTTGAGAGCCAATGAAATGCTTGTACTATACTACCCTCTTATGTAATCATTTTCCCCTATAAATATGGCTGTTTGAATTTGCCCGGGGTGTGCAATTGGCGTAACCTACTGTTGCACCCTCAGGCGCCTGTGTAATCAATAAAGACACCTCTTGCTGATTGCATCTGTTGGCCTGAATTATTGAGACTGGGGGATTTCTCCCACTGCCCTTGAAAACAAGGGTTTTTCAAGTGGGTTGCTGTTAAGACAACAAAATTGTGGTTTCAGAAACTAAACATTCTGTTCCTGTCCCTAACTCATCCTACTGGGAAGCAGAAGTACCACTAAGACAGGAAGGAGATGAAAGAGCCTCATAGCATCTCCTGGGGTCAAAAGACTGGCTCCCTTAGGCACTGTCCCCCTCAACTAACCCCGGGTTTCACCAGAGAAGCCGTGGTCGCGCTTGCCTCCTGTATTCAGCCTTTCTTTGGAAGAACGAGCCCTGTTCTCAGAAGAGTCACACAATAAGGCTGCGCTTCTTCCTGCTTCCATCTGCCCAGTCATCTTGCTAATTGGAAGGACTCTGCTTCCCCGGCAGCCTGGTTCTGCCAGGCAGAAAGGTCCTCTCTGGTTTTCTGGATGTAGTCCGTGTTCCCGCTGGCCCCTCCTTGGGAGTTCACTTGTCATTCAGGCCTCATGAAAGGCTCCCTTACAACTGCTCATTCACTGGAGTTCATTGTCCCCGGCCATTCATCCACATTCATGGGTATAATTCCTCCAGCAGCCACATGCGCAGGGGCGTGCGCACGTGTGTTGAGACCCCACATCCCCATTAGCACTGAGCACACTTGAAATAAAAGGCAACGTCGCCTGAATGCAGAAGTGCTCCCCTCCCCTCTAACGGGTGGCCAGTCTGCTGTACTCAAGTTATTTCAAGAAATACCAGGAAAATGCATGGCTGCTGAGAGCTGAGGAGGAGGAGCAGGGCGATCCTGGCAGCCACTTTCTTAAAGCTCTGTCAGGGACTTGGGTTCAGACACTGCAGCAGGCTCCGCCCTTCCTCAAGCAGCCCATTCTGGAGACTTGCTCCACCACGCACGACCCGCCCACACTTCCTAGACGCTTCTTCCACTTCCTCCACTGAATCCTGTTTCATTAACCGGCAGTTTCTCCTTCAGTGTTGCTTGTGGGGGCGGTGCTGGGACTAGGTCCCCGGCTCTTCATAACACTTTAAAGATGATCACTGGTAGATGTTTCTTAGAGCTATAGGAAGCAAAGAGAAACTAGGCTCGTGAAATAGGAGATCAGAGAAAGAGCCAGAAACTGGACCTTGTCATTGTTCATCTCCTACTTGACCACTGAAGGACGCCTGCTAGCCACAGGTCCACAGAACCAGCCTTGATTCTCCCTGATACTAGGGTTTCACCATCTCTGCAGAGCATCAGGGCCTATTCTAATCCAACCCTTCACTGAGGGAGCCTTCCCTGGTTCCCACTGGGTCCACAGGCCCGGAAGCCATGGGCTTCTTAGCAATGATTTGCCAGTGTTGCCAAAGCCACTTCCTAGACTCAAAGATTTCCAACGCTGGGGAGGAGAAGGACAGACTCCAGTCGCTGCGAAACTTCAGAGCACCTGATGGGAAAGACTTTGCTGGTCAGTGACTATTTCGGGGTCTGCCTGGATCCTGTTCGGCAGACACTGTTTGATGTTTACTTGCCTGGTGAGAAACACCAGAGATAGAGCCCATCATGAGGGCAGCTGGTCCTTCACAGGGGTGTTTTGTAACTAAAAAGACAAAAAGACTCTGAGATCACACAGAAGTAGGTTTGAATCCAGACCCGCCTTGACAGAAGGCCTTGGGGAAGCCTCTGAACTGCTTGGAACCAAAGTTTTTCTTTTTACATTTGCATGTTTCTCAGCTTTAAGATGCTGAAAAATTAGGCTGGATATTGTCATGTTCCACATTATCAGTGTCTGGTCGATGCTGGACCACACTGTAATATTGTAAAGATGCGGTAGGCACATCACTGGTGTGGGTTTGCTATATGAAAAAAACCACATACAACTATGTGTGGTATTTAGTGCTTGTTCGCAAATGACAGCTTTACTTGTTATGGTGGCTAATCTTCATTGTTAACTTGACAAGGTTAGAAGCACCTAGGAGACACGAGGTGGGAAGATAGGCCTTGAACGTGTGTGGTACTACTCACTCAGTGGGTTGGGCTCTCAGATTGAATAGAAAGGAGAAATAAATCTAGCGGAGCAGCAGCATTTGTCTCTCTCTGCTTCCTGACTGCAGATGCCCGTGCTCAGCTTTCTCACGTGCCTAGTCCACACCCTCCCTGCCAAATAAAGTCTCCCTTTCTTACAGGCTTTTATCGGGTGCTTTGTTATATCAAGGTCTAATAGCTATGTGTGTTATACAATACCTTTATCAGTACTTTAAGAGTAGATATCGACTACCTAGAAAGAAAAAGTTCACTGTAAATAATTTATAGCAGTCTCATACATCTCTTTATTGCAAAAAAAAACTGTGAAATGACTGTCCTGTACTGTTAGGTTTGTATAAATCACTCTGTGATGAACTCACCTATAGACAAATGTCTTGACATGTCCCTGCCAACCTGCCAACAGACAATGCCTGACTATAATGCTTTGTAGACGAAGCTGTCCTACGTATATGGCAAGTTTAGAACATCCCCAGATGCTATTTGTACTCATCCACCCCAAGTTGTGACATTTGAAAATGTCTCTAAATAATGCCACATATTCCCTGGGAAGCAGAATCTTCCTCAGTTGAAAGCCATTGATAGAACCACCCTGGGTTTGTTTTCTAAAGATTAGATGATATACTAGCATATGTAGGTATCTCACATAGCAACCTAGTACAAGTGATGATCCATATATATTACTTTATTTAACACTTTGCAAGTTATCCTTCCATGCTCACTCACCAGGAATAGTCCCGGAGTGGAGTGTCACAATCCCCAGAGAAGGGCTTTGGAGGAGGTATGCAAGCCAAGTGGTATCACTAGCTCCATTAATCTCAGGATGAAGACCAGTAGACATCTTCAGATGCTTGGGTGTATTTGGAACCATGTGAAGGGGAAAGGGGTTTGTAGTTTGCTGTGGTCTAGAATTTTGTTATTGGTTCCTTGTTTGCTGAGGTGCTGCACCTAATATTTAGCCTAAGCTAAGCACTAGACTATATTCTCAGTACATTTTCACTGCTTTGTTTTAATTTGAGCGGGGTTCTTAAGAAGTTTCCCAGGCTAGCCTCCAACTCACTTTGCAGCGCAGCAAGAACTTGAATTTATGATCCCCTTAATCCAGTCTCCCAGGTAACTGGGATACATTTAGACCAACACACTCATGCTGAAACCTAATCACCAATGGGAGGAGGGCCTCTGGGAAGTAGTTAGGTCATGCGGGTAGAGCCCTCAAGAATGGGATTAGCATCCTTATAGAAAAAGACCCCACAAAGCTGCCTTATCCCCCACCACCACACAGAGACAGTGCAAGAAGACACACTCCATGAAGAGGAAACTGGGCCCTCACTGGACCCTGAGTCTGCTGGCGCCTTCATCTTCAACTTCTCAGCCCTCAGAAATTGACAAAACCATATCTGTTGCATAGAAGCCATGGGGTCTATAACAAATATTTTATAGTAGCTCAAACAGAGTAAGACATTGCTGAAGGCCCAGAGACTGCAACAACTTAAGGGTCATTTCAAAGTGGACAGAGTACGCTTCCGTCTCAATTCTCTCTCCCCCCTTTGCTGTTCTCAGAGGACAGAGTCCATGTAGATGAGATGACAAGGACAGTGTAGAGAAGTCGCTGAGAGTTTGTTGGCATGGCTAGGGCAAAGGAGGAAAGATTTAGCTTCTGTAGGCTATAAATCCAGGCCACAGAGGAGAAGCTGCCTGCCCTGAATGCCCACTATACATCTGGCCTCATGCTGTGCCCATCCTACATGTCCAGGGCCAGGCTTCCTCTGCACAGGGCATGTTGGGTCTGGAGATTGCACTTCCTTAAGAAGGGGAACCAATGGGAACCTTCCAAGTCAGCACCAGCTTCTTCTGCAACAAAACCAATAGAATAGTACCAACCCTGGACTGCAGGGACTGGTCAAGGAATCCACTCAAATTTCAAATTTGCAGATACTTAAATCTCTTCCCTTTCATCTTCCTCTCCCTCCTTTTCCTCTTTAAGGCAAGAATTCTGTCACTCGGCTACATCCCATTTGAGAACTTGCTGTGTAGTCTAGGCTGGCTTGAATTCACATTACTCCTGCCTCAACCTCTCAAGTGTTGGAATTACAGAATTATGCCACCACCTCAAGCATTAACTTCATGCTATAAAGTGGTATATTTGCATAGAACCTATTCATGATGTCTCCTGGGTTTTAAATCATATTTGCATTAACTGTAATACCAACTCAAATGTAAATGCTATGTGAATAGTTTATATTGTATTGCCCAGGGAATCATGATTTTTTTTAAGTCTCTACATACTCAGTAGAGACACAACTGTTTTTCCCTACATCTTTTTGATCCAAGGTATTGGTTAAATCAACAGATGTAGAACCTGAAGATAGAGAGGGACCTGAGAGAATCTGAGAGGCTCAACCTTTTTCTTGTGTGTGTGTGTGTGTCCATGTGCATGGATGTACATGAGAGGCAAAGGTCAACCAAGAGTATCATTCTTTAGGTGCTGGGTTGTTTTTTTTTTTTTTTTTCATAATGTCTCATCAAACAGGCTAGGCTAGGTGGTCAGTGAGTCTTGGGCATCCTTTTGTCTCTAACTCCCAGTGCTGGGATAACAAACACATACCACCACGATGGGCTTCTTGCTTTTTATAAACATGGGTGTTAGAGATTGAACACAGGTTCTCATGCTTGCATGGCAAACCCTTTACCAACGGAGCATCTCCCTAGTACCCAAACTCTCTTTCTTAATTTTTAAAAAATATTATTATAGTCTGCATATGATGTGGTGTACATAAGCCACAGCACAAGCAGAGATGTCCAAGGACAACTTTCCAGAGTCGGTTTTCTCCTTCCGCTTTTCTGTGGGTTGCAGGGATTGAACTCAAGGTATTAGTCTTCATGGCAAGTCGTTTATCCACCAAATCATCTCACTAGCCCTCAACCTGAACAGTGATGATAATGGACTTGACACCAGGCGGCATACTTGTTCTTCAATACTAGTCACTAGGTATATGGCTTTGACTGTGTCCGTTCTCTCTAGGGATTCCTTTGTCAATTCCTCTCAAGCAGGCTGGCAACCACTCCCTACAGTGCCCTGGGTAAATCTACAGAGTTCAGTGACCCAACACACTCTGAGGAGGAAGGAAGGGTTATTGATGAGCACTCAGCCACCACCAAGTGCAGTCTCCCACTGCGGGTGCAAGGCCATGCCTGAGCCACATGAAAGGGAGTTGTCTGATGAAAGGGGCTAAGCTGACAAGATGAGCACAGACCAAGGCCAAGGGATCCTTCTAAAGACTCCCGAGTGTACATGTGACTGGGACCAAGGCAGCCGAGACAGAGTCCAGAAGAGCAGCTGAAGGGGGAAGAACTTGTTGTTTTGGTTTTAATCACAAGACTAGATGGAAAAAAAATTACTTTTTGCTTTTGGGGAGCTGGGTAGAGAATAGAGAACGAAGAACTCTGAAGGTGTATTCTGCAGATACGTGTGTACGTTATACACTGACTGATCTGTCGACTGCGTTCCAGGAACCCAGCCACCTTTGAAGGTCTCTTCTGCATGTATCTCATCGTCTCTCATCCCCTACTTCGGGCCTTTACAATCTTCTGCTCAGTGAATAGTGACATCTTAGAGGATGGCCTGCTTGCTACCCGCCCTCCAACTTTCTGCACAAAGGTCATTTCGAGCACGGCTTTCAACACTCCATCACTATCACCTGCTAACCTCCATAACTCATCCCATCCAGTCTCAGACCTGATGGTCTCAGAAAACCTCTCCCTGAAATCATGAATCAGTAAGTTGTGGTTGACTTCTGTTTTGAAATAGGGTCTCCATAGGTAGAGCTGGCTAGCCTCAAGCTATCCATCCTCCTTCCTCCATCTCCTGATTCAGCAGTCAGAATTACAGGTAAGACAGGGATGTGCGGCATTAAAAGTGATGTGGGAAAGTTATCATTTACTTCCCCATGCCAGACCTTGTTGACCAAGCTTCTCAATGGCCCGAGTCCCCTTCTTTATCATTACCTGGTGACTCCATAGACACAAAGTGAGGATCAATGACACAGTCCATGTCAAAGGCTTTCTACACTGTAAAGGGCAGAGGCAGTAACCAAGTTCATCTGTGTATCTAGAACCTCCCTCAGTGTCCATTCAGGATAGTCTGCACACTGTTTCCCTTCATTTCCTGATCAGGTAAATCCTGCCCCCACAATTTCACCCATCTCCCTACACCACACCCTCAGTCAATATGAACAGGTGATTTGTAAAATAGTATATACTATGGCTAAGAAATATTTTCACCATGCTTAGTTATCTGGAAATTATGAGCTAATATCACAAGTAATGGCTTCTAAATAATGACTAGAATGGCAAAATGCAAAATCCTGATAATACCAAGTGTTGACAAGGATGAAGAAGATGAGAAACTCATCCACTGTTGACAACACTATAGATGTGTTTGGCCAACCTTAGACATGCTGCCAGACGTCTATTCAAGTTGAACATATGACCCAGTGGTTCCATTCCTACATACACTGGGAGAGATGGGGTTACATGCTCATTAAGAGTCCTAGCAGCTTTGTGCTAAGAGTCTCCATGTGGAAAGGCCTAGAAACTTAAATGCCTATTATTAGTAGATGGATACATTCATAGAGCAGACAGTAGGGAGATTATTAGGGGGGCTCCTATATAAAACAGCAAAGAAGTACATGGTGTGATTCTGCTGGGAAGGGAGAGATAAAAGTTACCTCTTTCCATAGCTCTGGAGAGATGACTCCACATTTAAGAACACTAGCTATTCTTCCAATAGTCCTGAGTTCAATTCCTAGCACCTACTTGGCAGCTTACAACATCAGTAACTGTAGTCTCAAAGGATCTAATGCCCTCTTCTGGTGTACACACACATTAGATAGATGATAGATAGATAGATGATAGGTAGATAGATAGATAGTAGATAAAGATAGATGATAGATAGATATATGCTAGATAGACGGATGATAGATAAATGGATGGATAGATAGATAGATAGATAGATAGATAGATAGATAGATAGATAGATAGATAGATGACTTTTAAGGAAATCATCGTGGTAGCAACTGGGAAAGACCAGTCTGGTCTTGTTTAATTTTAAAACTCTTGTCTTTTTTGTTTTCATTTTGAGACACATTTGTTCTCATGTAGACCAGGCTAGCCTCAAACTCACTGGTAGCTGGGAAGGACATTACACTCCCTGCTTCTCCTGCCTCTCCCTTCTGAGTGCTGGAATTACAGGGGTGTACCGTCACATTCAGCGAAAGCCCCTACGACTTGACCTTTGTTCTAGTGATACGAAAACTTGTCACTCGTGACCTGCACACATTTCTGGATGTATATGTATATTTCTTTTATCTCACATGTGCAAACACTCCAATGCCCTTTTTATTGAAAAATTTACTCACCATAATCTTGCCGAGACAGATGCACCAAAAGGAGAAGTAATGTGTCCAGCGCGACATGGGATGAAAAGCGAGCCAGGGCTCTGCATTCCTACACACCATCTCCTGCCTAGACTGCTTTCACGTTTCCAGCTCAGCTCCTCACTGGGCTTAGAGCTACCAAAGTCAGGGACTTTAACTGCTTTTGCAGTCAGTACAGGGCCGGAAGTCATAGTTCTGAGCATGGTCAGTGAGGAGTGGAGGTCAGAGACAAAATCCCATGGCTCACTCTCTTGGACTTCCCCTTTCTGCTTACCCTGCCTTTGTTTACCTCTCTGTGCTGCTGAGGATGTACCCTCAGGCAGGTGCTGAGTCTCATCCCCCCCCCAGTAACCCCAGCTCTTGACTCTTTCTCACTGCTTGGCCAAATCAGTGCCGTCTTTGGGGCAGGCAGACTTCAGTCATACACCCAGAAGGGCAAGTAGAAAAGAACCAATGAAGAGCTTGAAGAAATGTCGTTCTGATGGCTCCTTCCTTCTACTTAGGCTGCCACCCCACCCCTCAGGCACAGCCACCAACCATGTGCCAGGTGTGTGTTGGGCACAACTCCACACGGTATCAGTTCAGACACCAACTCCCACATCCCTCTGGCCCCAAGGCTCTGCTGTCTCCCTGCCTAGCAAGCTTCTTCCCCAAAAGAAGGAGGGAAGCATCTGTCTGGACTGGCAGCTCAGCAGGACTGTCTGCCCATCTCCTCTTCCCCCACACAGCTGGTAATCCTTCCATCACTGCCTCCCAAAGAACCAAGACCTAGATAACCTGGAGAGCGATAAGAGCCTCATCTGTACGGGAACTTGCAAACCTCCCCTCCCCAGGCTCGCTTTCTCCTCTCTCTCTCTCTCTCTCTCTCTCTCTCTCTCTCTCTCTCTCTCTCTCTCACACACACACACACACACACACACACACACACACACGCCCACCCCCACACCCCCATGTCCCCAGGCTGTCAGGAGGCCATATCCCACCTGAAGCATCAGTCAACTTCAAGCTAGGGGATAGGGTTTTCCGTTAGCCACCTTGGGTTTCTTATGCATTTTCGGTACTAGACAACGCATGATGTATGCAAGGTGGAAACCCCATCCCATCTCAAAAGGGGCCGTTTTCACCCCCTCTGACAGCAGAAGAAAACTCACTACTCTGACTTTTATGTGATGCCGCAAATGCAGGCAGTGGTTAACGTAACTCAGTGACAGTCCAACAAACAATGGCATCAGGCTTGGGCTGTTCATTTGTAGGCTGATCCTTACCAGTAGGTTTCCCTGTCCCTGCAGACCTTCCCTAACTCTACTCCAGACCTTAGCCTGTTTCCTTCCTAAAGTGCCCTCCTCTCTATTCACCTTGGTCAGTTGTAACCCTTATAATCTTTACTCTTAGCCTTGGGCCTTGCTAGGTTTCCGGTTCCTATCTATAACCTGGAGCTAAATGTTCTTCCTGGCTAGAGGGCTTTGCAGTACTGAGGGGGAATGTCATCTGTGAAGGGACCAGGGTTTAAGAGTTTGATTCCTGCTTTTCCTTTTCTTTCTTTCCTTTTTTCTTTTTAAACATATGGGACTTGGTGATTCAAGATATTAGTGGGATTGCCGAGGTTCAAATACTTCATACCCTGTCTTCTCCAGATTCACAGGTTCACGGTGCCCTGGGTTCTCTTTCCTGTCTTTTTGTAATTAAAAGAATGAGAACATCTTCATTTGCATCCTTTAGAGCCTGACTAAAATAAAGATAGTATCGGAAGTACATTAGCCTAAAAGATTAGGAGGCATTGTTTGGAAGAACTTGGAGAGTGCTCAGCAATCACTGATCTAGAAATAGATTAGAAACTCCTGGAGGACAGGCTGCCTGTCAGGTTCACTGTGGAGTCTTCAGGGCTGCCTCACAGGGAACGGAACTCCAGAAGTCCCTTCAGGTTTGGGAGGGAGTCGCCCCTGTAGCTCCCACAGGGACAGAGAATGGAGCCAGAGGGTTTTAGTTGAAGCCACCAATTTCCCTCTGCTGGCTCTGCCTGGATTCTCAGGCAGGTAACAGTACCCCAATCCCAGGGGTGGAGACCAGACTCATCCATCTCTTGCCAGAGGCCTTTCTGTTGAATCCCACTCTGACATCTGGACTGTAACAGGCTGAGTGCTGGCCTCTTCCCTGGAAGCTGGGACAACAGGCTTGACTGGAACACATACTGGATCTGGTGCACATGGCCAGAGAAACCTGCAATCAGAACCTTGAGGTGCCAGACATCTCCAGAAGGTCCCTTACTGTCACTGGGGGTAGAAATGGACTTATCTGTCAAGTCTCAGATGGAGAAAGCCCCCTCTCAGCAAGAGGAAGACCAAGCAGGTGGCTGATCAAAAGGGGAGGGGAGTCCCTTTCCCTTACTCAGTCCTCATAGACTGCCTGGGAAACACAGGTCTGGGCAAAGCCAGGAGACCAGCACTGCAATTAAAGGAGCCCCACAATTGGGAGTTCCCAGGAGATCCTTGCCCGCCTCCGGGTCCCTGTGTCCTGGAGCCTGCAGTGGTTGGCCAAAAGCAGGGAAGGGAAAGGCGGACAATGGGCTTGCTGCCATGTCCTCATGTTTCTATGCTGGGGTACACCTTCCCAGGCCTTTCTGGGTGGAGACATCTTGATCAGAGACCTCAAGGTAGCACCATGATTTCGACTTCTGGCAAGCATCCCAAAAAGAGAGTAAGATATGATTCCAGGCTGCCCTGGGCTTCATTAACAAGTTTCCTATCTCTCCTCAGCTTGGAAGTCTCTGAAGCAAGGTCAAGTGGGAGTTTAATAGTCATTCCTGGGCCTGTGCAGAGGGCAGTCTTTGAACTCTGCCCACAGGTGGGTGGTTCCCACCACCGAATCACTTATAATTGAGGCAGGAGGGGTGAGCGCCTACAGGGAAATGCCTGGGCTTCCTAGGGCTTTCTGGTCCTCACGCCTCGCTCTAGAATCAAAGGTTCTACAAACTAGCCTGTACACCCAGCCACGCATCCCTCTTCCAGCCGTCCCAGCACGACTGGGGACACCGCCCTCTCCCTGGTAGACACTATTGTGCTAGGGAACGGTTTTGTACTTTGACAGTGCAGGGTCTCACATCAGATCCCAAGAGTGGACGCGTTAACAGCTGTATACCTCCAAGGGAGCCTCCTCAACACACAGCTACACCTTTACCAGGGAAAACTGCCTCCCCTGTGTGCACGGAGTGGGCTAAGGGTGGGGTGGCCAAGGAGGAGACCAAAGGCAATACAGAGCCCTCCTGGATGGTGCATTCAACTCCAGCCTACACATTTCCTGTGGGAGCATTTGGATGTTTCCTTGGTAGGAAAATGTGTCCCCAATAGAAGCAGCTTCTCCTGGGCCCACTCAGTCTGCCCCCGCCTGACTTTGTCTAATGTTATTTAGGCTGAGACAAGCTTCTCGTCTTCCCCAAGTGCGGGATTGACCCCTCCCATGCTTGGCTTTCTCTTGGGGAGACTCGACCAGACTTGGGCCATCTCCATCTGAAGAACACACAGAGAAGTACCCTTGTATTTATTTTTCTTCCTGTCCTTAGATGCCAACACCATTCCAGACCTAGGCAGCTGGGAAAGCCATTGACTTTGAAGCAGGGGGCTGGAGGAGTTGGAAAATGATGAGAGTGAACTCCCACCAGACAATGGCCAACTGGGATATAGTTCTCCTTGCCCTGGGGCTTTCCACACCCTGATTGAGATGGAGTACCTGGACTCTGGTGGAGTGCAAGGAAGCCCAGCTGGGCGTGCATGGCCCCTGACCCTATTCTCCTACCCGCTGCCTCTCCTAGGCATTCTGCACTACCATTCTGAGCAAGAAACTAATTTCCAGGCCTGACTTCAAGAGAACAATGCCAGCTGATGGTTCAGCATGCTTCTGCAGGTAGTCTGAAATTAAAGCTACTCAAAGGGACAAGTGAGATGGAGACCAGGGGACAAAAGTAGAAAATTACTCCTTGCCACCGCTTTCAGTTGTCACTGACTCCGGTCAGGTCGTCACATTAATTCCTTCACTAGAGTAAGCTGATAAAATGCTTGTGCACTCTAAGCCGTCCCTCCTCGACCTACACGAAGGCCTCATGACCCTCTCTCGCACACAGAAAACTCAGCTTAGGCACTGTGCTTCCTTTGAAGCTAATGAGGGGAGCACTAACAAATTGTTTTACAAGACTTTGCTTATACTGGCCCATGCGATTCCCACAACAATTCTATATAAAGCACAATATATTTTGCAAATACAAAGCCGAGGCTCAGAGAGGCCAAGTGGCTTGCCCACCAGCACACGGACAGCAGGCAGCAGAACTAGCTGCTACAACCAGGTATCATAGATCCATTGCTGTTGTGTGATAAAAATACACTGATAAAAATCAGTTTAGGGGAGAAAGAGTTATTCAGCTCACAGTTCCAGTCCCTCACTGGAGGGACGTCAAAGGCAGGACCCCGAATCAGCCATGCATGTACACGGTCCAGACAGAAAAGGAATCCATTCAGGCCTACTACTCAGACCTCTTTGCCTGTTCATCTCAAATTCAGGACCCAAAGCCAGGGAATGGTGCCACCCGCTTTTATTCTTTTATTAAAATGTTTTAAATTAAAATGTAATTACATCACTTTCTCCCCCTCTTTCTTCCCTCCAACCCCTCCATGTCCCTCTTCACCCCGTCTCACACTGATGGCCTCTTGTTCTTTAATTATTATGATCTATATATATATATATATATATCACTTCTAGTCTGAGTCTTCCCACATTAATGTAATTAAGACAATCCCTCACAAGCATGCCCACAGGCCGGCCTGATCTAGATAATCCTTCACTGGGACTCTTTCCACGTGATTACAGACTTTGACAATTAAACTAATATTACAATTGCTCTGCCAACCGTTTGCCTGATTCCACGCCCTGTGTTTTCATCATGTCAACCTGATTCACAGGGTTGGTACATAAGGCTTCAGAGCTCTTGTCTTGCCAGACAGCAGGTTGCTGCCGGGGCACGGGGAACTCTCCCTGGAGACAGACAGTGTGGCATGGTTGGAGCGCCACAGTAGGTGTCATGGCCCAGTTATGTGCACTCGTCACCTGGTGGGGTGGTGGGGTGCTTCCATGCTAGATGTATGTCTACATTCCTGTGCCCCAGAATCTCCATTCTTCTATGATTTTAAGAAAGGAATTATACAGAAAGCAGCTGGGCTGGGGGTTCAAACTAAGACTTCTTAGAGCTGAGCAGAGGGGAAGAACTGTTTTGGGGTGGCACAGGCCAAGAACCAGGTGCTACGGACAGGATGCTATTTAGGAATTCTTCCACCCTTGAAGCCTGGCAGGCGTTTTAGTTTCTGAACAATTTGGAAACTTAGACTTGAGTCCTTGATGTAGGTCCTGTGTAAAAGTAACTGCAGGAGGGGCTGGAGAGATGGCTCAGAGGTTAAGAGCACTGACTGCTGTTTCAGGGGTCCTGAGCTCAATTCCCAGCAACATGATGGCTCACACCCATCTATAATGAGATCTGGTGCCCAGAACACTATATATGTAAAATAAATAAATTTTTTAAAAAAGGAACTGCAGGAGGTTTCTAAGTCAACAGAGGACTGGAGGTACTATTAGAAGGCCCAGGGAAGCTGTCCATACAGTTTTCTTGATCTGGTAGATGAGAAGACGAAGGCTCAGGAAAAGCCATGGGTGCTGCCCACACCTGTCCACCAACCACTGTGCCCACACCTGCCCACCAGCCACTGTGGTTGAGACTTTGAGCAGGCGCAGCTGCAAGTCTGGCCAGGGGAGAAGCCCAAGGCAGCTGGAAACCCTTCCCGGGCTCCTCGGGTAACCAGCTCCCTTCGCTGCGCAGGTGGAGGGGGGGGTGGGGGTGCTTCTGGGCTTCTCCTGTTTTCCCCCACCTGCCTGCGGTGCGGTTTGTCTGCTGGCGCCACAGAGGCATTAAGGCTGGGGGAATTTGATCAGTAAAGAGGGGGTGTTGCCTCAAGATGTGAGCCCAGTACAATCCTCCCTCCTCCTCCCCTTGACTGCTGAGATGCCCCTCCACCTTCCATCAGGGGCTCGGAGCTAAACCTCTGAAGGCTGCAACAATAAGACAGCCACCTTGTATATTCAGCTTCTCTTCTGGAACACTGCTCCCCGGGACCCTGCTGCTCAGGGGCTGGGTGGACCTAGCTCAGGATGGGGTCAAGTGGAAGGTCAGGCGCAGCCCTGGGGCTCCTTGTCTCCTTCCCTTGACAGGTTTTAGTGCTCTTTAGCTGTGTCTAGGCTCCTGCTCTCAGTATCATGCTATTATCTCGCTGAAGCAGAGAGGAAGAAAGAAGGATCCTGGGTCCAGGGGCACAGTAGCTCTCAACTCTGCTTGGGTTAGTGTGTTCCTCTCCCCCAGATGACCAAACCCAAGTCATCAGTCATGTAGAGTAACTCCTGTCCAGTGCTCTGTCTGGCCTACTGCAGCCCCAGATGCTGCTCTCTGGTTCCTGCAAACCCCAGAACAATGCCAGGCCTAAGACATGTCCTGGAGGAAGTCCTCTGCCTTTTGGGACTTTCTTGAGGGTTTCTGCCTCTCTGCATGCCTGGTCTTTATGTAATTCCTTCCCTCCCTGAAACAGGAGCCAAACTCTCCAGGATTCCTCATTACTGTCCTCTTCCTGTGTGCCTGGGACAGCATAGGACACCCAGAGGGCCACCATGAGCCTGGCCCCCATCAGTCTCAGTCATCCGGCTGCATCCAGCCTGTGCCCAAAGCACTGGACACACGGTGCTCGTTCTCTTTCAAAGGACTTCTAATCTCAGCTGGGAGGAAAGACAAGAGAGGAAAAGCTAAATCTTAACACCTGAGAACAAATGTTTCCTTGGAGCAACAAGATCATACCGCAGAATTCAGGGAACAGAGCTATAAGAGGTGTGTGTGTGGGGGGGGGAGGTCTCTCCTTGTGGCTCCTGCCCTTCTCCCCTCCTAGACCAGCAGGAGTAGGCCCTCAGATGTGTTATCTCCCGGACATGTGGCACAGCCCCACCACCCAATGTCATTGGGGTACCCAGGAAAAGGTGCTGGCAACCCCCCAGCTTTGTCTCCCCCTTACCTCCTTCCCTCTCTCCCCACTCCATGCATGTCTCTACCCAATTCTCCCTCTACAGCAGGGATATAATGTTCGGCTGCTTTACACCCACTCCGAGCGCTGCCAGCGAATAATGACTAAGGTGGTGGGTGGAAGTACAGCAAGTCGAGACCAATTTAGCAGTCCAGGGTGCCAGGAGGAGGGTGGTTTAGCATCAAATGGCTTTGCAACAGCAATGAGAGTGAAGCTGCCCCCAAAGCCAGCAGGCCACTGAGCCAAGAACACAGCCCTGCCCTGAGTGCCTGGGGCAGGGGCTGCACCAGCCACCTGGAAGTCTGCTGGATGAGAGGCACACACCGGGTTTCAAAGCCAAGAGCAGAAGCCACTCCCATCCCTGACCTCATCTCTACTTGAGGGACCCCTGTCTTGTAAGTTTCTCAAGCTGGGGGTTTCAACCAGACTGGATCCTCCCCTGGGAGGAAACAGCTGTGAAGAACCCATAGCTACCCCCAAATTGCTCTAGGGACAGTAGGAATTGAGGTTCTGTGGTGTTAGGGAGTGGGCTGACTGAGCACACCTCGGGTCATGCCACAGAGAGGTAACTCAGGAAGACAGGGTCTGAAGATCTTGGGAGTCCCTGAAGGCTTGTGTCACATGGCAAGATTGTGCATGGCATCACAGGAAAGCAGATTTTAGAAGGACAGGCGATGGCAGGGAATGAATAAATTGGAGGGGAGAAGAGAGAGAGAGAGAGAGAGCAGTCATTTCCAAGTGTGACAAGGCAAAGCCATTGGTGGTCTGCAGGGGGCAGCCTTTGTTCCAGGTAGAGGACACAACCCACATCACATCTATGTAGGTGACTATTTAGCCTGTGACTTAGTAAGAAAAATTAGACTTCTACTGTATTGATTAAGACAATCCCTCCTCTACACTATCTCCTGCCATTCTCCCGCCCACGCTTTCTTCCTATGGCACTCCACCCTCAACTGGGGGAGCTCCCATGGCTGATAAACACACAGGGTGTTGACTCACAGCAAAGAAGTTGTGGCCATGTTTTATTTTGGAACTTACCTGCTATGTCCAAGGTGAACTAGGTAAAACATGCATCTTGCCAGTCCAGTTACATATGATTAATTCAGCTTCTCTGAAGGAAGCATTGATTCTAAAGTGGACTCATCAATAAATGTCACGAATTAACTAATTTTAAAGAGAAATCTAACACATTAACGTCATTCTTTAAAGTAAACTGCAAACAGATATCCCATTCCTAGCTACTTCCTGGCTTGATTTAAGCTTAACAGATACATGACATATACGTATATAGTAGTCAGGAGTTAAGAGAAGCACAATAAAACTAAAAAAAAAAAACTGAGGTCTTTATCATCCTCAATTTACAATAGTTATTAGAGTAGCAGAGCTCTTACAATTAAGAAAGTTCACCACATTTGTTTGTTTGTTTGTTGGGGACATACGTGCTATGAGGCCAAGGGCAGCTTGTAGGGGGCATCAGTTCTCTCCTTCCACCACATGGGACCCAGGTTTGATGGCGAGTACCTTTACCTACTAAACCATCCTGCTGGCTCAAATTTTAAAGGTATTTCTTTCTTTGTTTATTATACTTTTGTCAATAACTTAGGGAGCCTACATCTGTTTCATTCATAAGGCCAGGGCCTGAGAGACTAGCTCTGGGCTAAGGTACAGTCTTACCACAGGCAAGGCTCTGGGTTCCACATCCAGTGCTACTCCCTCCCTCAAAGGAGAAGAAAACAAACATCAGTGACTTCCAATAACCTCATAACTTCGCTGCCACGAGGACTCAAGTCAGTTGGGTTTCGGGCTCAACACTCAGGTGAAAACCCTGGGTGAATTCCTTGACTTTTTCCTCACCTGCCAGAGGGTGAAGGAACAGCATGGGGCAACGGGGAGGTTTTCCGTAACAATAAAGGAAGCTCTCTTTTAAAGTGGAGCTTCTATGCCCCCAAAAAGATCTGTAAAATAATTGTTTGGGGGAGTCTGAATGCACTGAGAAGCAGACCTGGACCTGTTCTGGCACAGGACTCTAATTCTAGCGCTTGAGAGATGGCCCAGGAGGAGCAGGACTTCAAGGTCATCTTTGGTTCAGTAGACAGGTCAGGGCTAACTTTGGGGATTACACAAGATCCTATCCCATAAAAGTCAAAAGACCAACAACAACAACAACAACAACAAAATAACCACTCAATGAGTCTTAACATAAACTGCTGTTTCTGAGGCAGTTGTCTACTTCTGGGTTCTCGGTTGGTAAGACCTCCCAAACTCCTCAGCAGTGCTCTGGAACTATCTAAGGAGGTGGCAGTCAGGGCCTAGAGAAAGCAGCAGCCTACAGAAATGACTCTGCTAAAGAGCCTGGCAGGCCAGCCCAGCCAGGCCTGAGTTTAGCCAAGGTCTCTTGCCCACTCCCCTAAACCTTAGAGTAGTAACTCTGGGGGCCAAGCTGCTGCCGACCTACCGATGACAGTCACCCACCAAGGTGCAGGCCTACTGGAGACAGTCACCTGCCAAGCTGCAGACCTACTGGAGACAGTCACCCGCCAAGCTGCAGGTCTACCAGAGACAGTCACCTGACAAGATGCCCACCTACGGGAGACAGTACCCACCACTTTTCATTCACCTGTCAGGAGGGAGGTGGCAGGTTCCCCAGAGGGTTCTTTCCAGCTCTCCGCTACAACATGGAAGACTGACTGACCTTACCTATAACTGTTCTACCTACTCTCTACATCTCACTCAGATTCAGCTTCCAGACTGAGCGCCCGCCTGACTGCCTCCTCTCTGGCATCTCCAGTTCGCTTCCATCTTGCTGCAACTGCTGTGTTAAAGACAGTGTGACCCCATTTTCAGTGCGACTGTCACTAATTTGTAAATGCTAGGTTCTCTTTCTAACTCCCATCACCAAGTTTGGCCTCCAAGGATCAGTTCACCTTTTCAAAAGTCTCACTCATTTCTCTAGCGCCTCACCCAGACAAGACATTTGACAAACGGTGAAATAAGGGCTGGGAGCATGCTCAGTTAGTAGAGCATGCATGAAGAGCTGGGTTTGATCCCTCGCACTGAATTCAGGCACATGCCTACAATCTAAGTACTCTGAAAGGAACAGAAATTCAAAGTCACTCTTAGTTACATAATGATTTCAGGCCAGCATGGCCTACCCAGAGACCCTGTCTCAAAAACAATTCTTAAACAAACAAATAATAATGAAATGCAGTTTTCAAGCTTGAGTAATGATCTTGCAAAAAGAAATGGCAATGACCATGGGCCCTTGAGAGCATATATGGCCTGCACAATACGAGACTTAATGAGCGATAATGCTAAGAGCATTGTCATGTGAAGCTAGTCTTGGCCTTGGATAAAGCCGACCAAACAGCAGCAGTTCACGGCCCTCAGAGAAGCCCCAGAGTTTCCAAACTGCAGCAGCAAGAAGACCCACTCAAAGGCAAACTCAAAGAACTAATATGTAAATGGCCTGAAGAGTTCCCAGGCAGTTGCAAACTTTTTTTTTTTAAACCCCTCCTCATTGTTCTGTAACTACGTGCCCTGAAGCTATGAAGGTACAAACTCCAGACCCCAGGTGTCAATCAGGTCTAGCACCTCCTCCTACCACATCGGCTTTTGTGGGTTGATAAACAAGAAGACACAGTAGGTAAAGTGAGGGTTTTCTTGTTTCTGAAAACTGTTAGGACCAGGGCCTGGAATGGAGTAAGGTTGTCCAGGTAGAGCCTTATAGCAAGGGAAGTGGGGGTCTTTATCAGTGAAGTATGCCCGGGTAGGAATCTGCCCCTGGAACCAGAGCTCCCGACCAGCCCTCTTTGCTAACACTCTGCTGAACAAGAAATCACTATGGGCCTGGTCCAAGCAGCCAGACGCTATATTCTGAGTTGGGATTCACTGTATGGTCTGTCTCAGAAACTCGGTGGTTTTGGGGAAGCTGTGGTAACAATCTCAAATGGCAGCAATATTTCAGAAGAAGCTATGAGAGCTGGACCTAAGGAAAAGATGGGTTAGGGGCTATCCCACAATGGCAGATCCCTGTGTTTAAGCAATGGTCTGACGGCACTCAGTAGATGATGTTAAACTGTGTTACAATATTGTTCAAACATGAGGTGACAATAAGTTGCTTAAAAGTCAGTTATTTATCATTATTTTATTCACTGTTTATTTTTAGTTGTTTTCTGCTTTTGAGATTGTCTCCAGTAGCCCAGGCTGATCCTGAACTTCCTATAGTCAAGACTGGCCTTGAGTTTCTGATCCTTCTATCTCTACGGACCGGACCGGACAAGGTTTGTGTGGTGCTAAGGCTCATACCCAGAGCCCCTGCATGCTAAGTAAGCACTCTTTCAATAAACTGTATCTCCACCTATGATATTCATTCCTCAGCTTCACTGCGGGTCCCAGAGCCTTGCATTCTGCAGCATCCAACAAAAATTTGTGAAATGAATGTTAAACAAGTGCAAAGCATAAAAATAAGTTTTCAAGATTAGCGGGCCATTTTTATCTAGTTGAGCCCATCTTCTTCACCCATCCATGCAGACATGTGGCTTCTTAACACTGCATGGCAATTGTGCACTCTCACACTCAGAGAACTGGCACAGCCAGCCCACTCCACCCAGCACACTTCTTCTGCCACAGCGCCTGCCAACCGTCGTAGGTAGATAGACACAGACAAGGGCATCTCCTTCAGTCTCGAAAGTGCACAAACTGAATTGTTAAACTGAATTGTTAAAGCAGGTTTGCCTTGCAGAGTGCGCCAAGATTGTTAGAAATACTAAAAATATTAAAAAATAAAATATTGAACAAAAGCGAATGTCTGGTCCTTCCGCTTGCATAGTCTTTTTTCCACAGACTTTTCTTCTCACCTCTAGCAGGTGAGGGCTTGCTCTTCGGACCTCATTAGCTATGGGACCTGGGGGAATACCCTTCCCTTTTGGTGCCTCAGTTTCTTCCCTGGCAGACACAGAGTAAATCATATCTTATGCTAACCTGGTAGTTACGCTGTGAGGATAAAGGAGATAACAAATGAGATAATGTCTATGATGCACAGAAAATAGTCAGAAGAAAGGGCTGGATAAACACAAGGTGTGGACCATGCCTGATTAGGGTGTATTCTCTGCCCACAGACTCCTGCCCACACTCTGCTCTGTGCCAATCTTGAACACTCTGACCCTATAAAAGCTATCTCTAATACCCATGTGTGTATACCTTTCAAACACCTCCATTTTCCCTCTGCCTTCCTGCAGAAAATTGTTTTTGAACTTGAAGGAAGCTCAGGTTACAAACCCTCAAATGCCCCTACCAGCAGCCAGGGTCTGCCTGCTGGAAGAATTGCATGCAGGCAGCTTATCTCTCTGTTGATGGGCTCTGAGACTAAGTAGATTGTGCTTCCAGGAAAACGCGGGGGCCCTGTGGTGAAGAAGCCCCGGTGAGGGCTGCCCAGAACCTGGCGCACCTTATTGGCTGAACAGCAGCTCAAAGACCTTGTGGAAAGGCTGAGGGCAGTGTGGAAAGGCTGAAGGCAGAAAACATAGGTGCTTGGATTCCTAAACATCCCTTGTGCTTGGGAAATTGACGACCGAAGCCAACAGGTCTGCAGCGCTTTCCCCAGGCCTGGCAACCCAAGGGCGAGCAGAATACTCTAGTGACCCACGGTTTAATCGCTCCCCCTTGGAGCAGGAAAGGAGCCATCACCTGGATCTTGGTTGCCTGTTGCTACTGAGTTAAGCTAGAGCAGATTGAGCTGCCAGGGTAGGGGGATCTGACCCCTGCGGAGAAGGAGCGAATTAAAGCCTGTGTGCCCCTCCGTACAAGTTTATTACTTGTTTTTCCTTCCAGAGAGACACAACGCACCTCCAAAGTTCCACTCGCAAGGTAAAGTTCACTAGCCAGTCCCCAACCACTGGATCCTCTTTCGGGGGGCTTCAGTGCCTGTGATCTCACTTCCTCACCTCTCAGTTCTTCACCTCCACATTCATGTCACCTAACACACGTCTCCAAGATCAAATTCAGGTTTGGGAGGAAACACCCCCCCCCCACACACACACACACACCTCTGACAGAGACAAAGACAGAATGATTGACAGACGCACCTCATTTCCCCCGTCTAGGGTCAGATCAGCAACACACGCAGTGACAGGGGAGAAGACCCCCGCCCCCCGCCCCCGCGCGCCCGACAGTTACGTACAGAAACAAAGACACCTAGACAGACGCAGGCACGGACAGACAAAGACCGACAGACGAGCGGACGCACTCCCGAAGTGGCATGCTGCGGGAAGCGCAGCTATCTTTGAGTCTGGGCCGCGGGCACGGCTTCAGACACTCCGCGGGGGAGGAACAGGACCCCGGGTGCCCGCACCTTACCTGTCTGTCCTCCTGAGCCTCGGGGTTAGCTGCAAATGGCTGCAGATTTTGATTTTTTCGGTGTATTTTGTGTTGTGTCCCTGTCTCTTTTTCTGTAGAACTGCTGGACCCAGCGCTCAAGTCCCGCTTCCAGGAGCAGCGGAAGGGCAGAGAAACTTTCGGACTGGAACCCCGTCGTGGCCGGCCCGCGCCCGCCGGCTTGCTCGGGCGCGCTGGCCTCAGCGCCGGGTCCCCAGCCGAGGGCGGGACGGGGCGGGGCGGGGCGGGGCACGGGCGGGGCGGGGCCAGCGTCGCAGCCACTCATTGGCCCGTGCTGCCGGCGCCCCGTCCTGCTCTCTCCCCGGCCTTTGTTCCCGGCTGACAGCTGGGGTTGCTCTGACCTCCTGGCTCCCCTGCGCCCACAGCCCGCGCGAGTCCGACTTTGCAGTTTTTTCGCTCTCTCTTCATCACACCCCACTCGGGAGCTCCCGTCTGCTCAGCCTCTCCCTTTCTCATGCCTTTCCCACCTTGCACTATCTCCTCGGTTCCCGCTCTCACTACCTGCATTCTGTTCGCCTTTGCATTTTCTTTACCCATTTTCTGCATTCCTCTCTACTGCTACCTCATACCAGTGATTTCTCCAGTACTTCTGCCCCAGCTCTGCAAAAAGGTTGGATTTCATGGTTCAAGGACCAAACTAGCGGCCTAGGAGGCTTACCAGGCTATGGCTTCACCCAGCTGCGCTTATAGGCTGGAGCCTAGAGCAGCTGCGCTCCACTCCTCAACAATTTCGATTCAAATTTTGCCACTTCGGAAACCGGGCCTGGTGGTGCAAGCCGGTAATCCCAGCGGCTTGGGAGGCTGAAATAGGAGGGTTCTAAATTCCAGGACTGCGTGGGGACACAATGTTCAATGCTAGCCTAAGCCTCGAAGTTCGATCTTCTCTCAAAATATAAAGTGAAAATATGAAAAGTACGGCTGGAGAAGTAGTTCAGTGGTAAAGGCTGAGGCCTTAGTTTCCATCCCCAGATCAGAAAAGCAGCAGCCATTCACCCACTTTTTCACCTCCTGTCTGAGGATACACTGAGGGTAAAATTGTGAAAAACAGGCCAGCCTAAAAGTGGAGGTGCTTCCCAGAAAGTATCAGTCCAGGTCTGAAAGGGGAAGGTTAAGGGGAGGGGAAGGGGAGAAGAATTGGGGGGGGGGGAGCATTGTTTCTGACGATGACCAAGATGGGGAAAGGACAGAGAGGTAGAGCAAGGAAAGAGAGTTCTTGATTGAGGGAGCCATTGTGGGGCTAGCACAAAATCTGGCACTAGGGGAGAAGAATTGGGGGGGGGGGTGCAATGTTTCTGACACTGTCCTGTCGCTGCCTCCTGGTCATGACCCTGGATTAATTTTAGGTTTTACTTAATTCTTTAATTCTAGGCTTCCTGAATACAGCAATGGGGGGTGGGGGCTAGATAGCCAGGTAGCCTGTAACCCCAGCACTTGGGAGACTGAGACAGAGGAGAGTTACCTGTTTTATTCCAATCACCCCTCCATTTGAGAAGTGTTTCTCCTGTGCCTCAAATGTCCAGACCTACAGTGCAGTCCTTACTCAAAGCTCGGCAACCACCACAGGCCGACTGATGCCTCCTGCTGTCTCTGTGTCCCTCTCAACAACCCGCAGAAGCCTGCCTGCTCAGAGGTGAAAGTGGCCTCGGGCAGCTTGCTGAATAGGAGGATGCAGAAACAACCTTCTGGCACTTGAAGATAACAGTAGACTAGAGGGTCAGTGAGTTCCAGACCTTGGCCAAACTCAACTTTGTCCCCTGTTAAATTCAACTTTGTCATGGAATGTGGTATTCCAGAGAACTGGGAAAAGGAGCCTGTAAGCTTCCTGGTTCTGGTCCTACCACTGTCTGTTTACTAGAGTACAAGTCACAGCCTTGGCTAGACCTTAGTTTCTTCTTCTGAAAAGTGGGTGGTTTAGATGACACTTTTTTTCTTTTTGAGGCATATTTTCCCTATCTAAGCTGATTGAGCTCAAGATTTTCCTTCGGAGAGCTAGGATTGCAAGTGATTCTCTGTGACTGACTGAGATGCCTTTACTGCAGCACTGGCGTCTCTGCCAGGGACACTGTGGGTCGAGGGTCGAGCGCTGAGCTTGCCGTACCATCTTAGTGTGACCCAGTTAGGCAGAAAGCGGGCAGTGTTTGGGTGCGTGCTTGGAACTGAATGTGTCATGGGACCCCAGAAGCATCTTAAAGAAAGGATGCTTCGGGGTAGAGGGAACGTGTGTTGAGAGTGGAGGAGGCAGGATGATGAGAGGAAACCTGTGATGGATGATACATTGCATGTATGTGTGTAACATGTCTGCACACTTAAAAACCTAAAGAACATGACTTTCAGCAAGACAAAAAAAATAGTAGATTTCTTATTCCGAGGGAATGACTAGATGTGCCTACTTTCTTACCCCAGTGGAATTCTCAAAGTTAACCCTCCTCTTCCTCATCCATCTGAGGCAGCATCCATCACACTGTCCTATACCTGAGTCAGGTCTAGAAAGGTGGGTCACAAAGTCTGTTGTTATGTTTAGCCATGATAGTCCATGTCAGTAGACAAATGCTCAAAAGGATGGAGCCGGGAGCTTTTGAGTTCTAAGCCAACCTGGTGTACAAAACACCTGGCAGTTAGAAAAGTCGCCTGACCTCATCTGTCTTCTAAAATATAGGCTCCATGTTCTGACGTGGCATCTCATTCTTCTTCTCTAGAACCCATAACTGACCTCATAGGACCAAGACCCGGATCAGTTAAGCCAGTAGTTTGTCTCATCTGTAAGTTTCTTCTTCTAGGACTGCATCCTTTTCATTTAGCATCAAATCTTTAAAATCTAACATATGTAGATAGCAAGCATACACACAAAATTCTTATATGAATACTGTTGAGGGAAGAGTGTAGTGTACAGGATGATATCTCAAAGGAGTGGTTGGAGTCAAATTCAGAAGACCCACATCTAAGTGCTATGGCTTCAATCTTAGTCTTGCCATAACCTTTTTGAAACCCAGTTTTCCATCAGCAAAATAGGTCTAATAACATTTGCACTATCTTTCTGTCCATGGGGATACTGGAAAAATGAATAAAATCAAAGGTGGTTTGAATAGAAAATGTCATATAGTCACTTAATATTACATTAAGTCTAAACTCCAGGGCCTTGTGTTGTAAGAAAAGAAAGGCTACCTACATGTAAGTGAGTCTGGGGACTCTCCGAAAGTAGAAGAGAGGATATGTTAAGGTTGCCAAACCAGTATCTAAAAGATCCACAGGCTGTGTTCACCTTGTCTCCCAGCTGCCTCAAGAAGAAACAAGACAGACTGATTTTCATGCATCTCAAGCCACCCTCTGGCTTTAGAGGTGTGTCCTTGACATCCTCTGAGGGTTCATGAGTTGTGTGCCTTAAAACCAGAATGTTTCCTATTTTTATTTATGGTTATTAGTATTGAGATAAGGTCTCATGTGGCCCATGCTGACATTGAACTAATAACTGTCAGGAAGGTTATCTTGAACTTCTTATTCTCCTGGGCCCCACCTCCCAAGCATTGGGAATAAAATAATGAGGGGCCTGGTTTATGGGGTGATCATCCTTCAATAAACCTTTTCATGTAAGTGCAAGATTAAGCCAGACTATAGAGAAATGGGAAGACCTGGGTAAATTTCTCCATCTTCTCTTCTTTCCAGTAGGACGCAGTACATTATTTGTAATTCAGCATCCTAGCTCAGGAAGGTCCTGGCCTGTCACCTGTCATAAAGTATTCCTCTGCAGTGGTTTTGACAAGTTTGCTTGAAGCTATGAATCAGTGGGGTTGTTTCCATTTACAAGTAGCTAAATAGGCCAGCCCAGTCTGATAGGAAAACCTATCAGGAACTAACAAGCACCTAACTCGATGTTTGGCTTGGGTCATGTCTTCAGAGTGGTGGTGGGACTCCAATCTTTCTCCCTCCCCCCCATTCTATAGTTGTCAGACCTTTGCTCTCACCATGGTAGCTTCATGGTGACAATTTGATACTATCAGTCAGGCTGTCACACTCAAGACCTGTGTTGGACTGAGAAATAAAAGGTCTTTGTTCCAGCATTTCTTTTTTCCCCCCAGCATTTCTTATAATCAATAACACCATTCCTGACACCCAACAGAGTCACCTCTTCTAGATGTGGACGGAAGACTCAAGGAAGTTACCTGCATTGACTTTGTCTCATCTTTTGAGGAAGGGGGTTGAGTAGAGATTGGATTATACCTGTGTATTGATCACTTTTGTTGTCGAGAAGTGGACGGCCATGCAGCCAAGTGCCCTCCCTGTCCGGCCAAACTATGCCACTTTTCTGTCTATCTGGCACTTTACATAGAGTAGAAGGACCATCCAGTGCCTGTGCTCTTTCTCCTTCTACACAGCCTCTCTAGAACGGAGAACCCGCTCAAGCTCCCCAAGCTAGAGCCCTCCAGAGTGAACCTTCCAGAGCCATCAGTAGTCCAACACAAGAAGGTCTGTCTGAACTGCTTGACAGAGTTCAGAGTTCTCAAGCCAAACATCTGGTTCCCTGGAGTTCTCTCTCTCTCTCTCTCTCTCTCTCTCTCTCTCTCTCTCTCTCTCTCTCTCTCTCTCTTTTACAAGATTTGTGTGGTTTGAATGAGAAATGTCCCCCATAGTTTCAAGTATTTGAACACTTGATAGGTATACTGCTTACTGCTTGGCGAGGTTGTGGGAAGGTACAGCCTTGACAGAAGAAGTTTGCTGCTGGGAGGACTTGAGAATATAAATTACCCTTTTCCCAGTTCACGCTCTGCTTCATGCTTGCTGCTAAAGCTTCCTGCTCCTGCCGCCATGCCTGCAGCTTTCCAACCATAGTGAAACCATAAGCCAAACACAGTTGCTTAATATTATGTCAACGAACTCCTCCATAAACTGCTTTTGGTCATGATGTTTTATTACAGGAACAGAAAAACATAAATAGATAGATAGATAGATAATAAAAAAAAAAACCACCACCAAACATGGTTTCGCTGTGTAGCCCAGGAATTCACTGACTAGGCCTACAAACTTATTGAAATCCTCCTGCCTCAACCTTCTAAGCGCTGACATAATACCATGAACCAGACATCGTATATTTGGTGTATTTGCTTTTCTGCTAGATTTTAAGTGCTCAGCTCACTGCTCCACGTATGACAGGCATTCCACAAATATGGATTGCAGAGACCACTTACCCAGTGACATCAGCTTGCTCCTGCACACATGGTTGGTAGTTAATGGGCTAATTGGCTTTGAGCTCATTTCTCCCCAGGGCTGACGAATGGCATGCAGACAAAGGAGTTGGCATGACCCTTGTCAGTTCTGAGGGAGGCCTTTTTCAAATAGGCCCTGTCATGCTCACGTTTGCTCGGTGCCCTAAACTCATTTACACAAATAGCGCATATGAGACCATGGCTTCTGAGAAAGCATTGAGTCCCCCCGTGGGGAATGTTAGCACATTCATTTCCTCCTCTCAGGAGGGAGTTAAGAAAACAGCAGAGGGTTCTGAGACCCAGTGTGCCTCAACTTAATTTACTCATTTACTCAGTATCGTCTGCCACACTGCCATAGGTGTCCCAGACTGGGAGACTAATATTCTCTGAGGGTTGTGGCCATTTAAGAGAGGGAAAAGCCAGGTTGTCTTGGACTTGGGAATCCTGCTCACCTGCCTTTCTGACAGAACTGTCGCAGTGCCTAGGCTCTGAGATGGTGTCTCAGTTCTTCTCTGATACCTCTAGGGCTAACTGTAAATAACAAATGCCCCATTTGCGGCCTTATATTTTGCTTATATTCCAGACCTGACTCTGTCCCCAGGAAATGAATGCCATGTGATCATCTGAATATTAGAGGGGACAGAAGGACCAGGAGAGGACACAATGGGTAGTTGCCCGAGGAACCTCTGAGGCTGCTTACAGTATTTTCCTCCAGAAAAAAATAAGACAAACGGGACAGCTGTGCCTTATATCCAGAAGAGCTCTACCTAAGTTAACTAATTTGCCTTCTATCTGTCTTCAACAGATAGAAAATTTGATGATAATCCCAGTTTTCTTTGTGTATATGTGGTGTATGCAAGTATATATTCATGCAAATGTGTACACGTAGGTGTGTATGCACATGTGTTCATATGTGCAGAAGCCAGGACTTGACAAGAAGTGTATTCCTCTATCACTCTTCACATTTTATTTCATCTTATTTTAGAAGCAGGATCTCACTGTGTAGCCTATGCTGGCCTCAAACTCACAGCGATCTGCCTGCCTCTGCCCAACTTTGTGTGTTCAGGGATTAAAGATATGTACCACCACAACCAGGCCTTTATTTTTTGAGACAGGGTCTTACACTGAATCAAGAACTGCCCAATTTGGCTAGACTGACTGGCAAGCAAGCTCCTGGGATCTTTCTGTCTCTACTCCCCAATTGTTGGGGTTACAAATGACACAGCCATGCTTAGCCTTGTACATAGGTACTAAGGATCTGAACTCGGGTCACCGTGCTTGTGTGTGTGGCAAGCACTTTACCCGAACTTCATTTGTCTTTAATTTCCCTAGTGAGAGGACAGGTAGAGCTTCAGACCTGTGGTTTCCACATCCTTGGGACCAACCAACAGTACTGAAAATATTAAAAATACTGTGTCTATCCTGTACATACATAGACCTTTATTTTCTTGTCATTATTCACTAGTTGTATCGGGTATTTTAAGTAATCTGGTGATTTAGAATCTAAGATGGATTGCCCAAGTTATATACATAAACACAAACACGATGCTGTTTCACGTGAGGGACTTGAGCATCTGTGGGTTTTGGCATCTTCAGTAGGATGGCTGTGTACCTACCTCATAGTGTTGCCATGGAGATTAGGTGAATCGATGGGGTGCTTGTCTAGCACGCTTGAATCCGTGGGTTCAATCATCAGAAGTGAATACACAAGGATAGTGGTTGAGTCTGTAGCCCCACCTCTAGGGAGGTAGAGGGAGGGTCAGAAGTTCAAGGTCATCCTTGAAACCAGATCTAGCTTGCTAAATAGGTAGAAAACTCTTTTCTTCTGGTTTGTTTTTTTTTTTTTTTTGCTGTTGTTGTTGCTAATATTTATTCACTGATCTTTCGGAGACAAGAGTCTCACTGTGTAGGCCAGCTAGCCTCAAAATTACAGTTCTCCACCCTCAGCTTCTGAGTGCCCCCATGCTTCATGTGGAACATCTGTCACCCCTGCTCTAGTCAGAGACGTGGTCCCATCTTCTCTCTTCTCTCTCTTCCCTTTGAAATGGCCTGTTCCCGCATGATGTAATAAAGAAAGAAACATTTTTGTTCTGTTGTCCTGGAGGAGGACGTAGGTTTGTGTTCCATAGGCACAGAGCTTGGCCTAGTCCCTAGCCTCCGAGCGAAAAATTAGCAATATAATTCCACAGGCTTCAATACAAAAACAAAAAACAAAAAAAAAAACAAACCGTGAGATTACAAACAACATCTAATAGAAGTCTCAGAGGTAGTGACCCTATAAAATAGAGCCCTCCCACTGAGATGGGTGAGGTCCAGAGTTTAAATACTGCCTCCTTCCTCTTGACCCCACCTTCTTCCTTACAGAGCCTTTGGCTTTTTTCAGAGGAGATAATTAAATGAATGTGGCCAGAGTAAACTTCCTGGCTTTCGGAGTGGTCAAAAGAGCTACCCGAGAGGACCACAGGACCTGTCTTGTCATCGAAACCCCAGGGTTAGGTTCAGAGCTGGTCAGACTGCCAAGCGCAAGGCCCCTTGCTTGGAAGCGGGAGGGGTGGGCGCAGACCAGGGAACTAACCCAGAAGAGCTGCTTGAGAGGAAGTGGCTGGCAGCCTGTTCTGGAGCCTCTTCGAATGTTTAGGATGTTCTCTCTCATTAATCCTATTTAAAGCTCGGCTGCTGAGAGGGAAGGGTGCAGAAGCCTGTTGCAACTTGAGTTGTGAGGTTCCCTTAGCCGCCTCTGCCAGGCTCAGGAATCGGGGTGGGGGGGGGAGGGGCAAAGGGACTTGAGGGGCCACAGCCCTGGCTGCCAGTGACACTCAGGGGAGAGGATGCGACTTCCTCTCCCTTCAGGCCTGCTGTTGACTGGGGCGAGAATGCTTGTGAAGGAGAGTGGCAAGGTGACGGCTCTGCTAATGAAGGGGTGCTGGGGAGAGGTGCGGGGCAGGGAGGGAGGGAGGCGGTGGCAAAGTCGGGGGCTCTTTGCAAGAGCTTGTCTGGGAAAGTCCCTCTCCCTCTGGGCGTGAGAAGGGCTCTAGCAAAACTTAAAAGCAAAAACCAAAGCTTTCTTCATTTAGGGGTCTCACAGAAGAGGCTGATCTGGGGAAAGGGAATCGTCCCTGCCTGAAGACGCAGCTGCGGAGCTCAGCCTGCTATTAGTAATGGAGGGGCCAGTCATTTGCAGAGAAAGAACAGCAGGGCCACGTTGACCTCTGGGTTATTATTTCTGAGAATCCAAAAGGACATTCCCTTTTCTAACTATCTCCCCGTAATTGACAGTCAATGCTTGGTTTCATCTGCAGACCAGTCAGAACCTATGGGCAGTGCAGAGGGTGAGCAGTTTTGCCGTCTAGCCCTGTGGCTGCATCTGATGCCAAGGCCAGGGGATTCGTCTGTAAAGAGGAGTGAGTTCCCTCCCCCATTTATATATCTCACTGGGTGGTCACCAGGATCACGGAGTGCCTGGTGTGGTGCATAGGGCAGATGCATCCTCTGTACTCAGTGCCTGCCTTTAACTCCCCCATTCCCCCATCTCCCCCCTACTCCTCACCCCCCACCCCCCCTCCACTCCACCCACTCCATCCCCACCCCCCCCACCCCCCCTCCACTCCACCCACTCCATCCCCACCCCCCCCACCCCCCCTCCACTCCACCCACTCCATCCCCACCCCCCCCACCCCCCCTCCACTCCACCCACTCCATCCCCACCCCCCCCACCCCCGCAGGCAGAGGCAGGCAGGTCTCTCTGAGTTCAGCTAGCCTGATCTACAATGGTGAGTTCCAGCACAGCCAGGGCTACACTGAAAAACAAGGATCTCTAAGCACCAAGTTTCCCTTGGACTATGAACTATTCTCCTTCTGTTGTTGTTTTGAGACAGGTTCTTACGATGTAGCCCTGGCTGGTCTTGAACTTCTGTGGCATCTGAGTCTCTTCAATACTGGGATTACAGGACTGTGCCACCACACTGGGCTCCCTGAGATATTTTTAATTAGCATATATTAATTATACATGATGATGGGTTTCGTGTATATGATGTATTTTACCATAGGCGCTGTAATTATCCTCTCTTGTTCCCTCCTACACCAGATCCCCTTCATGTTCCTAGCTTTCTACTTTATTTTATTTTTCATTTTTGTGACCCATTGCATTTTATTAAGGTTTATTACAAAATTCTGGGTGAGGGATTATTTGCAAGATCTTGGGACTCTTCATGAGTTCGAAGCCAACCTGGTCTACAAGAGCTAGTTCCAGGACAGGCACCAAAGCTACAGAGAAACCCTGTCTCAAAAATACTAAAAAACAAAAAAACAAAAACAAAGAATACGGGACTCTTACTGGGGAATTCTAATTGTGTGTCTTCAAAGATGTTCCTATAAAAAGAGGTCTTAGAAAATCCTTCTGGCGGGGCGGTGGTAGCCCTTGCCTTTAATCCCAGCACTCTGGGAGGCAGAGGCAGGCGCAGCTGGAACTCTGTGAGTTCAAGGCCAGTCTGGTCTACAAGAGCTAGTTCCAGGACAGGTTCTCAAAGCTACAGAGAAACCCTGTCTTGAAAAACCAAAAAGAAAAGAAAAGGAAAAAGAAAAAAGAAAATCCTTCTTCTTAACAGTTATAGTCAGCAGTTGAGAGAAAGCTCCTGTGCCGTGTTCAGACACACACTTTGGCAAATGCAGGATCTTCTAGTGTTGTCTGATGACTCAGGATCAAGTGTGATATGCCAATAGGAAGTGAAACTTGGAAACTCAGGACAAACACTAGCCAAGAGCCCTTTGTAAAGGTACTTGCTTTTTTTTGTATCTTGATTGTCCCGCTCAATAAAATGGGGATAATTACATACATCTCTTGTTCACATTTGGCCTGCATGATGGGAGACTGAGTGGACCTAAGGGCTGCAAATGTAAGGTAATTTAGACTCTTGAGACTCTCAGGCTGTCCTTGAGAAACGCCTGTTTGGCGGCACTTCTGTTATCTTGAGGCTCAGCCAAATTCAGTATGATTTGCATTTAAACTCCCACAATGCCAGGCACTATTCTCATTGCCTTGAAAGCAGTTGGTGAAAATATGCTATTTTAAGACTTAAAACTGAAAAAGAAAAAAAAACCAATGTGCATAAAAGAATAATTTAACTGGGTTGTACTTGGGAGAAAAGGAGAGACATTTTATATTAACTTCTGGCCAACTGGTACTTCACATTATGTAGGAAGAGGAATTGACTTGGAAAAAAAAAAAGCAAGATAACATCGTTATCATCACTGAACAGGAAAAGGGAGAGACACAGAAACTACCTCTCAGGTGTCTCAGGGGTTTCAGACTGACCAAATAAGAGCATGGCCGTCAGGAGATGGGTCCTTCTAGATTCCTTCCTTTACCTCAAGAGCAGAGTATGTTGTAGAGCATTTTGTACGTTCAAATCCAGAGAGGCTCTCTTTTCAATTCCACACCCCCACTTCCCACTCCCGTCACCACCCCCTTAGAGATGAGAAAACAAGTTTGACCAAAATGGTGAGCGACAGAACAAGGCAGAGAGTGTTTGTATCACCCCCCCCCCCCTTATCCTGTACTTCCCATTTTTGACACTCAAACTGAAAACACAGAGTGTTCCTAGAAATTGATGTAGGGACATGTCACCCTGACCAGTGTCTCACCAATGCAAGAATTCTTAACACATCACACACAGCAGGTAGTTATCCAGCTTGTCTGGAAGATTTATATTAACAAACAACTCGCTACTCTCTGAGACAAGCCATTCTGGTTTCATCGTGTCTAAAGCTAGGGAGCTGGGGCAAATGAGAACAGAGACCTTACAGGGTCTGGCAGTGTAAAGCTGTAGTACGAGGTACCTGGGAGGCTAAGATAAAGGGATTGCAAGTTCAAGGTCTGCCTGAGTCACTTAGCAAGATTCTGTCACAGCAGAAAGGGTATAAAAAGGGATGGGGTTGTGGCTCTTTGGTGCTAGGCATACCTGCTTAGTACGTCTGAGATGAGAGGGAGGGAGAGAGAGAGAGAGAGAGAGAGAGAGAGAGAGAGAGAGAGAGAGAGAAGGGAGGCTAGCAGGGGAGAGATCTTGAAATTTGTTTCTTTAATGTATAGTCAGTAGTTTATTAGTAAGGAGGCAGTAGAGCTTAGAAATGATGTATTGTGTGGTTCCAGGCGTAAAGGATGGGCCTGCCAAGAACTGGTGAGCTCAAGGCTTTGCCAAGTGTTGGGTCTTCTGCTCTCCTGCGCAACCCCGATAAACCTTCTTCTTGTGTGTATCTCAGAGCCCCAATTCAGTCTACTTGAGGTTTCTCCTTCTCAGATTTACATCCTCACTCTCCATCACTGTATGATGTTGTTCCTCCATGCATTCAGCACCGCTCAGTGGTGGGAGCCAAGAAGAGCGCTAGGTGCTCCAAGCAGAGTAGGTGAACGGATTTGCCCGTCTTCACGGGACTCCCACACTCAGTCTAGTCAGATACGCAGATGCCGGACAAACAGAGTAAGGTGTGGGGGATGCCATGATCCAGGTGATATGGTGACTTAATTAAGCTGCTGCAGAAGGTTTGTGGGTACCCAGAGATGGCATTAGAGGGGGCACTGAATCTATGTTCTTGCCACTAGGTATCCTTCGTGCTTGGGTTCTATATCGTGTCGGATTTTCGTGTTTGTGTGTGGGTTTGTTTGTTTGTTTTGAGACAGGGTTCCACCTTGGGGTCCTGGATAACTTGGAATTTACTATGTAGATCAGGTTGGCCTCCAACTTGCTTTGATCCCCCTGCTTTGGATTTGACCCCAAATTCAGGCCTCTGACAATCTCTTCTTGCTCTCTTTCTTTGTTTGGCTTTGTTATTTCGTTTTCTTGGTTTTTATTTCTGTTAACAAAGATACATTTGCAAGTTCTAGAAACACAGTGGGGGTTATCTCAGCTTATTCATAAGGACAAGAAAAACTTCATTGTAGGATCTCAGAGAAGGAACTGTTATTTGTAAATGAGGAGGTGACCACAGCAGCTGCAAAAAGAATGACCCTGGGGACCCATCTGCTACTGAGATATTCCCTTCTTCTCTTTCATTTGCCTACTGACTTCCTTCTGCCTACTCTCTCTCTCCCTCTCCCCCTTCCCTCTTTCTCCCCCTCCCTCCCTCTCTTTCCCCCTCTCCACCCGTCCTTCCTGTCGCCTTTTCTTTGTGCCTTTGTCCTTCTGCCCCCTGCTGTCAGTGGCATCTGCTCCTTTTAAAGGCACAGAAGAAATGATTAAGTCAGCTACCACTACCCAGAATCTTGCACCTGCATAGCCCTAGCTATTTAGGCTTAGACACAGTCCCTGATCTAATCAGCTACAGATGAGGCCTTGACATTGTGTTAAAACAAGCTCGGTCACCAAATGCCTAAGGAACTCTCACAGGACGGGTGTGAACGTGCAGGCGCTGAAACTCACTGAAAGCCCCCCCCCACTCCACAACCAGCTCCTCACTTACACTGGCCACTAATTCCCAGAACCATTTGTATTATGTTTCCTTGCCTTCATCCCTCTAGGTCTCCATTTTGGACTGAACATCTAACCTTTCTCAGCCTGTGGGTGCTAGAAGCGAGAATCACAGTCCCTGACACTTGTCACTAGAGCCTGTGGAGATTTACTACCTTTACTCTAATTAGTGCATGTTATAACAGGAATGCCTTGTGCACTGACAAAGACACTCTCCAAACTTACCCTGGCTTCTTGTCTCTAAATCTATCCTTTGATGCCAGCCAAGAAGGGAAACTCAGAGGGTTGTTCTCTGAGAGGGTGGAGGTATGCACTTCATGATCCCTGTGGTCAGACATTCAGACTGGTACTGGCTTTCATAGTCTAAGCTTAGCTAGTCATTGCAATAAGTTTTTTGAGATCAGGAAAACAAATAGAAGTATGAAATTAAAACAGATTATTAGCCCTTATCCAGAGGGAATATGTTCCAAGATTCCCAGTGGGTGAGTGATGCTTTAAATATGTACATTGTATACATTTTATGGCGTTTTCCTATAAACATATACCTATGAAAAATTTATACATTACATATAGAAAGAGATTAACAATAACTAATGATTAAATAGGGCAATTATAAAAGCATACTGTAATAAAAGTTATGTGACTTTAGTCTCCCCCACCCTCCACTAAGACAGGGTCTCACATGGCCCAGGCTGGCTGTCAACTTACCATGTAACCTTGAACTTCTGATCTTCCTGCCTCCATTCTCCCAAGTGCTGGGATTATAAATTTGTGTACTCCACCCGGTTTTATGCTGTACTGGGGACTGAATCCAGAGCAAGCACCCAGAGCGCACTCTCATCAACTGAGCTACATTCCCAGCCCCAGTATTTTCTCATACTGTACTCTTTGCTTGTGAGAAGCTGAAACAGTGTAAAGCTTCTGTTATGTAATGGAGTGCAGTGGGGCAGTGGGTGCCCGGTATGGATGCTATGACACAGTGTTAAGATGGAAACACAGGGTTGCTGAAACACAGGTACGGTGAGATCACAGCTCTCGGAAAACCAAGGTGGCTATCGAATAACTAATATAACGTGGATATGCCTACATACTACATCCAAGAGATGTGTTATGTTCTGGTCAGGACGGAATAGGAGGGCATGAGATTTCATCTTGTTACTCAGGGTACAATTTGAAAATTATTAATTATTTACTTCTGGAATTTTTTTTATTTAATTTAACTTGGACTATAGCTGACTGTGGGCACTGAGTACTACTGAAAACAAAAGTAGGTAAGGGAGTAGCCACTGTCTTAGACCAGAAAAGGCTGTGGGAGGGCCAGCCGAAGGGCTCAATGGGTAAAAGGGCTCTTGGGCCCCACGTGGTGGCAGGGGAGAACTGACGCCTGCAGGTTGTCTTCTGACCTCCACCTGTGTGATAAAGCACATGCAAACTCACAATAAATAAGTACATGCAACAAAATTATTTTGAAAAGAAAATGTATTTGATCGATGTTTATTGCCTGTCTAGAGATTTTCTTTTAAAATATATTTATTTATGATTATTTTAAAAATTTAAAGACAAGGTTTCTTGGAGTCCAAACGGGCCTTGAACTCACTATGCAGCTGAGTTTGCTACTGAGCTCTTGCTCTTCTGCCTCTGTCTTTCAAGGACTGAGATTATTATCTGTGCCGCCACGCCCAGGTATCCAGCGGTTTTCAGAGCAATGGCTGTTTGTCACAAATGCAGAGAGTCTCAGGTAGAAGCCTCACACTGGGCATCTGTCAGTCTCTGTTTTAGTGAGTATTCTGTGGTCTTGATGCACATTCAGTTAGGCAACTGCTACTTCTTGATCTGAGAAACCTTTTGAAAAAGTCACAAACCATAATAAAGGGCAACACAGATGTGCAATATGCATTCTAGATATTTATAATAGCAATGACACAATTTTGTGTGTGCATGAATATATATACATATATATTAAAAATATCATATATATATACATACACTTGCATAATTATGTGTGTATTAGGGTTCTCTAGAGTAACAGGACTTACAAAATGAGTCTATATATATGTATATATATATATAAAATGTATATTTATAAGATTTATTAGAATGACTTACAGCTTGCGGCCCAGATAATCCAATCCAGGCTGCTGTTACTTAATTGGCACTGTAATTGTCTTCAAAAGGCCATTCCATCTTTCTATCTAGCCAGTAGCTTCAGGATGGTGAGTAAAATGGTAAGTGATTGTGGGCACACTGTCACACTTTTGTGGATATGAATTGAGTTTATTGGTCAGAGGCAATGCTGTGTAGAAGACCATAGTGGTGGATAAGGCATTCTGTAAGTCCACTAATGGTACTTTTGGCAGATGCATTACATGTAGGCAGGGCAGATCCATAACCAGAATAAGAATATGCTTCAGGAAGGACAAAGCATTGTCCTTTCCACAGAGAAAGTGGTCCAAGGTTGTCAGCCTGCCACCAGGCTGCTGCCTGGTCACCCTGGGGAGTGATGCCGTATCTGGTACTGTGTTGGTCTCGGCTGTGGGCAGATCCAGCATCCAGCAGCAGTTGTATCCAGGTCAGCCTTGGTGAGCAGAAGTCCATGTTTTCTCTGTCATCATGGCCACTTTGTTCATGGCCCCATTGGGCAATGGCAGGAATAACTGGGGAAGGAGACTTACTGTCCACAAAATGGGCCATCCTATCTACATGATTACTGAACTCCTCACTGAAGTTACCTTTTGATGAGCATTTACATCGGACACAAGTGTCTTCATATCCTTCACCTATCTGGAGAGATCTGTCCACATACTTCCTCAGATGAGTTTCTCACGAGTTTCCCAATCATGTTCTTTTCAAGTCCCTGACCATGCAGCTAGTCTGAGGGGACCCCACAGGTATCCATTCACAGAAACAAACTGTGAAGAGATGATAATGAGAGCTCAGTCAGATCGATTTCATCAACCCAGATCAGACTTGTAAAGTATGACACTAGGCGGTTTATTCCCAACACATTTAAACCCAATATAATTTGGAAACAAGTTTCCTGGTGTAATACAATCCCTGGTGTACTAGAAAGTTTAAATACATCATCACTCAACTCGGGGACATGTCATTTCTTCCAGTAAGCTGGGCTCTAGAGATAGGCTATCTGTACTAGCTTAAAGAAAGGGTCTGAGCTTGACTCAGTCACACAGATAGTATAGAGGCCATCTTGCTATTAGCCACCACTGATACTGGTTGTAGGAATTTGGAGGAACCTCTGGCTAAACAGATAATGTAAGAGTCATTTAGACTGCTAGGCTTCTCTGATCTTGGCTGTGGGAGCTTGAGGATCCCTTGGTTGTAAGGGTCGGTCATTTGGATCATCAGCCATCTCTGGTCCTGGTTGGATGAGCTTGACATGGCCTGGCCTAAAAGATAACACAGATGCTAGACTGCTAATCACTCCCAATTCCCAGCTTTCTGGGTGGACAAGCATGGTTTTTGTTTTTTGTTTTTTTATTTACATATTTCCCATTGGAAAGACATTCCTGTGGGCTTAACATTCCTGGTTTCTTTGGAGATCTCTGGGTACAAGTTCCTTTGTGCTGTGCCCCAAAACCAGTCGTTGCCTACAGCTCATGAATCAGTGAACAGTTTCACACCTGGCCATTTCTTTCTTTCTTTTATTTTTTGTAAAGATTTATTTATTTATTTATTTATTTATTTATTTATTTATTATGTATACAACATTCTGCCTCAATGTATGCCCGCACGCCAGAGGAGGGTGCCAGATCTCAGTACAGATGGTTGTGAGCCACCATGTGGTTGCTGGGAATTGAACTTAGGACCTCTGGAAGAGCAGCCAGTGCTCTTAACCTCTGAGCCGTCTCTCCAGCTCCCCCATTTCTCCTTTCAAACACAATGTATGACCATTTATACTGCCCAGAGTTCTGCCCACTGTGAAGGTTTTCCTTCTCCAGTGTCTTTCAGGATTGTTCCCATGATGTTTCAGGGTTAAGAGCACCTACTGCTTTTATAGACTTGCAGAGGACCTACCTCAGTTCTGCTTCGAGCAATATAATCATCAGCTCACAACCACATGTATTTAACTCCAGGGAATTCAACACCTTCTTTTGGTCTCCTTGGCTATCTGCACATCACATGGGAAAATTCATATATATATATTTGTAATTTTTTAAAAGTTATTTAAAAAGATAATCCCCATAATAAAATTTTCTTGCTTTGGTTAAAGTTCAAGGAAATGACAATCAAAAATTCATGCTCTTCCAACTTTTTCTTCTTTCCAGACGTAGCCGGAGAGTTCGATGCACAGGTGCAGTGAGGATATCAGTGTTTCACTAAAGACGAACCTCATCTGGCAACTGGGCTTCTGCTCTCTGGAGTAAACAGTTCTGGGTCAGGGAGGAAGGCTGTCTCAGCTTCTAGTTTTAGAAAGTTTTTTTTTTTTCTTTTTATTTATTCTTCTCTTGACCACAGCCTTCCCTCTCTCCACTCCTCCCAGTCCTTCCCCATCCCCAGATCCACTGTTCCTCCATTTCTCTTCAGAAAAGAGCTGGCCTCCCAGGGATATCAATAAATAAAGCATAAAAAGATGCCGTGAGACAAGGCACAAACCCTTACATCAAGGCTGGGCTAGGCAACCAAGTAGGAGGGGAAGGGTGCCAAGAACAGGCAAGAAAGTCAGAGACAGCCCCACTCCCACTTAATCTTACAAAAACCCCTAGCTGTACAGCCACATCATGTATGTAGACAACAGAGCACACACCCGCACAGGATCAATGATTACTGCTTCACTCTGTGAGCCCCTATGAGTCCTGATTAGTTGATTCGGGGGGCCATATTCTCCTGGTATCCTTGACCCCTCTGGCTTCTACAATCCATCCTCCCCTCTTCTATGACATTCCTCCAGCTCCTCCTGATGTTTGGCTGTGGGGCACTGCATCTGCTCCCATCAGCTTCTGGAGGAAGTCTCTGAAGATGACTGGTCTAGGCACTGATCTATGAGTATAGCAGGATGGCCAGACATTTCTCATTCTACCCTAGGGCTCTGGGCCTTCCAAATCCTGTTCCTGGGATACAGGCAGTATCAGACATGGGAACCCTCTTGTGACTTGGCTTCAAGTTAGACCTGTCATTGGTTGGCCACTCCCACAAGTTCTGAGCCACCATTGCCCCAGCACATCTTGCAGGCAGGAAAGGGTGTAAGCCAAAGATTTTGTGGCTGAGTTGGTGTCCTATTCTCACCACTGTGAGCCTTGCCTGGTTACAGAGATAGATGACTCAGACTCCATTATCCTCAGTTACTAGGAGTCCTCACTAAGGTCACCCTCATAGGTTTCAGGAAGTTTCCATTATACTAGGTTTCCACGTGGCCCCCTAAATGCCTTGCTAGACCAGTCACATCTCCCTGTAGTCTCTCTATTTCCATCCCTCCCTCCCCACCTGCTCATCTTGAGAATTCTGTTTAAAACTATACTCCATTTTTAAAGATTATTTGATTCCTTGATGTCTAATTTCTTGAGTTCTTTATATATTTTGGATATTAGCCCTCTGTTGAATGTAGAACTGATGAAATTTTTTTCCATTCTGCAGGCTGCCATTTTGTTCTATTGACTGTGTGTGTCCTTTGCCTTATGGAAGCTTTTTAGTTTCATGGGATCCCACTGATTGTCGATCTTAGTGCTGCCATTGTGGGTGTTCTGCTTGTCTCCTGTGCTGATACGTTTAGGGCTGTCCCCCACTTCCTCTTCTATCACCTCCAGTGCATCTGGTTTTATGTTGAGGTCTCTGATCTGTAGTTTTGTGCATGGTAGTAAGTATGGATCTATTTGAATTTTACTACATGCCTATGTTCACTTAGAACAGCACCATTTGTTGAAGACGCTTTTTTTTTTTTTCCTATTATGCCTTTCTGGCTTCTTTATTGAAAAATCAAATGTCCATAATATTCGGGTGGAACTCCACCTCAGGCCACCCCCACCTCACTTTGAAGCTGCCCAGTCTCAGAAAGTCCAAGAAACAGAAGTTCCTCCCCAAGAGATGCTCAAGACCATGCATGCCTACAGGGTATTTAAAGAACCTCTAAAGGAAAAGCCACATGCTTTTTTTGTTTCTTCTTGGTACCTTCTCCCTGTCTCTGTCTGGGGACCAGAAGATCAACCTGGGAGCATTTTACTCATTAAACCTGGACTTTTAATCCTTAATTCAGCTTGGCTCGGTTTGCTTCATCAGTGGAGAGACTTAATATCGGGGTATAGCAATCTTTCACATAGGTAGGTGGATTTATGCCTGGGATCTCAAGTCAATTCCATTGATCAACCTGTCGGTTTTTATGTCACTACCGTGGGGTTTTTATTGCTATAGCTCTGCAATACAGCTTGAAATTAAATATGGTGATACCTCTGGAAGTTCCTTTATAGCACAGGAGAGTTTTACCTATCCTGGGTTCTTTGTTTTTCCATATGAAACTGAGTATTGCTTTTAGTTTGATGGCCATTTTTACTATGTTAATTCTGCCAATCCAAGAGTTTGGGAGATCTTTTTCATCTTCCAATATCTTCTTCAATTTCTTTCTTCAAAGATGTGGAGTTTTTGTCATACAAATCTTTTACTTCCTTGGTCACAGTTGCCCCAGGATATTGTATATTATTTGGTGCTGTTATGAAAGGTGTTGTCTCCCTAATCACTCCAAGACTTTCATCATGAAGGGTTATGTATTTTGTCAAAGGCTTCTTGGCATCTAGTAAGATAATCATGTGGGGTTTTTTTCTTTCAGTTTGTTTACATGGTGGATTACATTGATGGTTTTTGTTATCAACCATCCCTGTATCTCTTAGATGAAGCTTGCTTGATCATGGTGGATGATCTTTTTGATATGTTCTTGAATTCAGGTTGCAAGTATTTTGCTGAATATTTTTGCATTTATGTTCATAAGGGAAATTAGTTTGTAATTCTCTTTCTTTGTTGAGTCTTTGTGTGGTTTGGGTATCAGGGTGATTATTGCCTCATAAAATGCCTTTGGCAATGTTCCTTTTCTTTTCTTTTCTTTTCCTTTCCTTTCCTTTCCTTTCCTTTCCTTTCCTTTCCTTTCCTTTCCTTTCCTTTCCTTTCTTTTATTTGAGTAGGAGTCGTGTAAATTCGTCTTTGGAAGTCTGATAGAATACTGCACTAAACCATCTGGCCTGGGCTTCTTTTGGTTGGGAAACTTTTTTGTTTTTTGGTTTCTCGAGACAGGGTTTCTCTGTAGCTTTGGCGCTTTGGAGCTAGCTGGAACTAGCTCTTGTAGACCAGGCTGGCCTTGAACTCACGGGGGTCCACCTGCCTCTGAGTCATGAGTGCTGTGATTAAAGGCCTGCACCACCACTGCCCAGTTCTTGAGAAACTTTTAATGACTGCTTCTAGTTCCTTAAAGGTTATAGGTCTATTTGCATCATGTATCTGGTGTTGATTTAACTTTGGTTAACAGTGTCTATCCAGAAAATTATCTGTTTCTTTTAGATCTTCCAACTGGATGGAACACAGGTTTTTAAAGTATGACCAAGTGATTCTTTGCATTTCCTCAGTGTCTGATGTTATACCCTACCCTGCCTTTTTTTTTTTCTAGAAGGCAGGCAGAAATCCTTAGAGAATTTGCCATGATGTATTTCCCATGTATATCATTAGAACTTGTCAAGGGAAGAGAGAGAAAACAAATTCCCAGTAAAACCTTTATTTTTGAATTGAATGTCGCCATAAACCTACAGTGTCCCCGGGGACATGGGACATTTTGTAGAGTTCCTAGAGGTTTTCTTGCTTAACTGATGTCACACTCAGAAGTTCAATGAACTCTTATTTAATGTTTCCTTTGACCGCTGCACTCTGTTCTAAGTTTGGTGTTTTATCAGTTGAGCCCTAGTCAGTTTGTATTTGAGATGGAGAGATGACTCAGTGGTTAAGAGTGTGTATAGCTCTGGTAGAGGACCCAAGTTCTGTTTTCAGCACCCATACTGGGCAGATCACAACTGCCTATAACTTCAGCTCCAGAGAATCTGACACCCTCTTCTACCCTCTGTGGGTACCTGCACACATGTGCGCATACACACACACACACACACACACACACACACACACACACACAGCTAAAGCTAAAAATAAAATTAAAAGCGAACTAGTCATCATTACTATGCTTCCATACAGATATGTTAATTGAAATTTGACGTGATAACAAATCACATGACCTGAGTTCCAAGGAGCACTGGTACTCCTTGTACCAGTGCTTGCTTGGAACCCTGAACAGTTGAGTCCAATCATTTAACATCATGCATTTGCAAACTTTATGCCAGCATAGTATGCAATCAAGTGACAAAAAATAAGCACTAAAGAAAAATCTCGCAGTCTTTGAAGAACACTTATGATTGTATATTAAGCTACATCTGTAGCTGTTATTCTTGCAGTTGGCCAACATGCCATGGGTTGGACAAGTCTGTGGAGTAAAGAGTTTTCTTTTTTGTTGTTTTTAATTTAGCTATATATTTTTCTCCACTCCCCTTCTTTCCTCTCTCCTTTCCTTCTACACTTTCCCATGACCCCCGTGCTCCCAATTTACCTTGTCTTTTTCTACTTCCCATGTAGATTAGATCCATGTATGTCTCTGTTGGGGTCCTCTTTGTTGTCTAGGTTCTCTGGGATTGTGAATTGTAGGCTGTTTTTTCTTTGCTTTATGTCTAAAAGTCACTTATGAGTGAGTACATATATTTGTCTTTCTGAGTGTGGGTTACCTCACTCAATATGATGTTTCCTAGATCCATCGATTTGCCTGCAAAATTCAAGATGTATTTTTTTCTGCTGTGTAGTACTCCATTGTGTAAATATACCACATTTTCCTTATCCATTCTTCAGTTAAGGGGCATTTAGGTTGTTTCCAGGTTCTGGCTATGACAAATAATGCTGCTATGAGTATAGCTAAGCATATGTCCTTGTGGTATGATTGAGCATCCTTTGGGTATATACTGAAAAGTGATATTTTGTGGTCTTGAGGTAGGATTTTTCTTAATTTTCTGAGAAATCAGCGTACTGATATCCCAAGTGACTGTATGACTGTACCACTTTGCATTCCCAACAGCAATGCAGGAGTGTTCTCTTTACCCCACATCCTCTTCAGCCCAAGTTGTCATCAGGATTTTTGACCTTGGTCATTCTTTCAAGTGTAAGAAGGAATCTCAGAGTTGTTTTTATTTGCATTTCTCTGATGACTAAGGATGTTGAGCATTTCCTTAAGAGTCTTTCAGCCATTTTAAATTAATCTGTTGAGAGTTCTCTGTTTAGTTCTGTGTCCCATTTTTTATTGGATTATTTGTTCTTTTGATGACCAATCTCTTGAGTTCTTTGTATATTTTGGAGATCAGACCTCTGTCTGATTTGGGGTTGGTGAAGATCTTTTCCTATTTTGTAGGCTGCCATTTTGTCTTGATGACCATGTCCTTTGCTTTACAGAAGCTTTTCAGTTTCAGGAGATCCCATTTGTTGTTTCTCTCAGTATCTGTGCTACTGGGTTTATATTTAGGAAGTGGCCACATAGAAACTTTATTAATTAAATCACTGCTTGGCCTAGTAGGTCTAGCTTCTTATTGGCTAACTCTTACATCTTAATTTAACCCATTTCCATTACTTTATATTTTACCACAAGACTCATGGCATCCTGGCAGGGTTCCAGCTAATGGCTTGCGTCTTTCTCCTTTGGTGCATGCCCTTGAGTTCAGAGCATAGATATAAGAATCAACACAGCATCTTGTTGGAAGTTTCCTTTTGTAAGTATGAAATGTCTTTCTCCATGTGCTCAACTGTGTTCATAGCAGCTTTGTTTGTCATAGCCAGACCTGGAAACAACCTAAATGCCCCTTGACTGAAGAATGGATAAGGAAAATGTGGTATATTTACACAATGGAGTACTACACAGCAGAAAAAAAGACATCTTGAATTTTGCAGGCAAATAGATGGAGCTAGAAAACATTATTCTGAGTGAGGTAACCCAGACACAGAAAGACAATTATCACATGTACTCACTCATAGGTGGTTTTTAAACATAAAGCAAAGAAAACCAGCCTACAAACCACAATACCAGAGAACTTAGACAACAATGGGGACACTAAGAGCATAGATCTAATCTACATGGGAAGTAGAAAAAGACAAGATCTCCTGAGTAAATTGGGAGCTTGGGAACCTTGGGGAAGGGCTGAAGGGGGGAAGGGAGACACAGGGAGGGGAACAGAGAAAAATGTAGAACTCAATAAAAATCAATAAAAAAGAAAAAAAACAGTAAGAAAAAAAAAGACATGGAAATGTCCTTCTTTGTGTCATTTGGCTAATTTTGATTGGAAGTCTACTTTGTTAGATATTAGAATGGCTACACCACCTTGCTTCTTAGGTCCATTTGCTTGAAAGATTTTCCCAACCCTACTCTGAGGTGATGTCTGTCTATCCTTGATGTTGAGGTGTATTTCTTGTATGCAAGAGAAGGATGTATCCTGTCTTCACATACATCCTGTTAGTCATGTCTTTTTACTGGGAAATTGAGTCCATTGACACTTAGAGATATCAATGACCAATGATTGCTAATTCCTGCTATTTTGTTATTGTTGTCAGTTGTGGTGATGCACACACGTGTGTGTGTGTGTGTGTGTGTGTGTGTGGCTTTTTGAGACAGAGTTTCTTTATGTAGCTCTGACTGTGTTGGACTAGCTCTGTAGAGCATACTGGCGTTGAATTCACAGAAATCCACCTGCCTCTGTCTCCCAAGTACTGGGATTAAAGGCGTGTGCCACCACCTCCTGGCTTTGTATGTTTATAGGCATCTTCTTCTTTAGGTTAGAAAAGTTTTCTTCCATGATTTTGTTGAAAAAAATTTCTGAGCTAGGCCAAGTGGAACATGCCTTTAATCCCAGCACTAGAGAGGTGGAGGCAGGCAGAGATCTGAGTTCGAGGCCAGCCTGGCCTACACAGAGAGCTCCAGGACAGCCATCTGATTGGTACTAGAAATGTCTGCACTACTGAGCTTCAGTTCCTCCACTCTGCTTCTTCCTGAGAGGTTACATTCCATGCAAATAGGTCACGTCTGGAAAAGGTCAAACGGTTCTAGGGACATAAAATGTTCATAAAACACATAAAAAAGTTCATTAAAATGCCACTGTAGCAGCTCACACCTATAATCCCAGCACATGCGTGGCTGAGGCAGGAAAGTGGCCATTAATTAGAGACCAGAAGAGACTACATAAAGAATTTCAAACCAGTCTGGGCTCCAGAGTGACTTCTTATCTCCAGAATTCTAGAAGAACTGCTAAAAAAAAAAAAAAAAAAGATACTGTAGCTGGTCCAGTCCTTGAAAAGTCCTAGAAGTCATATTGATTTACCCAACTGCAGTCTCAGAAGCTGTAGGGAGTGGAAGCGATCAAAGGCATTAGCTGGCAGAGTAGAAACCATTCCCTAAAGGCAAAGCACCTCTGTATCTCTTGGTACCCTTTCCANGATTCTCTCCAAGCGCCTGAGACCCTGTTAGGAGCAGTTAGCATTTCCTCTGATTGCTCTGAGCGCACAGGATTTGGGCAGTGCTTGGCCCGGGTTTCTGGACTGGAGAGTCAGCGTGGGATTCCTTGCTTCCTTTTCCTTTCTTGAGAGCCCAGCTGAGTACAGAAGGAAAGGGAAATGAAATAAACATCTCTGGCTCCACAGCCCACCAGGGTCATCGCATTCACAGAGCTGCTTCTGAGTCACAATTGACCCTTCTGTGTCATCAGCCCAGGCGCTGGATCCCTAAGTGTAAATAAAGATGGGAGGACAGAAGACTAGTCTCCCAGTAACATTATTTACTACACACACACACACACACACACACACACACACACACACACACACACACCATACAGAAGCCAGAGAACAACTTGGGGGGAGGTCAGTTTTCTCTCTTTTTTACCATGTGGGCTCCGGGAACAACCTCAGATCCTTAGACTTAGCAGCGAAGCGCATTCGCTCACTAAGCCATTCTCCTGCCCAAATCCTCATTGTTTCGCGGCAGATCTCTAGCCCGTGGGGACTTCATAAACCCAGTCTGGCCTGTGAGCTTGCCTTCAGCGTCAAATCAAATCCTTATTAGCTCCCTCTCAGGGAGGGGTTCTGACAAGTTAGAGGAGCCCTTAGTGGGTCTCCTAAGCGCTCCTTCAGGGCACTTTCAGACGCTCTTTTTGCTTCGGGGTGGACCGTGTTTCTCCAGCCAAATAGAGAGACTGGGAAAAGGCAGCAAACATCACTCCTTTAATTGTCTGAGGTATATAACCTGAAACCCGGGCTTCAGTTTTGTCCACAGGCATTTGGGGAGCAGGGCATTTCAAGAGCTGAGTTTAAACCCTCTCTGCCCACCCTGTCTTACAGATGCCCTGAAAGTAGAACTCCTTGCTTTCCACAATAATTCTTGTGAAGACGAGAGTCAAGGAACTTTTTTTTTTTTGGTTCCCAGTTCACTCTCTTTTCAATCCACTGAGCTGTCTCCTTGCAGACAAGCCCTGTCTGTCAAGAAAGTAGAATGCCTGCTGGTCTCCGTGTCTGTGGGGTGGGGAAGAGATGGCAAGGAAGCTCAAAGTTTAAACTCAACTCGTTGCTGCTCAGCTTTGTGAGTGGGACAGTCCCAAAGGAATACGGAGTAAATTGTCTCCGTTAACAGTGAACTCAGTTTCTAAGACTTGGCAAATGGCTCAGAGATGTAGGATTATGTTCATCTGGTTATTGCCAGTTTTCTATAGTGAATAATCCCACACAATAAACAATTCTTTTGGCCCATGACTATGCAATATTTTTTTTTCTTTTTTTGGATTTTCGAGACAGGGTTTCTCCGTAGCTTTTTTTTGGTTCCTGTCCTGGAACTAGCTCTTGTAGACCAGGCTGGCCTCGAACTCACAGAGATCCACCTGCCTCTGCCTCCCAAGTGCTGCCTCCCAAGCGCCACTACTTCCCGGCTGTAATATTTTATAATGAATTAAAATGACTTATACATTTGTGTTTGCACCTGAGGAGACACATTCATTGGTGGCTAAGCTTTCATGGGTATTTGTCTTTCTTTGGTATTGATCTCAGCTTTGTAACTAGACCATGACTTTCTACAGTGCCGGAACTCGACCTGTGGAACATTGTGATTTTATTTCCTTAGGTATTTATTTCTACTGCCCAGTGGTCAAATGCTGAAACTGTGTATTATTCAGCATCGCTTAGCCTTTTTGCCGTAGTTTGAATGTAATTATCCCTTTAGGTTTATGTGTTTGAAGACTTGGTTCCCAGCTGGTGACTCTACTGGAAACAGCTGTAGAATCTTCAGGAAGTGGAGCCTGGCTGGAGAAAATGAGTCACTGAGTGGTGGTGGTGACGGTGAGACTTGATTTGTCTCCGCTTTCTTTTCACCTCTCTCTGCTTCTTTACTGGAGATTCAATGTTACCAGAAGATTCTGGCACCTGCCACCGTGCCTTCCTACCGTGATGGCTGTATCCTCAAACTATGAGCTAAAACAAATCTTCCCTTCCTTAAATTGCTTCTGTTTGCTTGTTTTATCACAACAATGAGAAAAGTAACTAACATACTCTTCTATTCCAGACTCCTTAACAAGAACAGCAGCTCCCCATGCATGGCCTACCTTTAAAACCTTAAAATAGCACAGTATGGTAGGTGCACAACTGTGATTCTGCACAGACTGGAGCATCGTGAGTTCAAGGCCACACAGGGCTGTGTTAAAACCTTGTCTTAAAACACAAGACAGAAGAAACACAGACTTCCAGCAAAGCACTCGCAGGAAGAAAGAAGATCATCCTGGCTGGGTTGGCCAAATGCTCTCCACTTGAAATTTAGGGTTCCACCCGAAATGTATGGAGAATCAAAGCTTTAGAAACAAAATCCCAAGAGCTTCAGCAGCAAAGGCTTTCAGATCTGTCCTCGTGTTCCGTGTTCAGACTCTGAGGGGCTCCCAGGCCCTGCCACTGCTTCCCTTCTAATATATTTTACCCATGTGGTGTTAGGGCTCAGACTCGAGTCCATGAATGTGCAAACACTCCCACTGAGCTACACCCACAGCCTTGAACTCTTAATTTTAAAAATTATTTATTTCTATTATGTGTATGTGTGTTTACAATTGCCCATGGGGTCCAGAAGAGTGTCGGAGCGCCTGAAGCTGGGGTACAGCTGGTCATGAGCTGCCCCATGTGGGTGTTGAGAACTAAAGTCCTCTGCAAGAGCACTATACTCTTAACTATGGAGCCATCTCTCCAGCCCTAAAATCTTTTGCAATAACTGCACATCTTCCAGGGATACAGTGTGAAATTTTGACACATGCTTACAACAGAAATTAATCAAATTTGAGTAATCAGCATCCTCATCTCTGTATCATGATTTTTATCTTTGAAGCTTTCCAGCTCCTCTCTTCCAAACCTGGAAGTAAGTAAGCAAGTAAGTGTGTGTGAGCGTGCACACGAGTGCGTGTGTCTGCGTGTGTGAGTGTGTGTGTGTGTGTGAGAGAAAGAGAGCACGCCATCTGAGTCGACATCTAGTCTTTTGCATATATAAGCTCTTTAATAGAAGCATGCCTGTATCATTTGTTTTCTCACAATAATTAACTGATAACATTTTATTTAACCAGTGAGAAACCTTTGTATTTTAATGATGTGAACAGTATGTGAATTTAGAAATGCAATGTAATTTACTAAATTGTAGTTTTCACTAAAATGTGGTAGAAGATGTGTAACGTTGAACCACTTGAAATTCTCATTGCTTTTATTTTTGCCTGTAGCAGTTTCAGGTCATTTAGAGCAATGCATCTTACATGAACCCACAAGATAACAAAAAAGACTACAGAACATTCATTGCCATTCATACAGCCTCTCAACAAATCAGGCATCCCTTCATTGCCTATTCTTACATGAAGATCAGCCCTCTAGATGCTCATTGGGGCACAGAGAGGCAGCAGATACAGATTCTGGTCCAGGGGCTCACAGTGATGTCTATAATAGAAGATACATAAGGATGTATGTAATAAATAAAATTCTGACTGAGTTGTAAGTAAAAAGATATTCTTATATTCCAACAAAGAACATAAGCATTTCTGTGAATGGATAGTCTCAGCATGGGGCATTTAAAGATAGACAACATGTTTATGTTAAAAAAAAATACAGAGCTTCAACAAAGCATGAGATGAGAGCTCCGGGAAGAGGGCGGGAGAAGCTGGAAATTATGCTTTGCAAATATGAAGTAGAAACGAGGCTTAGCTAGGGTGAAGTGGGTGAAAGTCACGGCAGAACGAGGTAAGGGACCCAGGAAACAGCTCTGCGTGAAGGGCTTGCTGCCCTAATACAAAGACCAGAGTTTGGACCTCCAGCGTTGACATAAAGCTTGAGAACCCAGGGCTTGAGAAGCAGTTTCCCAAAGGTGAGCTGGCTAGATTGACTAGCTGAAGCAGTCACCTCAGGGTTCCATGGCAACAAACAAAATGCGAGGACTGACTGAGCAAGACAATCAACACCAACCTCTGGGCTCCATCCACCTGTGCACACAGGCAGATGTGCATCGGCAAGCCCATTTGCCATGAATTCACACTGCATGCACAGATACACGTGGGAAAAGAACAAAGAAAACTGGGAGAGGAAACCGTGGTTGAAATATGAGGGCCTTTGCAGCAAAGAGGGTGTCTAAAGGAGTAGTACCGTTAGAGTCAGCTTAGAGGAAATATTAGCAAATGCGCGAGACAGGGAAGGGAAGCGGGAATGACTTGAAACCATGGTCTAAGAGTACTGTGCTGAGGGCACGGGGTAAGAGTAAGGGGCACGGACCCTTGATGGTCAGGCCTAGTCTCTGTGTCAGCTAACACTGGTTGTGTTACCATCACCCCATGAGACCCTTACAGAGAAGGGGGCTAAGAGCATTTGTCTCCGACAGCTTGCATTAACCTAAAGTGAGAAGTCAGGGAGAAGGTCTTGGGTTAAGCGAAACAAAACAATGATAACAATAAAACCCTATAAACTTTGCACTCGTCTTACTTCAACTAATGAGGCCCAATTTTGCTTCCTCTATTGGCTCTAAATTATTTATATATAAAAAAAGTTGCCTGTCAGATCTCCTGCCTCTGTTTTGTGTGTTCTGGGGCATGGGTGTGTGCCACCATTCCATAATTCTTAGAACATTTTCAAAAATAAATACCTTAAATATAATTCTGAAGACATTTTTAGCTAAGAAAAATTCTCCAGCTGGAAAGGAATGGCAACAAAATTAGGTCTGAATTGTCTCCCTCCCATTTTTTCCTCCTCCTCCTCCTCCTCCTCCTCCTCCTCCTCCTCCTCCTCCTCCTCTTTGTGCTTTTTTTTTTTTTTTTTTGAGACAGTTTTCTCTGTTTAGCCCCGACCGTCCTGGAACTAGCTCTATTGACCAGGCTGACTTCAATCTTCCTTTATGTCCTGGGTGCTGGGATTAAAGGCATGAACATCGTGCCCAGCTCCATTTTATCTTCTGGTTATGTTGCTCCTTTTCATGCCTCTTATATGGCAGATGTCTAAAGCTCTCTACTGTCTAGATCTAGAAGAATCTGTTGCATAGTTTACAAAACAGGCAGACACTGGCACTTCTGTTCATGCTGCAGTTGCTGAGGCATGCATGCCTCCCAGCTGGAAAGAACCAGAGTCCTGGAGAGATGGTTCAGCAGTTAGGAAAGAGTGTGCATTGCTTTTGCAAAGGACATGGGTGTAGTTCCCAGAACCCACAACTGGTGGCTCACAACAGACTGCAACTTCAGTTCCAGGAGCGTTTGATTCATCTAGCCTCTGTGGATTCACACACACAATTAAAAATAAAAAACAAAATTTGAAAACATAGAATACTAGAAAAACATATGAGACCTTTGTATATTAGACTATGAATAACTTTGTATAACACAGACTATGGTCCAAGAGGAGGGAACATGTGAACTAAGCACTAAGATTTTTCTGATGTATTCTGGAAATTTTTTCAGACATCAACACAGGAGGTACCCACATCAGAACCCAGCATTCCGTCAAAATAGGACATAATATAACATTATCAAAGCCAAGGTGGTCATAAGGTTTTGAACTGTGTTCTGCAATTAAAAAACTATATAAAAATAAAAAAGGGATCAAGAACACTGCATGGAGCCCTCTTAAATCGGTTGCACAATAATAGGCTATGTAAGCACAGAGTGGAACTCTGCTGGGCCAGGGAATGGAGAGTTGTCAGAATTCATGATCTGGAAGATGTCTGAGTTCTGACCAACCGCAGCTGAGTATTCACTGAGTTCCTGGGAACTCCGGTGGCAACTTGGGGGCTACCCTAATAATAGTATCTCCTCTGTTCTTACCTGTTCTCTATTCCACAAGAATTCTCAGAAATGTGCAGGCCAGAGAACAATCCTTCAGTTTATTTTGTCCTGTCTTACATGTGTCCTCCATCAGGCCACATCCTTCATCCTTCAGAAACCTGACCTTAAAATACTTATCCCTCTGCCTTCCTGACATATAAAATGTCTCAAGGAATGTATTTCATGCTATCTTAGATTACTTTTTATTTTTAGAAACCAATTCCATAGGTTTTATTTACTTCTTTTTCTGGGGGGAAGAAAAAGAAATCAGAAGATATGATTCTTGTAGAGGCCAGAGATCTGAAGAACCTAGAAAAGCATTTTCAATTCTGATAGATGGTAAGCTTATTGTTTGGCTGGATGTTAGTTATCTGAGTTTCTATTGCTGTGAAGAGGCACTATGACCACAGCAACACTTACAAATGAAAACGTTTAATTGGGATTAGCCTAAAGCTCTAGGAGGTTAGTGCATTGTCATCATGGTGGGAAACATGACAGCGTGCAGGAAGACATGGTGCTGGAGAAGGGGCTGAGAATTCTACAGGAGCAGGCTGCTTTTCGTCCTGCCCGGACGTTACAAAATTATGGGAGGAAAAAAGCAGAGTCAGGCAGACGCCATGAAGCTCCGTCCAGAGATGGACGTAGGTTAGAATCTTCCTGGTAAGCCACAATCCCCTGGTGATACACAGATTACTAGATATGGTTTAAAGCAAGATGTGAGGGTTAGCCAAGAAGAGGCTAGATATAATGGGCCAGGCAGTATTTAAATGAATACAGTTTTTGGGTAATTATTTCTGGTAAAGCTAGCCGGGCGGGACGAAAAGCAGCCTGCTCCTATTACTACAGATATGGTGCTGTAGAAGGAGCTAAGAGTTCTGCATTTTGATATGCAGGCAACAGGAAGTGAACTATGTCTCACACTGGCCATAACTTGAGCACATGAGACATCAAAGCCTGCCTCCACAGTGGCACACTTTCTCCAACAAGGTCATGCCTACTCCAACAAGTCCACACCTCCTAATAGTGCCCCTTGCTATAGGCCAAGCATTCAAAGACATGGGTTTATGGGGGCCATACTTATTCAAACTACCACATTAGTTTAAGCAGTTATTGTTCTTTTGCTGGTTTTGGACTTTTATAATGTTAAGATTTTTGTGTTTTATCATGCGTGCTATTAGGAAAATCAATATAAAATTTGTTCAGAAAACTTTGGCAGAGCAAACGAAACATTAAAGATATGTTTACAATGGCTGGAGAGAGAGATGGTTTATTAGTTGAGAGTGGGAAGTTTTTGCAGCCTGATAAATCTCTCCACCGACACAATAATCCAAATCAGACCAAATCAAACTGAATTTTAAAAAGCCCAGGTTTCATGGATACCAATGCTCTCAAGTGGCCTTCCAGCTTGCCAGAGAGAAGCAGGGGAAGGAAGAGGAGAAAACCACATGGGATATGGTTTGACTACCATGTGGGAGTGGTCTTGAGCATCTCTGGGGAGGGATCATCGTTTGGCGGGCTTTCTCAGAGGTGGAGTCTGGACTGAAGCAACTCCCAGGGAAGGGGACTTGGGATGGAACTTCCACCCAAACATTGCAGACTCTTTGGATATATAGATGCCAGGGGCTGAGGTGAAGCTTCCAACCAGAGAGAGCACTTGTTCTTGCAAAGGACCCAGGTTCAATTCCTGGTATCTACATGATTGCTTACAACCATCTGTGGCTGCAGTTCCCAGATGAGACTTGTTTATATAGTAAATTTGAAGGCACCCTGGTACCCTGGGTTACTCAAGGCCTTATGTAAGCAAAATAGAACAAAACAAAAACAAGAATCCCAATAGCAACAAGAAGAACTTCAAAGGATGGTGCTGGATCTCCTGGAACTGGAATTACCAGTAGCTGTGAGCTACCATGCGAATGTCAAAGCTGAACTTGGGTTCACTGTAAAAGCAGCAAGTACTCTTAACTGCTGACATGTCTTCGAAATGCTTCTTTGTGACTTAGAATGTTTACAACAGGATCTGGGGAGATGTCTCAGCAGTTAAGAGTCTTTTGCAAGTAAAGAACAATAAAAGACGACATCAGAGGTCCTCCTTTGTCTTCCACATTGCCCACAAACTGGTGCACACACCCACAGACTCACATGCATGCAACACAATGCACATATGCACACAGACAGTTCCGTACTTATACAAACACATTTATAATGCATATTTAAAATTTTGGAAAACTTGATATAACTAAACGATATTGTTTAAAGTTTCTATTGATATAATAGAGCACCATGACCAAGAAAAACTTGGGAAGGGAGAGTTTACTTCATCTTACTCTTCTACATGATAGTCTATCACTGAGGATGCCAGGGCAGGGATTCAAGGCAGGGTCCTGGAGGCAGGAACTGAAATAAGCGCCATTGAGGAACACTTGATCAGCCTGATTTCAGATACCACTCAGGACCACTTGCCTAGGGGCCGCCCATAGTGGCCTTGGCTTTTCCACACCAATCGTTTATGAAGAAAATGCCCTATAAACTTGCTGACAGGCAATCTTAGGAAGGCATTTTTCATTTAAGGTTCCTCTTCCCAGAAAACTCTGTGCCAAGTTAACAAAAAAGCTAGTCAGGACACATATCATTTTATGTATATATGTAAGTATGTGTTATTTGCTTATTTATTTATTTTATGTGTGTAAATGTGCCCATATGCATGTTTCTCCTACATTTAGAATATGGTAGAAAATGTATTAAGGAAAGGAGTCAAAATCAATGTTAGGAACAGTAATGCCTGAGATACCAGTGAGATCTAAGTATGGCTGGAGACGCTTCTGGAGACGCTTCTGGAGACGCTTCCTGGAGGAGAAAGCCTTGGATTCCTGTTTTAAAGGATTTAAGGACTTGGAAGGATGGACAACGGTAGCAACAAATCCCAAAGCACAGAAGTGGCAGCAAGTATGTTGCTGATGTAGGGGTAGGCAAGCTTGTATCATTTGGGCTATTAAGAAAAATACAGGCCGGGCGATGGTGGCGCACGCCTTTAATCCCAGCACTTGGGAGGCAGAGGCAGGCGGATCTCTGTGAGTTCGATACCAGCCTGGTCTACAAGAGCTAGTTCCAGGACAGGTTCCAAAACCACAGAGAAACCCTGTCTCGAAAAACCAAAAAAAAAAAAAAAAAAAAAAAAAGAAAGGAAGGAAGGAAGGAAGGAAGGAAGGAAGAAAGAAAGAAAGAAAGAAAGAAAGAAAGAAAGAAAGAAAGAAAGAAAGAAAGAAAAGGGGAAATTTGGTTTAAGCATATAAAAACATTGAAGGTGGGTGCACCTGTCACATCTAAACAAATTGTAACTAATTATGAACTTGAATCTAAACAGGTTTTCAAGCAAATAAGGAAGTCTTTTCATTCCAAGATGAGTGGAAAGCCACGGTCCCTCACCTCCAGGCCTACCTCATTCCTGACATTTGTCCTGCTGAATCATCACCTCTGCAGGTCCTGCTGTCTTCAAGGGCCCTCAGCGCTAAGAGCTATCGGTCTCCCATCTGCTCTTTCTGTCAGTCAGGCGCTGCCCAGCTGAGGCCCCCGTTCCCTGCACCTGCTTTATAGGCTCTGGCATTTGCTTTGAGGAAAAGTCCTTGGCTGTGACTTTGCGACGTGAGGCCACCTCTCGTGCTAGCACCTGTGAGGTGAGACTTGAGACGCAGGCAAGGGAAGTCTGGCATGCTGTGAGAGCCGCTCAGAGTTTAGGTGCCCCGTGTGTTAGTCACTGTTGTGACCGCGTAACCAATACAGTACGTGAGGAAAACAGGAGAGGAGGCCTGTTGTACTGCTAGACTGGCTCGTTAGAGAGAGTACCCTTGGCAGCCCTCTAACTCTGCACACCATTTCCTGCCTCCACCTAGTGCTGGCCTTATCGACACACGGCTTTACATGGCCTTTACATTGGTCCTGGGGAGCTAAAGACAGGTGGGTCCTCATTCTTACATAATGTGGTGGTTGAAAAATAACGACCCTCCCCCCATAGGTTCATATATTTGAATGCTTAGTCACCAGGGAATGGATTAGAAGGGTTAGGAGGTGTGGCCTTGTTGGAGGAGGTGTGTCACTGGGGGGAGGCATTGAGGTTTCAAAAGCTCATGCCAGACCCAGACTCTTTTCCTGCTGCCTGAGGGTCAGAATGTAGAATTCCCACCTCCAGGACCATACCTGGCTGCAGGTCACCTCTCCCTCCTGTGATGGTAATGGATTAGCCTCTGAAATTGTAAGCGAGTCTCCATGGTTTTCTGTTATAAAAGTTGCCTTTGCTTGGCCATGGTGTCTCTCCACGGCAGCGGAACAGTGACTAAGATAGTAAGGACCTAACCTGCTGCAAGTCTTAATTGCCAGCCATACTGGATTGAAACATACATAGGAGACTTGTCAAGTCAGCCTTCCTTGTGTCTATGAAGAATTCTCAGAGAGAATTAGCTCAGTGGAGAAACCTTCCCTGAATATGGCCAGCCCCTGATTGTTTGGGGGCCCAGAGAGAATGAAAGGGGACAAAGGGTACAGCCTGTGAGTCCAGGTATTTTCCCTCTCAGTTTCCTGGCCACCACGAGGAAAACTGTTGTCCTTTACTATACTCTCCCCGACATTATGGACTGAGGAAACCCCTGGAATGGTGAGCGAAGGTAAATCGTTCCCTTAACTTGTTTTCTTGGCTACTTGCCGTGGTGATGGAAAGTGTCCCATAGCCGCTATTCCCAACTTTATCTCTGCCACGTCACTTCGTGGGGTTACAAACGAATGAATGACCGTGGAGGAGGCTGGGAAGACACAAGAGTGGGAGGAGGGGAAGGAGAAGAGGAACGGCTTCCTGCTCTGAATGTGCCGCGGTGCTCTAGCAGTGATCGTCATGCCATGCCCACCTCAGAGCTCAGGAGCTGTCGTTGCCAGCCAAAGGGTTTCAGCCGCGTCCAACCTTTTGACACTCAGACAAGATGTTGTCATCTATGACCGCCATGCCAAAGAACCTCACAGTTACAACAACAAATCACACGCACTAAAAACCCTTCATAATGCTTCGCGTAAATTTATGACTTCGAGCTGGACTGCATTCCTATCTATCTTTAGCCTTCAGTGGCCTGTGGCCTATGGGTTGGACACGCCTCAACCAAAGGAGCCACAGGACATTAAGGTTTGAATGCGAAAATCCTCCATAGCCTCCCATGTTTGAACACTTGGTTCCTAGCTGGTAGCATTGTTTTGGGAAGGTGTGGAGCTTTGGGGACTGTGACCTCACTAGCAGGAGCAGATTGTTGGATATAGGTCATTAAGGTATGTTGGATTCTGGTACGGTTCTGGGGTCTCAGCTTCCTGATCCTCCACGGTATTGGCAGCGACAGTGCAAGCTGCTGACACTCCAGACTGAACTGCCCCAGTTACAGCCGTTTCCCAAGCATTGTGGTCCCCTTCCAATCAGACCTCTCCTCGTTTAGCTTGCTTCTGTCAGATATTTTGCCATGGCAACGCTGCAAGTGACTAATTCAAAGATTTACAGTTTGCTCTAAAATTTTGTGGTATGGTGACGTCGGTGCCATCACAACTACAGGGTCCTTTTTTGCAGTGTTTCCCTTACTCTTAGCTGCCATCCCTCTGTCCAGGAAGTGGTCTGGAGGCAACTCCCTGGTTTCTGCTCTTCCCCATTCCTTCTATTTTCAATTCTTCCTTATTACTGGGTTGTCTGTCTATGATGGGGGTTGCATAACTGGTATCCAGAAACACCCCTCACCTCCACGCCCCTGTACTCCCACCCCACTAAGCAATTACCTTTCCCCAGGGCATGTTCTAGGAAATCCGACTGGCTTGGCACTTGCTCTCCAGCTCAGGCAGGTGGGGAAGGCAGGGAAATTACCAGTTATTTTAAATGTCGGGGCTTTGCTGAGAGCTTGGCAGAATTTCCTCACAGGTTGGAGGCCCCTGGAGGCCCCAGGGCACTGCCTGCCCAATTCCCAGAGTTCAGGCACAGATGGCCCCCCGTCAGCCCTTAAGTGAGGGGAGGGGCTGTCACTCCAGTGAGTCTTTGGAGGGATCTCCAGAGGCCTGGCCCAGCTGGCCATCTCCTGCTGAAACTGTTTAGTGTGGCGGGGGAGGGGGAAGAGGAGAAACAGCAGATGGGCCTCAAGGTGCAAATTTGTTTCCAATCTCAGTTGCTCTGGGCAGAGGAGGAGGACACCTCTTTATTAGCAGTGTTTGTTTGGGCATTAACCTTGATTTAGGGGGGGCGGGCTTGGAGAGCGCTCAGAATTAATGCTGGAGCCAGCCAGTTCAGCCTGCTGCTGAGCTTTTTGTGGGAGTAAGGGTGAGAAAGAACCCTTGGCGGGACACCACCTGCCTTAATGAACCCTGTTTGGAAGAGATGTCCTTGGAACAGGAAGCCAAGGTCCCCAGAGTGGATGAAGTCAGAACTTCCCCAGATGCAAGGTGTTCGGCTCCAAGTCTTCTAAGTCTGCAGAGGAGATCTCTGCAGCAAACAGCCAGGTTGTCCCCTGCTGGTTCTTTGGCTAGGATGGCTTCTGCAGCTGCTCTCCTCAGGTTGAAGCTGGCAGGCTTGCTTCTCACATAGCCATTCCCATAGAACAAGCATGCTGGGACAGGAAACGGGGAACCAAGACAGTAAAGGTCACCAATGCAGATGTGTCTCAACCTGCTGATGAGCATCAAGCACAAATCAGTGAGTGACACGGGCCAGAAACTCCGGAAAACCTCATTTCTAGGGCTGAGAAAGGTAAAGGTCAAGGTCAGGAGGAGGCTGGAAAAGGAGAAACACCTTCCTATCTTTGGTTTGCTAGGTCCAAAAGAAACGAAGAAATAGAACAAAAGGCTAGCTATGGCCTATTAGCACACCAAACAATGCTGGCCTCTAGACTCCCTCAGCATCTCCACTACCTGCTGCAGGGTCCATGCTGGCATCCTGGCCCCGCTCAGCTCTTCTCACCCCACCCCTACCCTAAACTTCTCCATCTCCTGGGCTTCCCTTCCACAGCATTTTATTCCCAGTAACCCTGACAGTTCTGCCATGCACTCTCTTGGCCTCCCCTCTTGGCCTCCCCTCTCGTCCCTCCTCCTTTTGACCTCTCTTCTCTCCCACTTCCCTCTCTCTCCTCTCAAGGCCCCGTGCTGTCTACTGGCCATGTTTAGTCCACTATGTTTTCTCTCTGCCTTGGACTCTTCCAGATGCTTTTGGCTGTACTATCTTATCTATGATAAAATTTTTCCACCATAACCATACCTTGGAGCATTCATGTTCTTGTTTTACAAACCTGGTGTGAAAACCTCCACTTTATATAACTCAGAGGTTTGCTTACCCCACTCTGCCTGATCCACCATGCCAGGCCAAGTTGCTCAAGTCTCATGTAGCATAAATTTCTTGAAGGAAGTAGCAAGAATATTTCTGATGTCCTTGAGGATCTATCTGAGGACACATCGGACAAAACTGACACTGTATTGTGTGACATAGCGTTTTTCTTTTTAATCTCAATAATAATTTTATTATTTAAAACAGTTTAAAAATTTAAATATTTTTAGTCAAATTCTTCCTCTCCCTTAAGCCCTTCTAGATCCTTTCCCTGCCCACCCAACTTTAAGTTCTTTATCAAAAAACAAATAAAAACCTAGTACATCAGCAGCCCCCCCTCACAATCCAAGAAAACAAAACAACCCCCCCAAAAAGAAACAAGCCCCATTGAACTGTAACCAAATAAAAGCACACACACACACCAAAAAACTGTGAAGTTCGTTATATGAGACCTGTCCTGGAGTGGTTGGTGTTAGGTTGGAAGCATAGGTCCCAGGCCCTTGCATTTATCCCAGCCCCCAGGCCTGGTCTGGACTTCAAATCCCAGCAGGCCACTGTACTTAAGTGATCCCCCAAAAGAAGAACACATGGTCACCCTTTCTTCCTCCTGGGGGTCGCTGTTATTCTGAAAAAACGATGAGAGAGCGGCTACAAACGGTCCCCGGGCGGGCTGGCGGAGCCCGCCATGGGAAAGCGGCTACAGGAGGGCACGCTTCCTTGGCCCACGGTGGCGGCAGGTAACAGACAAGTAAACACAGGAAATAGCCATAAGTATTTATTAAGGAAGGGGGAGAAAGAAAGACAGAGAAAAGAGATAAAAGGAGAGAGGAGAGATAAAAGAAGAGAGAGACAGAGAAAACGCGTGCGCACGCTAAGGAAGCAGAAAGAGAGAGAGAGGGTCCCAAGATGGCGATGGGCGGGTCAGAGGTTATGGGAGTGGGCGTGGCTAGGGCAGGGACCCAAGAATAATAGTCGCATTCCTGCGGCTTCCCGGTTTCCCTACCCTTCGGGGCCACCCGAGAGCGCAGATCTCCCAATAAACCTGGATATTTCTTAATTTGGCTTGTTTTGATTTGGCTTGATTGGGAATTTTTGTGTCGTTAGGGAGCTAATATTAGGAAATATTCCTAACAATTGGTATATCTTCTTTGGGGAGAACTAATTGTTAGCCTTTACCCTAGAGGCTAGGTTTTCACTAATTCATTATTTGTTTTAAATATATATATATACATATATATATATAATAAAGCATAAACTATCACTTCAGAGTTGGACAAGCCAAGAGAAGAAAAAGAGCCCAAGAAAAGGCACAAGAATCAGAGACCCACTCAGGAATCCCATAAAAACACTAAACTGGAGACCATAGTATCATGCAGAGGACCTGGTACAGACCCCGTGTGTGCAGATCCAGCATCCATGCATACAGGCCATGTATGCTGTTTGTCTCTGTTCACATAAGCCATGCTCATGTTGTTTTTGAGGGTCTTTTATTCCTGGCGTCCACCATCCCTTCTGACTTTTACATTCTTTCTGCCTCTTTTTTCTTGGGGTTCTGTGAGCTTTGATGAAGACACTCCATTTATACTGAGTATTTTAAGGTCTCTCTCTCTCTCTCTCTCTCTCTGTAATATCTGTCAGTGGATCTCTATATTTGTTCCCATCTGCTGCAAGAGAAAGATTCTCTGATGATGACTGAACAAGACATTGATCTATGAGTATAGCAGAATGTCTTTAGAAGTCATTTTATCACTACATTTTTTCCCCTTTTAGACCAGTATTATATGGTTTTACCCTAGGTCCCTGGGCTATTTACTGTCAGGTCCTTAGTTACCAAAGCAGTGTTGGGTGTGGGTTGTTATCATTCATAACGAGGGTGATTTGAGGCTGCCTCAGGCAAGAGGCAGACAGTTATGCCATGCAGGTAGAGCTTGGGTACAGAGTTTATTTAGTGGGTATTGGGAATGGCATAAAAGTAAGGAGTTATGGGCGGGGGAGAAGAAAGGCAGAGAGAGAAAGGGGAGGTACAGAAGAGAAGAAAAGGGGGGGAGAGGAAGAAGCTGCCTCTTCAGACAGAGAAGCTCCTTGCCTCAGCTGAAAGGGGGGGGGCGCGGAAGGTTGGAAGTGGGCGGGGTTTGCCTCTTAAAGGACCGGTACCCAGGTGACAGGCCAGGCCAGCTGATTTACTTTTGCAACACCTGGGGGATTTAAAAATGAATCATTTCAAGGAATATTTCTTTCTTTTTTTCTTTCTTTCTCTCTCTCTCTCTCTCTCTCTCTCTCTCTCTCTCTCTTTTTTTTTTTTTGCACAGGAAGTGTTTTGGATGACAGTTTTTTCTCCTGAAAGGAATGATGAATTTTCAGAAGTGCATACATGCTGTTGTGGCCATTAAAGAAGAATTAGTTTGAAGTGGAATCCAAGGTATTATTCCTTTAAAAACGGCGGCGGGGCGGGGTGGGTGTGTGGACAAACACGGGATAGACGGCACGCAAAGGAAGGGACAGACATGCGGCTCCCACGTGGGTGCGCTTTAATGGGGAGAGGGAAACACGGTAAGGGGTGGGACGTGCGAGACACACAAGGGTAGGGGGGAAAGGACCAAGGGAGCAAGAGAGAGAAACCTCGTGGAGCGCTCGCTTTTAACTGGGGGCGCAAGGTTATCTGGGAGTAATGGTCTTCACCTGGGCGCGCCAGCGCGCACAGGTGAC
>NW_026068144.1:688445-736958 GCF_014885135.2 Alexandromys fortis | reverse complement strand
TCGGCTCCCGGGAGAGAACCTCTGGCTTGGTGGGTAGGAAAAGGGAAGCTACGATATTTGGTCCTGGGATCTGACTTATCCGAGTCACGGCACCAATATTATTCCTTTAAAAACGGCGGCAGGGCGGCATGGGTGTGTGGACAAACACGGGATAGACGGCACGCAAAGGAAGAGACAGACACGCGGCTCCCACGTGGGTGCGCTTTAATGGGGAGAGGGAAACACGGTAAGGGGTGGGACGTGCGAGACACACAAGGGTAGGGGGGAAAGGACCAAGGGAGCAAGAGAGAGAAACCTCGTGGAGCGCTCGCTTTTAACTGGGGGCGCAAGGTTATCTGGGAGTAATGGTCTTCACCTGGGCGCGCCAGCGCGCACAGGTGACAGTAATCCAGGAGAAGTCTGGGAGCTGTAGTTTCCAAGGAATAACACAAGGTAGCTTTGGGTGTGGGGAGTGTTCTTGCGTTTTGTGTTTATACTTGGTTTTGGTGCTGAAGTTAGGCGTCGGGCCTTTATCACTCACCTCCCTCAGCCCCTTGGGTGTTTCCTTAAATGGAGATTCAGGTGGTCACGCCTGGTTATTTGCTAACTCTAGGTGACGGGAGGGGACCACAGTAAAGGCGGTGGGGGGGGGAGATCCTTTGTGGAGAAAACATGCAATGTAGTTGATAGGTTTTGGTCTTTTATTTGTTTTGTGGGGTGCTGTGGACTGAACCCAGGGTTTTGTGCATATGTTGCTAAAATTCCTTCCCTGGGGAAACAATGAAATGTCAACCCCTCCTCTGAAAAGCAGGATTCTTGAGAACCAATGGATTTATTGCGCTTCCTGCAGAGCCTAGGTGAGGCTTAGAGGGGGTTCTGAGCACTCTCCCTCAGTCAACAGCGCCTGAAAAGCCTTACCTAGCAGGGGTGAGGGCTTCCTCTCTAGTCCAGTGGGTGGAGTCCCAACTCCCAGTGTGCCCCAACCCAACATTCTCTAGCCGTTCCCCAGGCCAGGTGCTGTGAAATAGCTGGATACTCAGGCAGAAATCGTGTGCCTTTTCCCCTGCTTCTTTTCAGGGTTGTCAACCATCACCCAGGCCCGCTGGCATGGTCTTTTACAAGTGTTATTCCTTGGAAACTACAGCTCCCAGACTTCCCTTCACCTGTGCGCGCTGGCGCGTCCAGGTGAAGACCATCACTCCCAGATAACCTTGCGCCCCCCGTTAAAAGCGAAGGTCCACGAGGTTTCCCTCCTCTTGGCCCCTCTCTTGTTCCCTTTCCCCCTTGTGTGTCTTGCACGCCCCGCCCTTATCGTGTTCCCCTCTCCCCATTAAACGCACCCACGTGGGAGCTGCGTGTCCGTCTCTTCCTTTGCGTCCGTCTATCCCGTGTTTGTCCACACACCCACGCCGCCCCGCCGCCGTTTTTAAGGAATATTATTGGTGCCGTCGACTCGGGGACTTCTCCGTGCCGGATTCTCCACCTGAGGTCCGGGCTCCGGGCCCGGGACCTCACGCCGGACACAGAGTCAGAACCGGGACCACCACCGCCCCACGGCCATCTCCAACTAACCGTGAGTCCCCCCCCGCGGGCCTTTCCCTCCTTGATACGCCTAGGGACGTCCGGCCGGCTCCCCCTGGCTAATCTGGGTTGGAATTGCCTTCCCATTGCCCCCCTCCCTTCTCTTGGTCTTGTGCTCCTGGTTTGGTTCTGCCGCTGCTGGGAGCTTATTGCTCTCAGTCGCTTTCTCCCCAGGGTTTGGCGCCCTGGTTTTCCTACTGCTCTTTCTTCCTATCTGTGTCTCCCGCGTCGGGTCCACTAACGGAGTGGACACCTTTCCGGCTGTACGGTCAGCCCTAACGGCGTGATTGTCCTCCTGCCGGCCGAGTTTGGTACTCGTCGGTTGCCGGTTTCGAGTCAATCTTCGCCCATAACACGGCCTCCTCTTTCCTCGGACGCCTGGATAGAGGACTTGCTGTGCTCGCCAGCGGCCAGATCTGTCATGGGTTCAAGACAATCTAAGCCTATTCCCCCTGATTCACCTCTGGGTCAACTCCTGGAGTCTCTAAAACCCCACGCCCTCATTCCGTCCATTAAGATGGATAAACTTGTCCGTCTTTGCTCCAAAACGTGGCCCCGTTATAAATTGGAGGGCAATATCCGCTGGCCTCCTCAGGGCTCATTTGATCCTGACATCTTACGTGAATTGGCTAATTTTTGTCACCGCTCAACAAAATGGAAGGAGTTAATGTATATTATGGGATTTTTTTACATGGCTCTAAAGACTAATCCTTCTACAGTTGCTCACTGCTCACCCGCTCACATGTTCCTGGCACTGTCCTCACAAAATCTCCCTTCCCAACAGGTATTCCCTTCTCTGGCTACCGCCATGGACCCGGCTGACGAGCCTCCTCCTCCCAGGCCTCGTGGGACCGCCCCTTCCCGCCCCCTGACCGCCCCTTCCCGCCCCCCTCGGCCGCACGAAATCTCACCCGCCCCTTTTCCTCCCACAGATCCTAAGTCTTCACCCCGCGCGCCTCGTTCTAACATTCCTCTTCCTTCTACAGCCCGTTTTAACAAGTCTAGGTCTTCATCCCGTTCTCCGCCGATACGCAGACATTTTAACATTCCTGCCCGCAGGCCTTCCTCCCGTTCACCATCTCCGCGCAGACATTTCCCCAGGTCCAGATCTCTTTCCCCAAGGAGTTTTCGCAGCCTCCGTTCTCGCCGACATCCTAATTCTCATTCCAGTTCCAACTCACCCTCACCTCACCTCTCCCGCAGGCGCAGTCGCACCCACGAACGGCTAACCGTTTCTTTTGGCCACAGACAGCAGGAAGGACTTTCAGACTCTTCCCGGTCTCCCTCCCCCCCTGCTGCTTCCTCCTCTTCGCGGCGCAAACCCCCCTCAGGCACTAAATCCACCCGCAGTCTGGCTCCGACTTTTACCCCGCCTCTTACCCGTTCGCAGGCCGCAGCGAGGACTAACCCAGGTCAAATCAAGCCAGCTACAGTTCTGCCCTTGAGGGAGGTGGCCGGCTCGGAGGGTCTAATAAGGGTTCATGTACCATTTTCCTTATCAGAGCTCTCTCAGGTCTCAAAATTGCTCGGGTCATATACTGCTAATCCTACCAATTTCATAAGAGAATTTCAATTTCTGACTCAGTCCTATTCCCTAACTTTTCACGACGTACAAACCCTCCTGTTCAATAACTTGCTCCCCGAGGAACGCAGACGTGTCTGGGAACAGGCGAGACAGTACGCCGACGAGGTACACCAGACTCTCGCCTCCCACCCTCCCGGGGCGGAGGCGGTGCCTGACCGGGAGCCCCACTGGGATTATAATTCCCCCGCCGGCATTCTGGCCAGAGACCAATTCTTAACCTGTCTTATGGCGGGACTCCGTAAGGCCGCCCTTAAACCTGTAGATTATTCCAAACTCTCAGAAATTTTTCAGGATACTAAGGAAAATCCTTCTGCATTTCTTGACCGACTAACCAAAGCTATGTTACAGTTCACAAACATGGATCCAGAATCTACCGAGGGCAGACAACTCCTAATGTCTCACTTCATCAACCAATCCTACCCAGACATCAAAGGTAAACTTAGGCGCTTAGAAAAAGGTCCCCAGACTCCACAGGCACAGCTCCTGGAGGCGGCTTTCAAAGTTTACCACGCGAGAAACGAAAAAGCCAAAAATCACTGCCACGTGATTACTGCACCCGCCCGACCAGCTGAGGCGACAGACTTCACTGCTCACCCTGTTCGCGCTGCTCCCCCGCCGCCCCCCGGACCCTGTTTCAAATGCGGTAAGACGGGTCACTGGGCCAAGGGCTGCCCCAATCCTCATCGTAACCCACGGGGCCCCTGCCCTAAATGTCATCGGGAGGGCCACTGGTCTGTGGACTGCCCCCGTGTGTTCAGTAATGCTGGGGCAACGGGCCCAGAGGCTCCTCAGGCCGACTTGCTGGGCCTGGCCCTGGAGGACTGAAGGTACCCGGGCTCCATCAACAACCCGACCGCCACGCCCATCTGCAACCAGGAGCCACGGGTATTGATAACCGTGTCGGGTCGTCTCATCTCATTTCTCTTGGACACCGGAGCAACATACTCGGTTCTAAGGGAATTTTGGGGACCAACCTCCCCCTCAAGCTCCCCTATTGTTGGGGTGGGAGGACAGCCTTATCTACCTCACCAAACCCCGCCTCTCAACTGCGTATTTAGAGGTATTTTTCTCAGCCATTCATTCCTGGTTCTACCAACCTGCCCAGTTCCACTCTTGGGAAGGGATCTTCTGACCAAGCTGGGAGCTTTCATTTCTTTCGCGCCCCCAACCCGTTTCATTCCAGATTCGTCGGTGACGCAGCTGCTGCTTCTCCTGACCCCGCGATCTCCTGACACTAATATGTCTTTTCCTCTTCCAGCCTCCCAAGTGAACCCTCTCGTGTGGGACACCCAAAATCCCGCTGTCGCTGAACACCATTCCCCTGTTGTTATTCAGTTAAAAAACCCCACCGGATACGTCACCCAGGCTCAGTATCCCCTCTCTTCCCAAAGCCTCAAAGGGTTAAAACCTATAGTCTCTGACCTTCTGAGAAAAGGGCTGCTTCGCCCCACCTCTTCCCCCTTTAACACTCCAATATTGGCTGTCAAAAAATCTAACGGAACTTATCGTTTGGTTCAGGACCTCCGGCTCATTAACTCTGCTGTGGTACCTCTACACCCGGTCGTGCCTAATCCTCTCACTTTGTTGTCCACCATTCCTTCAGGGACCTCCCACTTCTCCGTCTTGGACCTCAAGGATGCCTTTTTCTCTATTCCCCTCAGCCCTCAATCTCAAAACATCTTTGCTTTCACCTGGACAGATCCTGATACTAATTTTTCTACACAGCTCACCTGGACCGTTCTCCCTCAGGGATTCCGGGACAGCCCACACCTCTTTGGCCAGGCTCTGGCCTCTGATCTGCTTTCTCTGCCTCTCCCTAAATCAAAGCTTATACTCTATGTCGATGACATCCTGCTGTGTAGCCCATCTTTGGAGACCAGCAGGACTGACACTGCCGCCTTATTAAATTTTTTATCCAAAAAGGGCTACAGAGTCTCACCAGGCAAAGTTCAATTGTCCACGACTCAGGTAACATATTTGGGATTGACCATAACCCCAACACAAAAGGCTATTACTCTGGACAGAAAAAGACTAATTCAATCTCTTGCAGTTCCTTCCACCAAAGAAGAGGTTTTATCATTCCTGGGAGTGGCTGGTTTCCTGCGTTCCTGGATACCCTCCTTCTCCCTCCTTGCTCGCCCGTTATATGAAGCAGCTCTCGGCTCTCTACATGAGCCCCTTCTTCACCCCATCACAAAACCTTTCCGGAGACTCCAGCAGGCCCTGATCCAAGCCCCAGCCCTCCATCTTCCGGATTTAACCCGCCCCTTTTCTCTTTACGTAGCAGAGAAAGAGGGCTATGCCCTGGGAGTCCTAGGACACCAACTGGGACCCTCCTTTGCACCTGTAGCTTACCTATCAAAGAAGATGGACCTTACCACCCGGGGCTGGGCACCCTGCATACGTGCTTTGGCAGCTGCTGAACTTCTTATTCGTGAGTCAAAAAAGCTAACCTTTGGAGCACCTACTACAGTTTTCTCTCACCATAACCTGTCTAACCTCTTAACCTACAAAGGTCTACAAACCTTACCCCCTTCTCGAGTTCTTTCCCTTCAGGTGGCGCTGATGGAAGATACGAGCATCAATTTCCAATCTTGCCAACCTCTCAATATTTCAAATCTTCTACCTCAACCTAATGCTAATGATTCCCCATCTCACTCCTGCATTGAGGTCCTAGAGGACCTACTACCCCACCCCTCACATATACAGGAGGGCAGTCTGTCCCAGGCTACTCACACCTGGTACACAGACGGCAGCTCCTTTCTATGTGACGGGACGCGCAAAGCAGGTTATGCCATAGTGTCAGATACAGAGATAATCGAGGCCAGGGCACTACCTGCCCTTACAACAAATCAACAAGCCGAACTGATAGCTCTCACCCGAGCTTTTCAGTTAGCCGCGGGACAGTCTTTAAATGTTTACACAGATTCCAAATATGCCTTTCATATTCTGTTGTCTCATGCAGCCATCTGGAAGGAGCGCGGACTTCTCACGGCGAAGGGAGGATCCATTACCAACTCAGAGCATATTATGAACTTACTAAAAGCTTCTTATCTCCCTAAAGCTATAGGAATTATTCACTGCCGGTCTCATCAATCTGACAGTTCCATTGTCTCCAAGGGAAACAACCGAGCGGACAGAGCAGCTAAGATGGCAGCACTCCAGAATACAGGCCTGCCTCGGCTACCTCAGGGAGTATTTACAGTACAGCCCACAGTCCCACAGGCATCTCCCAACACCCGACAGATCCTGTCCTACCTACACCAGCTTTTTCATCCCAATGAAAAAGCCCTACTTCATTTTGTAAAAACACATGTCAAACCCACACCTGACGATATCAGGTTTTTAAAAGCCACCACTGCTTCCTGTCAGATCTGCCAAAAGTCAGATCCCAGGACCAAATATCGCAGCTTCCCTTTTCCTACCCACCAAGCCAGAGGTTCTCTCCCGGGAGCCGACTGGCAGCTGGATTTTACTCATATGCCCACAGTCAGGAAAATTAAATATCTCCTGGTTCTGGTGGATACAATGTCTGGATGGGTTGAAGCTTTCCCCACCTCTAACAAGAGAGCCCAGACAGTCTCTGACATTCTTCTCCGAGAGATTATCCCTAGGTTTGGATTCCCAGCCTCTCTCCAGTCAGATAACGGTCCAGAGTTTACGTCACAGATCTGTCAAACCCTGTCCAAGGCACTCGGAATCCCCTGGAACTTTCATATCCCCTACCATCCACAGTCTTCAGGTAAGGTAGAACGAACTAACCGCTCTCTAAAGACAGCCCTTATGAAGATGTCACAGGAACTTCACCTCGATTGGGTAAGACTTCTGCCCCTTGCTCTTCTCAGGCTCCGGGCCCTCCCCAAGGGTCCCCTCTTCATTTCACCTTTTGAACTTATGTATGGGCGGCCAGTTTTAACACCCGGCCTCTCACCAGAAACCTCCCCCCTGCCCGATCACCTGCTCACCCCTCTTCTTTCACACCTACGTTCACTTCTATGGGACTTTGCGGATCACGCTCTACCTCAGCCCTGCACTGACGCATGTTTTCCACCAATTAAAATAGGTGATGAGGTATTGCTCTCACCCCCAGGTCAACGCCCCTCACCTCTTGCCCCTAAATGGCAGGGACCCTTTAGAGTAATTCTTTTAACTCCCACAGCTGCTAAGCTAAAAGGGGTTCCCCACTGGATCCATCTGACACACCTCAAGCCCTTTATTTCCACAGCTCAAAATAATCCTTCATACACGGTAACCCAGACGGGACCCTGTTCCCTTAAGTTCCAAAAGACACCTGGCTTAGCCCCTCCTACCCCATCTGCCACCTAATTCTCCTGCGTTAATACATCTTTCCTTCTCCAAAATTCTAAATAACTATTCAGCTGCCATTACAGATCATCAAATACGAAGCCAAGGGCTCCAGCGGTAAGCAGATTTTTAACAAAGCCACTTAACAGGTCAGTTCACCTAAGCAGATTCACAAGCGGCTCAGTAACGGAATAAGTATCATTTAATTTTTTTTCTTTTATCTCCTTCTTTCTTTTATTCCTAGGACTCCTCCCCCACCCCCTAAGTTTCCCCTCTAACCAAACCTTCCAGATCTCTTCTCCCTAATTTCTTTCTCCACTAATGCGATTTTTTGCCTTCCAGCATCCCAGTGACTTCTTCAATCAGCCAGCCCAGCTACTCAGAAGGAAAAACCGGACGGAGGTGACTTCTTCAATCAGCCAGCCCAGAACGCCAGCGGACCAACTGAACATTCCCTGGACCCCTCGACGCCCAAAGTCAGCAGGAAGCAGTCATGAGAGACCGGGCTACGCCCCCATTCCCATTCCCTAAAGACCCCCCCCCAATTTTAATTTTTTTAATAAACTAAAAAGGTTGGAATGTTATTCCTTGGAAACTACAGCTCCCAGACTTCCCTTCACCTGTGCGCGCTGGCGCGTCCAGGTGAAGACCATCACTCCCAGATAACCTTGCGCCCCCCGTTAAAAGCGAAGGTCCACGAGGTTTCCCTCCTCTTGGCCCCTCTCTTGTTCCCTTTCCCCCTTGTGTGTCTTGCACGCCCCGCCCTTATCGTGTTCCCCTCTCCCCATTAAACGCACCCACGTGGGAGCTGCGTGTCCGTCTCTTCCTTTGCGTCCGTCTATCCCGTGTTTGTCCACACACCCACGCCGCCCCGCCGCCGTTTTTAAGGAATATTAACAAGAGGCACAGATGATTTCCTCAAGATGGTAGTTTGTTTGGTTCTGAGGAGGACAGGTCACTCGTTACCGCATGCTAGGCGAGTGTTTTCCGACTGAACTACAGCATCAGACCTCCTTTAAGACTTTTGATTTTGAGACAGGGCGTCTTTAAGTTGCCCAGGTTGGCTCTAGACTCCCTCCACAGCCTCTGGTTTTCTGGCTCAGCCCCTGAGTGGCTGGCATTACAGCTATACCACCAGGCTTGACTTTGCTTTGTTTTGCTTTGAAACAGGGTCTTATCCTTAAGCCCAGGCTGTTCTGAACCCACTATGGAGCCGAGGCTAACTCTGAACTTGTTCTACCCAACTGTCTCAGCCTCCCAAGTGCTAGGATCACACATACGTACCACACCGTCAACAAGATGGACTTGTGCAAAAAAGAGTGAAAAAAGAAGAGCAAGTACAGAGGTGAGGTGGGTGGTGGAAGCCAGGAAGAGGCTTGAGAAGAACTCGGGCCCAGGGCTCAGGCAAAGCTGACTTCAGATTCTGTCTATGCTTTGAATTGTCCTTGGGTGACAAACACACCTTAGGGCTTTAGCCTTCTGGGTTCATGAGGAAACAACCCTCAAGCCCCTTGGAGTATGAGGTATGTACATTTCTCTGGGGGTACAATGCAGGGTTCTTGCAGGCTGGGTGCATGGAGCAACACCAAGCCCCAGCTCCATTGTACGACCTCTCCACTGAGCTAGATAAGAGAAAGCTGGCAAGTATTTTCTGGTACATCGCCTCTTCCCTGTTCTAGTCAGAGTGGTGGATCTAAACTAGGAAGATTTAATTAAGAAGAAAGCAATCCACTATTTTGGGTTTTTCTCTAGGAAACAGGGACAGGGTGGTGGTGAAGGGATTGCTTAGCTTGTGCCCATCCTTCCTAGAAGCAGGGTACTTAGGATTCTGCTACATCTTGGTTGTAGTTCCATGCCCAGATTAACCGTCTTTCTGACTGCCAGGAGCTCACCATGCTGAGGCTCAACTGCCGTCAGAGCATCATTCCCTGTGCTCCTGGAGATGCTGTGCACATCTAGAATGGAGACTGGACTATTAAGATGTAGTTTCGTGAGTGAATGTCTGACTGTTCTGTCTGCTGCAGCCAGTGCAGCCTGGATAGCCGAGACTGGTGGGGGTGCGGGGATTGAAACACGGAGGATTCTTTTCAGGTGGAAGAACAGCAACCTTTAGTTTGCCCAGCAACCTTTTATACATCTACTGCCAGAAAGAACACAAACATCCTTGTCAATTACAGACCACAAGGAAGTTTCGTTGTCAGTCAAGGGGAGTGAGGGCGCTGGATCACAACACTTGTCCACTTCATCTCCCTCCCTGTGTGGCCACTAGACTCATATGGTATTTTTCTCCTTCTGCCCTTATAGTCACCTGGGGCCACCACAGACTCAGTTCTGGGTCATGAGCAGATTTCTGGTCTTTTTCAGAAATACTGAGGCCAGGATGTTTGGGACAGATCTTTTTTTGTTTTGTGATACTGTCTTAGAACGTGTGACTCTCAATTCCTGTAACACTTGCCAGTCCGACAGGAGCCCAAATCCCAAACCCTTTCTTCTCTGTGCTCATTTTAAACCTGAGTTTAATTTAGAAAACATGAAAGATGTTTATAATCCAATTTGTGCCTCTAACTTCAGTTGTTAGTAGCCTGGGGTGGGGGTGGGGGGCTGCTGGGAGAGTGTTTGCAGTTGAACCGCAGGCCTCAAACACCTACCTTCTAGTCTGCTCTCCTTCCTCAGCCTTCAAATAGCAAAGAGTTAGGTAGATAAAGCTGCTTAAAGGGAAGAGCATGGATTCTCACGCTAGTGAGAGAATTTATTCTATGTGACAAAACCCATTCATGTTACCATGTTAGAGATGGGTGCTGGGGAAGTGAAATAAATATCTCACCAAGGTCAGCCAGTGCTGTGGAGAAGTAGGATTTGAAGCCAGGCAGTATGATGCTCACATCTACCTCCCACCCCCGCCCCTTCAGCCTCCCGATACTCCCTCCCACAATCTTCCCACGGAGACAGCCGTGTGCAGTGGAAAGTGGGCTGAGATGAAGTCTGGTTAAGGCTAATCAGGGTGACCTCCCCAACCCCATGTGCCCTCTTTTCTCTCCTCTCCCCACCCCTAGGCTTTGTAGGCTACATAGGGAAGGAATTTCAGATCCCTGATAAGAGATCTCTAAGGCCCTTGCCCCTTTCTCACGCAATTTTGGACGCATCAGCTGACATCTGCACAAAGTCAGACCTGTGCAGCGACAGCCATAGTTTCTAATTCATAGATCACCCCACCTCCCGCCCCCGCATCTTCTGGGTAAGTTATTAACTGGGTGTGGAGTGCGAGCCTACAATCCCAGCACCCAGGAGGTCAAGGTAAGAGGACCCAGAGAGTTCAAGGGAACCCAAGCTTTGTAGCAAGACGCTATCTCAAGACAAAAACAAATGCAAAACTGGCTATGACCGTATTTCAGTGTTAGATCACTTACTTAGCAAGCACAGGCCCTGGGTTGAATCTGCAGCACCACAGAAACAACGTGAAACTAAACATAACTCAACCCTCAATAAATGGTGTGATGTGGAGCTGCAGAAAATGCATTTAGGTGCTAGATACACTGATTACACAAAATGGAAGTGTGTGTCTTGTGTGGCAGCTGCCCCCTTTCAGGGGTCCTGCTGACATGCATGGGAACTGCACTCTGAGTGACATCTATGGCTGTGGGAGGAAATGACTGAAATATACACAGAACTGGGCAGAGATCCAGGGAGGAAAGTGAGGAAGATGAACAGTCAAGTTCCCACATCTGGCTGATGCTCTGGGACACTGTTTCTATGGAGCTCAGCAATGGGGTTAGGTTCAGGACTCGAGTCTACCTCCAAAGTCAGGGATACCCTGACAGACACAAAGAAACCCCAGTGCCTAAAGAGAACAGTGTTGTAATTTGAAAAAAAAAAAAAAAAAAACGGCGTGCAAGAGAGACGCCATGCGACAGAGCTTACATGGAAGGGTCTTTTATTGGAGAAAAATAAATGGGAAAAGAGGGGAGAGGAAAGGGGACAGGACTGGGAGAAGAGAAAAGAGAGATGGGAGGTGGGCAGGGCCCTTTGAAAAGGGAATGTAGTCAATGTGCACAGGAAGTGCCCTTAGTGGCTGCAGCTGAGGACGTAGCCTGTCAGAAACCCAAGGTCAGGCCAGCACAGATGCCTGAATACTGATTTACACTCTGTGGCAGATGAAGAAGGAAGAAGAATAAACGGTAATTTGATTGTGTAGACCTCTTCAGACCCAATGTATGCAGCCACAGGTCCTTCCAGGGTGCCACTTGTTCCAGGTATAATGCCCCCAAGTCCCGCAATGAAGACATGACTGTTCTGCTTTCACGGGGACCCAGAACCACATAGATTGAGAGATTTTTCTCTGAGTCATAACTGGGCCCTCTGTAATGAGGTGAGGTAGAGGGAGCTATCTCTTTGGGGTCTTGGGAAGCTGTAGACAGCGGAGCAGAGGTCAGTGGACACCAGAGGGATTTCCCTCAGCTGGGAGAACTGTGTGCAATCTCCAGAGATTTCAGGCTGAATCATTTTGTCCACTGTAGGGTAACTTCTGAGGAGCAGGTAGCACTGTGGAGCGGGGTGGGAGAGGGCTTGGCATGCAGGCGCTGTGAGCACAGGGGTCCACCCACCCTGCCTGCTCCTCTCCCTGCCCCCCCCCCTGCCTTCTGAGTCCCAGAGCTTCTCAGCGATCTACCTGCAAATGACATCTCATCGCTCTGATCTTCCTCTCAGCAGACCTTAAGCTGCAAGCCTCCCTGATAAATCAGTTGTCATTCCTTCCTCGGCTTTGAGCAGATTTATTATGGTATACTTGGCGTGTGAGAAACCATGCATTTAAAGGCTGTCTGCGTGGTGTTTAGATCTGCAATGCTATTTGACGTGTGCACCTGGGAAACCATCGCCACCATCAAGATACTGAGCACACACATCCCTTGCGCAGCTTGGTAACTCCCTCTTGTTCCTTCTGCGCTCTCCTTAGGCATCCCCAGGCCTGCTTTCTGTCACTCTGGGATGCATGTGAATAGAATCATGCAGGACATTTCTTTTATTCATCGTGTTACTTTGATAATTCAAGTGTTTCAGTTTTAGAAACCAATTTTCTATTTCCTGTAGAGGGCAAACAATGCAGCTGTTTGATTGCTGAGAAATTGTTATAATAGTGTGAGCATTACACAGAGTGTAGTCTTAACTATGATTGCTACTAGCTGAGAACACGTGATGGCTTTGAGAGTCATCCTGGGCTGGGTGTCCACATTCGCTCTCTCTCTTTTTTTTTTTTAACATTTTTTTTTTATTTATTATGTATACGACATTCTGCCTCCTTGTGTGCCCGCATGCCAGAAGAGGGTGCCAGATCTCATTACAGATGGTTGTGAGCCACCATATGGTTGCTGGGAATTGAACTCAGGACCTCTGGAAGAGCAGCCAGTGCTCTTAACCACTGAGCCGTCTCTCCAGCCCCATATTCGCTCTCTTGATTCTTTTGTGGGTAGATCAGATGGACCACTCAGTCTTGGTACCCAACCCCAACCCCCACACGAGTACATCTCAGTTTCCACCCTTGCTCTTGCCAACTAGCAGCTGATCATTAGGGCCAGAAGGACCCACCCAAAGTTCCTCATTCACCTCCAGAGATGTGGATGAGTGCTAGAGAGATCCTAGATACCAGTGAGGCTGACTTTTGCCCACCTAAAACAATATGCCGAAGCCACAATCCCTAGTTCTTCAGAGTGTGACTATGCTTGGACTTGGGGCCTTTAAAGGTGGAAGAAATGGAATCATGAGGGGTCTCTGGTCTAATGTGACTCATGTTCTTATAAGACCTGTGTGTGTGTGTGTGTGTGTGTGTGTGTGTGTGTGTGTGTGTGTGGCCTAATTGCCATGAAGTGAGGAGCTGGCAAATGCTGAGCTAAGGAAAGAGGCTGCCGGAGAAACCCTGGTGATCGCTTGACCTTGGGTTTCTGGCCTCCAGGGCTGTGAAGAAGGACATTTCTGTCTATTGGGCACTAAGATTGTAATACCTTACTATAGGGTCCCCAAATGACTAGTCCAGTCCTCTGACATCCAATTCAGCTAGACTTTTCTGGGTGCTTGTTTCACTGTAGGCTGGAATGTGTATGTGGGAGGGGGCTCTGTAAGCTTTAGGTTCATTAGAAGCCTATAATTTATTTGGCTTATCTTACATGTGAAGAAATGGAAACTCACAGTGGGGAGCTGATCTGCTGGAGACAGAAGCATCAATGCAGATTCCCACAAGTGACTGTATCTGTTCAAAGGACAGAAGAAGTAAAGCTTCCGGTATCTCGGAAGGGGCCACCAATACCAAACAAGGTCCCCTGCCCTGCCATAAAATTCCTTCTTAGGGAACATTCAGTGAGGCCTGGTCATGCCCTGTGACTGGGGTGGGTCTTACATACATGCTGGCCTCAGCGCCTGCTCATGGACAGACAGATGATTAGAAATGACAGCGTGGAAGTGAGCCTAAGTGGGCCTTCCCGGGGCTTGTGGTTACAGAAGATAGATTGTTTGCATAATGGAAAGAAATCTGGAACCTCCTGTGGAAGCCGGAGTTCACGTCTGCCTCGTCTGCCTCCCGAGTCACACGGAAAGGACAGCAGAAACATAAAAGGGAAAGTAGCTCAAAGCTGCAAGGGGGGCATCGGGGGTGGCCTTGTGTGCCCAGAGATTCCAGTAAGTAGATGGGAATATATGGAAGGGTAAAATGGGAACGAAGAAAGTCCAGACAGAACATGTTGGGCAAACTGCAGAGCTGGGTACCCTAACACCCTGCTGTGTTCAGAACTGCGTGATGATACATAATTCTTTTTTCTCTTTTAGTTTGCAGGGACATCATAATGAGGTCTAGTCGCTGCTATTATTTTCTATGGCCAGCACCCGTAATCTATCTGGGCTTTACCGCAGATTTATGGCCTGGGTTTGCTGCAGGCCCACATATGGCCCAGAGGGAATGGACGCTTCTGAGGTCTTGTGCACTGCAAATATCATTGTATCTGTGGGTTCTTTTACAAGGCTTGGAGTACACGGCTTTGGTGAGATTTGGAAAAGAAAAGAAAAACAAAAAACAAAACAAAGCCCCCCCAAACCTTTGTGTTCCAAGACTGTCATAGCTTTGTGATGGCATTTCCAGTTTCCCGTACATTTCCAATAGCTGGCGCTTATTGTCCCAACTATTGTACAGAATTTAATTAGTCTTTTCTCTCATTGTTGCATCAGAATAGCTGGTTTAAGCAACTGAAGGGAAAAGGATTTGCACTGACTTATGGTTTCAGAGGAACATCAGCATACTAGGGCAGAGAACACATGATGGCCGGAGACTGGGGAATAGTTCACATCTCGGCCAACCTGGAAGTAGAAATGAGAATTATAAGTGGATCATGCTATAATCTTCAAGGTCCTGTCCTTAGTAACTTGTGTTCGTTAGCTTGGCACCATGTCCCAAAGGTTTTGCAACCTCCAAAACAGCACTGCCCACTGGGGAGGGGCCAAGGACTCAAAGCACAATCCTGCTTGGAATGGGGAAATTCCACATTCAAACCATAATAAGAACGTTCTGAACACATTATCTCATTTAAGTCTCACTCGGGGAGAAGGAGAGAACATGAACTGTCTTTACTTGAGAAGTAAGGAATCTCCAAGGTCATGGTGGACCCATCATGCAGCCACAGGTCTTGAAGCCGGGGTTTGGGTTCTTTGCTGCTTTCTTGGTGTCCTTACAGAGGAAAGGACACAGCTAGCCTTTGAATAAACAAAGCAGCTCACAATCGTATGTTCAAACAGCTCTAAAACCCTGGCACAGGACCAGGGTGTGACATCTGAAGAATCCAGATTCTCAATCCTCTCCAAGTGCCTTTTATTTATTTGTTTGTTTATCTACCCATTCATTCATTCATTCATTCATTCAATCAATTTATTTATTTAGATTTTTTTTTTTCAGGACAGGCTTTTTCTGTGTAGCCCTGGTTGTCCTGGAACTCACTCTGCAGACCATGCTGGCCTCAGACTCACAGAGATCTGCCTACTTCTGCCTCCTGAGTGCTGGGGCTAAAGGCGTGTGCCACCACTGCCTGGTTCCACAGGCCTTCTTGCAAATGTCAGCTGTCCTTACAAAGGGAGTGGCAGAGACTCAGGAGATTCCAGTTGTTTCTGATGGTATCTCCAAGTATCTTCTGGCTCCCTTTCCCCAGTGAGACTGACCTTCTCTCCCTGCCTGCAGTTCCCAGCATGGACTGAAGGTGTCTTCAGCTTGGAGTTGGGACGGGGCCACTGCCATGAGATCTAGCAGCAGGTCCTAAAGGTCTCAGACATTCAGCCTGTGGCCTGAGCTGCCTCTCTTATTGTCAGAACTTCTTCAGTTTAGAGACATTTGTCCTACATCTGCTCACGGACCTGCAGGAGCTGATGGGGCCCATCAGTCAGCTCTCCCCGACCAGAAACCACAGCAGTGAGCCGGAGTGGGTTTGGCTGCCCATTCCCTGTCTCAGACTATAGCTATATTTAAAGATTGAGCTTTGAAAGGTTCCTAGTAACTTAGCAATCAGCTGGCTTTTGAATAAACAACTGTCTTTTGTGGTCATCCTATTCCTGGTCTAAGTGAACATTTTTAAAATCCTACTGAGGTTCAAGTGACTCAAATGCATTTGGTGGTGAGATTGTCAAAGTGCCCTTTTCTCCATGAGTTCTTGCTGGAGGCAGCTTGGCGCTGGAAGAAGAGTATTGTCTCTGTTTGCAGACAGACCTTGGCTTGTGGGAAAGGTGAAGTCAGTGGGCGTGCTGCTAAGCACCAGAATCACAGCTCTTCACTCTACTAATTTCTCTGAGTGTAACTATTGGCTTTCACTTATAGACCGTGTCTCCAGAGTCCAGCACATTGTTGTAAACTTAGCTCAGCACAGGAAGCCTCTAAAACAAGGCTGGTGCTTTTGTTTATCCTGAACTTGGAATCAAATGTGTGTTCTCTGGAGATGTTGGTATTTTAAAAATAATCAGAGATATGGTGTGCGTGTGTGTGTGTGTGTGTGTGTGTGTGTGTGTGTGTGTAAAACTTTAGTTCTAACCCTGCTGATGCTTGGCCCTGAAACTAGGTCAAGACACTTCAGGCTTTGGGACGTGCTTCCCTTAGGTGGACTGAGCTTGAGGATACCATCGTGGGTTAGAAAATTTCCCCAGATCTAGAACCTCTGAATATCACCTTCTTTGGAAATATGGACCCTGCAGATATAAACAAGTTAGGATGAGGTCATACTGGACTAGGGTTGTTATGGGATAGTGGAAGAGAAAACTCCCAAGATGCCAGAACAAATCAAACAGAGTCTTTATTTTACCACAGTGGGGCTGTGGTAAAGTAGCCTCACCTTCCAGTTTACTCACGTTTTTAAGGGCAAAAGTTAATTGTGGCACATATAGAAAGGCAGTCCTGGACATCTGCAGCCAACGAGCTGCAGCCTACAGAGACAGACAGCAGTTAAGTGCCCAGGCACTTCTTATGATTGTTTTAGGTCAGAGTTACATTGTACAGGAATTTAGAGCTGGATCAGAGACCAGTTAATCTTAGGGATTTATGACTGGTCTAGGTGACCAGAGACCAGTTTTGAAGTGACCAAGATAGTTTGAACGATTAAAGTTTTTTAGGAACACTTTCATGAGATGGCCGGTATAACTATGGTTCAGTAGCTCACTACAGTGTAAGTTCTTAGAGAACATAGCTAGTGTCTTTACAGAAAAAAAAAAAAAAAAAAGGACAGATGAAAACAGGCAAAGGGCACACAGGGAGGATGCCAGGTGATGACGGAGGCCAAGATGGAGGTGATGTGTCTATGGGAAAGACCATTAAGGTAGGAGTCTCAGTTGACACCAGATGGACACCAGAGGAGTCCGGGATCAGTTCTTCCCTCCAGGCTCTAGGTAGAGCCTAGGTGGAGGAAGCAGGTGAGGGGAGAGCTTGTAGGTCTTGGGGCGGTGTCCTTCTCCGTGCCTTTCTTCGTCCTCTTCTCTCTGCTTCCTGGTAGCCATGATGTGAGCTGCTGTGCTCTGCCGTACCCTCTCTATTATGATGAACAGAAGCTTCTGAAACATGAGTCAAAATAGTTATTATACCTCAGAGCTCAGGTCTTCTGTCACTGCGATGCAAGAGTAACTGAAGAAACTTCCAAAGTTTGTCTATAAAACACCATCCTCAGTATGATAGACAGTTTACAATCAAAAACCAAAGCCCCCAGTTTCTTATTAATTTATTTGTCTGTTTGTTTGAGACACTTTGTTACTCTGGCTGTCCTGTATAGACCAGTCTTGCCTGGAACTCACGGAGATCTGCCTGGTCTTAAAGGTATGTGCCACCATATCCAGCCCTATTATTTTTCAATTAAAAATTTAGAAACACACGTGAATTAGTTTATTAATTGAGAAACTTTTTAATATAGAAATATTCATTTGGAATTTCAAAGGTGTGTGTGTATATAAATTTGAAAATTTCCCAATGCATTTAGCTATCAAATCTTTTATTCCATATAAACTAGAGTTCCATAACATGCAGGAGTAATCATCCCCAAAGCTATTTTTAATGTTAAAAAAGAAAGTAGATAATAAAATGAAAAAGTTAAGACAAGAAAAGAGCCATATGGACTAACTATTGCTGTTGTTCATTTTTCATTAGAAATCTTGGTCCCAGGAAACTCTTTGAATTATAAACAGATGGCTTCATTTCTAAAGGCAGGGCATAGATGCCATCTTCCTTTCCCTGGTTCTGTGGCCACCAACACCACCCCAACTACCCTTCTTGGCCAGTGGTTCTTTGGTGTACCCTTTCCCTGTGGTTCCAGAAGGGCCATAGGTAGTGGCTCTCCCAGGAGGCTTCTCATGCATACCCTTCCTCAGCGCTCCTGGAGGCAGGTGTAGCAGAAATGGCAGTGCATGCCTTCTTGCATGGAGGACTCACTAGGTTTGTCAGTTAGGTGACACCCGGCAGGTGTCCTTTCTATGTGGAGAGCTTGCCAGTGCTCCTAGGATGTTATAAAACCCCAACTTTTTGCTTTATAAAGCGCTCTGCTATCACCCAAACTCCACAAATGAGCAATTTCCTTGCATAATGAATGGATGGGGCTGATTTATGAACATTTATGTTATTCCAGGTTTGTGGTTTTGCTGAACGTCCACCTCAAAGTTAGAGCCTCACCAATATGCTATGGGGCCCTTCTCACCCTACCCTGGAATCCACAGCAATCTCTCAGGCTGCCTTCTTTCGTTCTTTTCCTTCCTTCTTTCCTTCTCTCCTCCTTCTCCTTCTCCTCCTCCTCCTCCTCCTCCTCCTCCTCTTCCTCCTCCTCCTCCTCCTTCTCCTCCTTTTGGTTTTTCAAGACAAGATTTATCTCTGTTACAGCTCTGGCTATCCTGGAACTTGATTTGTAGACCAGGCTGGCATTGAACTCACCGAGATCCACCTGCCTCTGCCTCCCTCCCGAGTGCTGGGGTTAAGGGCGTGCGCCAGCATGCCCAGCTTCGGGCTAGTTTCTAACAAGAACAAACACCATGTGCATCCGTGTGAGTATGGTTATGCATATGTCTATCCGCCTATATAGAGTCTTGGTATGGATAGACGTAGCTTCAGACTTTTAGAAAGAAAGAGGGATGGTCCTTGGCTCTCTCCTTCTCCTCAATGATGACTTCTCAGTCACTGTAGGGCCACCCACTTAGGCCCCAGACTCAAGAGGTTTATCTGTTTCCAGTCCTCCATACACACTCACTATTGCCCACATCTCTACTGGCCTGACCTTGGGCTATACATCCCCCAAGCCACTTAGTAGCTGTAGCCACTAAGAGCACCTCCTATGCACATTCACTGCATTCCCTTTAAAAAGGCCATGCCCATGCCCACTCTCCTCTCTCTCTGTCTCTCTGTCTCTGTCTCTCTCTCCTCTCTGCTTCCCTCTTCTCTTCTGCCACTCCTGTCCCCAGAGACCAGTCTCCTTCCCCTTCCTTCTTTTCCCATTTCCTTTCCCTTAATATAACCTCTCCACATGATCTCTGTTGCATGGCACCTTTCTCTCATATGCCACTTTTTCTAAACTACAGCACCATATCCTAGATATCCCCATGACATTCACTCTGTTAAGGAAAGACCTTCAGTCTTTGGCTCAAACACTTCAAGGCTCAAACTCTTTAGGTTCAGTGAAATCTCTTTTCTCTCCTCCAGTCCTTAAGGATCTTTTATTTTTCTGGTTCTTGCTACATTGCAAGTTGGCTCCACAAAACTTAACACTTCCATGTTCTGTGGATATGCAGACTAGAGGCCAGGACTTTGTCTTACATGTCCTACAGAAATGACCAGGATCTATTGGTCATTTAACAGCAGATTCTAGCTTGCTGGAAAGATCAATAAGGCATACAGGTACAGAAGACCCAGTGTAGCCTAGGATGGCAGACTCCAGCATATAGCGGTCCCACTGGAATCCTGTCTCTGACTTGCTAGCATTAGGATGGTGTGCTATCTTCTGCCCCAGAAACGCCTACCATATTTATCAAACTAACAGTTGTAAACTAGTGTTTAAAGGAATCTGCTAAGGGACCAAGGAAAGGGCTAAGATGGTCCCACTGGCAACTCTGATTATTCGCCTTTATATTTTGCTTTAGATAGGTTCTTACTCTGTAGCCCAGCATAGCCTCAGACCCCTGCTTCAGCCTTGTGAGTGCTGGGATTGCAGGTGTGTATCACCACTCGGTTTTAGAAAAATAGACAAAGAGGACCAGTGAGGCTTTGGCTAGTCAGAGGCCATACGTATGCAGAACCAAGCGGTCTGGGTCAAAGTATGGCCTTCCCTGTCACTGACCCACCATTTCCTTACTCTAGTTCATTCTGCAAGGGGGTCTGACAGGTTGTCAGTGCTGGGAAAAATTTCTTTCTAGAAGACAAATTCCTCCTCTGGTTGGTCTGAGGCTTCAGGGTTTTTTCTCTCGTGGCATAGGATACCTGAGAAAGTGCTGATTTGAGGGAACCATTGCTTCAGTAGTCTGATAGCCAAAGGAAGGGATAAAAGCGTCTTCAGAATATGTTTCTTCCTACCAGTGGTGCTAAAAACGTGTAGTGTCTTAAAACAGCTATGAGGGGCTGGAGAGATGCTCAGCAGGTGGGAGCATCTCTCTTCCAGAGGACTCAGGTTCAATTCCCAGCACCGACACAGCAGTTCACAACTGTCTTTAACTCCAGTCCCAGGGGATCCAATACCCTCAGACAGACAGACATTCAGGCAAAACAGAAATGCACATAAAATTCAAAATAAATACATAAATTATGAAAATGGCAATGATTTAATTTTTTCGCATTTAACAGTTTGGTTCATCTCTAGAAGATCCACCAAAGCTGGTTGGTGGTGGTGGTGCATGCCTTCAGTCTCAGCACTTGGGAGACAGAGGCAGGAAGATCTCTGTGAGTTTGATGCCAGCCTTGTCTACAGAGTGAATTCCAGGACAGGCTCCAAAGCTACACAGAAAAAGCCTGTCTTGACAAATCAAACAAACAAACAAAACAAAACAAACAAGCCATCCTGCAAAAAGCAGAGAACCCTAGATGATACTGGGAATGTGGCTGTCTCTGTTCTCACTGGTGTGGTTGCCATGGGCTGTCTGAGCTGGGTGTGGTGGTTGGGATGACCTTTTTTCTGCATCTGGGCAGTGCCCACTGGTTCTCAGGGCTCTTTTTATAGTTGCTCATCCACAAGAAGCTGGGGACATTCTTTGTCATATGGCAGGGTCATGATTTTAAGTAAGGAAACAACAGCAGAGGCTGCCAGGCTTGTGAGGACAGATGAAGAAGTCACGGGAGGCCCTGTGGTGATTTTTATAAAAAGCGGCCTCCTCAGGATCATATATTTGAACACTTGATTTCTAGCTGGTGGAAGTGTTTGGGGAAGGATTAGGAGGTGAGGCCTTGTTGGAGGAGGTGTGTCACTGGGGATGGGCTGTGCGGTTTCAGAAGCCATGCAAGGCACAATCTTCGTGCTCTCTGCCTCCAACTTGGCAATAAGATATAAGCTCTCAGCTGCTTCTCCACTTCCATGCCTGCCTATCAGCTGTCTCTCTCACACACACGGAGACACACACACACACAATGGTCAAACTGTAAGCAAGGCCCCAGATAAGTGCTTTCTTCTGTAAGTTGCCTTGGTCATATATCTCTTCACAGAAATAGAAGATCAACCAAGACAGGCCCCTCAGCTGTATTTTCCCTGCTGTGTTGTGAAAGCAAGTCACAGTGACAGCCAGGACTCCAGGGAAGGGGTCTGGATGCCCTTCACTTCTTTTGCTTTTTTCCTTTTCTGTGTGCTAGATTATATTTTCTTATTTTATTTTTATCTACCTATCTATCTATCTATCTATCTATCCATCCATCCATCCATCCATCCATCCATCCATCCATCCATCCATCCATCTATCTATCTATCTATCTATCTATCTATCTATCTATCTATCTATCTGTTTCCTTGTTTATTTATGGTTTTTGAGACATGGTTTCTCTGTAGCCCTGTCCTAGAACTCCCTCTGTAGACCAGACTAGCTTGAAACATAGAGATTTGCCCAACTCTGCCTCTCCAGTGCTGGGCTTAAAGGTGTATGTCACCATGCCCAGCCTTTAAGTTTATTTTATTTTAATTAAGCATTTTTAAGTCAGTATATAAAATACTGAGCTTTCTTATAACATTTCCATGCATATATCATTGTATTTTGCTCACATCTGCCTCTGTTGCTCTTCCTCATGCTTACTCTCCCTGCCATTGGCTTCCTTCCTTTTCCCAAATAGTTCTGCTTCCCTGTGACCATGTATATACTTATATATTGATGGAGGTGGGTCTTGTATCTATCTGTTGCTTTCATTGGTTAATTAATAAAGAAACTGCTTGGCCTTTGATAGGATAGAAAATTAGGTAGGCGGAGTAAACAGAACAGAATGCTGGGAAGAAGGCAGTGGGCCAGACACCATGCCTCTCCTTCAGGCAGTCGATATAGTTCTCCTCTCCAAGATGGATGCAGGTTAAGATCTTACCAGTAAGCTACCACCTCGTGGTGCTACACAGATTATTAGATATGGGTTAATCAAGATGTGAGAGTTAGCCAGTAAGAGGCTAAAGCTAATGGGCCAAGCAGTGTTTAAAAGAATACAGTTTCTGTGTAATTATTTTGGGTAAAGCTAGCCGGTGCAGGAGCCGGGTGGCGGGACGCAGCCCTGCTCCCACCATCTACAATATATTCTTAAATCTAGATACTTATATGGGAAAAATGTGGCATTTTGTCTCCTATTTATATATTTTATTTTATTATTATTGCAATGGTTTAGATAAAATGCTGTGGTTCCTCAAGGGGAAGCAGCAGGCCACAAGGGGCAGCCAGGTCCCATGAGGAGCCGTGGGTGGGAGACAGAGACAGATAGGCATGCCATGCAGAGAGAGGGTTTGGGTATAGTTTATTCAGTGGATTATGGGAGAAAAGGGAAGGGAGAAAGAGAGAGAGAGAGAGAGAGAGAGAGAGAGAGAGAGAGAGAGAAACAGAGAGAGGAGGAGGAGAGAAGAGGAGGGAGCAACCATTTCTTCCAAAGAAGAGACAGGGCAGAGAGAGTATAGCAGGCTAGAAACAAAGGAGGGGAGACTGGGGCTTGTCTCTTAAAGGAACAGGACAGACCATTACCATTATTATTTTAAAATTATGTCTACATGCATGTGTCTGTCTGTGTGTTCATGCATGTGAATACAATGTTTGCCAAGGCCAGAAGAAGGTATGGGATCTCTAAGAGATAAAGTTACATGCAGTTATGTGCTATCTGACATGGGTGTTGGTAATCAAATTTAGGTCCTTTGGGAGAAAAATATGTGATCTTAACCACTGTGCCATATCTCCATCGCTTACTTTCCACTTCTTGTAGAATAGAAGAAATAGAAGGAAATCTGGGGGAAAGTAATTGTGCACAGGGGTGAGAGGAGTTGCGTGTGTGCACTCCTATTTGTTTTATGTACACCTATTTGTGCATATGCAGATCTCTGTGGAGAACTAGGTCTGTTTTTATTATTGTCCAAACTCATTTGCATGTAAGTGCAGGCATAGATCAACACAGATACAACCAGATGTAGTGGTGAATGCCCATAATCCCAGCACTCAGCAGGCAGATCTCTGTAAGTTTGCGGTTGGCCTGATCTACATAGCAAGTTCTAGGCCAGCCAGAGCTACATAGTGAGAGTATCTCAAAATTAAAACCAAAACCAAACAACAATAGCAATAAACTTAACAAACATAGATATTGCTGGGCAGAAAGATCTATATTCTTTTAAGATTTTTCTTTTGTTTTATTTTATATATATATATAGATGTTTTGTTTGCATGAATGTCTGTGTTTCTCATTCATGCCAAGTGCTTTTGAAAGACAGAGAGGGCAATGGATTCCTTAGAGCTGGAGTGCAGATGGTTGTAAACTGCTATGTGGGTGCTGGGAATTGAACCAAAGTCCCTGGAAAAGCAACAAGTGCTCTTAACCACTAAGCCACCTCTTCAACCTGAGATGTATATCATTGAATATACATACATTCATAAATATACTTGAGTTTTGTCCATCTGGCACTGGTCTGGCCACACAGTCTGATGTCTGAAGTTACCCTAAGAAGATAATAAATAACCAAGAGGCGAATGAGTGGGCCCGTGTGTACTGGGGCCCGAGGAGCTGTACTCAGAGCAGAGCGATACCTCTGCAGGCCCAAGCAGGTGGGAAGCTCCTTCAGCACTGGGCTTGCATTTCGGCACACTGCATGGGAAAGGTGAGGTATGCTGAGCCTGTGCAGAGGCCGATGGGCACGACAGCCAGGAGGAGCAGAGGGCACCATGACAGGACAGTGGTGGAGAAACCAAACTGAATCTAACCAAGGAAGCATCTCAAGTGCTGGCTGAGGAATGCAGGGTTGGGCAAATGGACCACTAAAAGTTATTGAATAAAAGTGCGATCTGTTGAGCTTCCCCTGTTTCTGTGTACACTTACCCATCCCTTGCCCTCTGAACTCCAGGCCTCACATCCCCTCAAGGTACTCTCAGAAAAAGATCTGTCTTCCTTGCTTTCTTGTATGAGAGGTCTCCCTTTGTAGCCAAGGTTGGCCTGGAACTTACTATGAAGTCCCAGCTGGCCTTTAATTTGCGCAATCCCCCCTCCCTCAAGTGCTGAGATTACAGCCATGAACGACATCTCTGGCTGCATTCTTTTTGTAATAAGTTGACAAGTAGTTAAAAGTTAGTCAATTGAAATTACTCCTAGGATAGAGTTGTGGCTCATTGGTAGGGTGCTAACCTAGTGTACGTGAAGCCCTGGGTTTAGAAACTGGCAGTGATCCTATAATCCCAGCATTTAGAAAGTGGAGGCAGAGAGATCAGAAGTTCAAAGACATCTCCTCTATGTTGAGAGTTTAGGTCAGCCTGAAGATCTTGTCCCAAAAGATTAAAAAAAAAAAAAAAGTATTGGGAGATGGAGAGATGGCTCAGTGGTCAAGAACACTTTCTGTCTATAATGAATACCAGAATTCATTTCTGCATTTATGCTGGGCTTCTGATAAATGCCTGTAATTTCAACTTCAAGGAGTCAGATGTCTTCTTTCCTCTTCAAGTTGGGGATACACACATATCCCCAAACCCTGAAACGAAACCAAAAACCTTAGGTAGAAAGTGGTTTCTTACAGTTTTAACCTTGCTAGTTTCAAAACCAGAGTAAAGAATGTAATCCTGTAATTTGCAATCATGTGGATGGTCCCGAAAGTCATTATGTTAAGGGAAACAAGCCAGACACAGAAAGACAAAGGCCACACGACCTCACTCATGTGTGAGATCCAGAAAAGCCGAGCTCACTGGAGTGGAGAGTGGAGTAGTTAATACTGCAGGCTGCGGAGAGGCTGGATAAAGGGGACACATTCACTGTCAGCTAAGCACACACACAACAGCTGTGCTATCAGAATGACTACAGATAACACATTCAAACCAGCCACAAGAGAAGGATGAAAGCTCTCATCGTAAAGAAACAGCAAATGCTTGAGACGAAGGGTGAGCTAAGTCATCTGAGCTGATCAGTAGAGAGTCAGTACCAGAGCGTTCCACGGGACACTGTAAGGATAGACAGTTATTATCAGTCAACAAGGAGGACAGAAAGCTGCCTGTCCAAATCAGGATAAGACTCAATCATTTGGACAATGGGGAAGCTGACTCTCACTCCCAGGTCCCCCAGTTGAGCAGGCCTGGGCTGCTCTGAGCTGTCTAGGCTGTGGATTTATTTGTTACCCAATAAACTCCTCCAGCTCTGAATCCAGCCTGCTGCTCCTCTTCTCTCCCAGAGCAGCTGGCTGGCTCCCACAGTCTCCTTGGCAGTGGAAGCCTGGATATTTCTAGCATGTAGGACGTGTCTAGCTCACTGGCTCATAGGCTCAGTCATGGGCTTCCCTCCAGACTCAGAAGGCAGACTCCTCCCTCCTCAAGGTCCTCCCCCTCCCTCCCTCCCCCCTTCCCCATCTCTTTCTCCTGCCCCCCCCCCCCGCCCCACTTGTTATATAGCTTCGGATGGTCTGAAACTTACTCTGTAGACCAGGCTAGATTTGAACTTGTACCTCTGCCTCCTGGTTGCTGGGATTACATCATGGATTACTGAGCCAGGCTTTGGCTGCTTCTCTTCAAAGCCACAAGCTATTTCATGGATTCGACCCAGGAGCTAGAGTCTCCCAGATGGGTTCTGATAGCTCAGATATTGTCCTTTTTCTTATTTCTTTTTCTTCCTTCCTTCCTTCCTTCCTTCCTTCCTTCCTTCCTTCCTTCCTTCCTTCCTTTCTCTTCTTCTTCTTCTTCTTTTTTTTTGCTTGCTCATCCCTTTCCTTGGAACATGATTAATAAAAACTCAGAGGGAGAAATTGAAAAGCAAAGCAGCCAGTCTAAAATGATGATCCTGCCTCCTGGAATCTCAGAACGAGACAGTGTGTTGAGAGCTGTTTCCTCCCATTTTACGATCCTCTTTAGGGCTGGGATTAAAGGCGTGGACCAACGTGATTAAACTCATAAACTGCCCAGTTTCTATGGCAACAAGTGCAGCTACTAGGATTAAAAGTGCAAGTCACTGTTGCATCTGGGATTAAAGGTGTGTGTTAGCATACCCTGGTCTGTAAGGCTGACCAGTGCGACTGTCTTACTCTCAGATCTTCAGGCAGTCTTTATTTATTAAATACAATTGAAATGCCACTACACTTCCTGGAAGATCAAAGAACTTTATTGTCACCCTGACTAGATTTGGAGCCACTTTGGAAAAATACCTCTGGATTCTCTTTCAGGGGTGTTTCTTGAGTTGTAACTGAGGAAGGAATATTTACCCTGAATGTGGCAATACCACTATGTGGATTTGGGTCAGGGACTGAATACAAGGAGACAGTGCTCTGAGCTCCAGTATTCCTGTCTACTTCCCTATGCAGACACACTGAGGTCATCTCCTCACACCTCATGACCTCCCTTCCGTGATGGACTGTGGGCCAAACTACACCTTCCATTCTTAAGTGACTTTGACAAGCATTTTGTCACAGCAAGGAGAAAGATAACTGACACATGTTCTAAAGTTTATCTAGGAATAGGAGAGAAGATGAAGTGTTTACACATTTGTTCAACCCTTCACCCATCTCTTCATTTACACTTCTGTCTTGGTTATTTTCTACTGCTGTGACAAAACACCGTGACAACAGCAAGTTAATAAAAGAAAGTACTTAGTTTGGCTCATGGTTTCAGGGAGCCAGAGTCCATGGTGGCAGAGTAAAGGAACAGCTGAGAGGTCACATCTTGATTCATAACCATGACACAGAGAGAAGTTGCAAGTAAGTGCACACTGGGATCACACCGAATTCTTTGGAACATCCAAGCCTGTCCCTATGACACATCTCCAATACGGCCACACCCCTTAAACAATCCCACCAACTAAGATCTAAGTAGTCAAACACTATGAGCCTAAAGAGATCATTCTTACTCAAACTACTACTCCATCCATATCCATCCATCCATCCATCCATCCATCCATCTGGTCATCTAATCATTTAAGTGGCAATAAATAGCAGACCAAGTACATAGGATATGGTACTTCCCTGATGCTGAGGTAGAACAAGTTACCTAGTTAGTAGAAGGTAGTAAAATGTGGTACAAGTAAAAATCCTGTAGTTGCAGGATGGAGGCTGTAATCCTTGGACTTTTACTTGTATGTGTGTGTTTCAGCCCATACACTTGAAGCCTTACCACACAGTCTCGGTATCTGTTGCTTAGCGCACGAGCTGGCCTGCCATCGGAGCTCAACAGTGCAGAATGAAAGGCTAGTGACTATAAAGGACAGTGTTGTAAACAAGGATCAACGATGGTCCAGAAGAGGTGAGATACGTTCAGTGTTGTCTCTGCCTTATGGAATACAGAACCTGGACCAAGCTGTCCCTGTTGCTCCCTTCCATCACCTGGTTATGTCTCCTCACTCTAGACCCACTATTCAGAGGTGAACAGGGAAGGGGTCAAGCTTTCTTCAAACCTGATTCAGTTTGAGCCCAAACATTAGATGATAAAACAGCCTAGTGCTTGGTGATGCTCCCCCAGAAAGATCTTGCCGTGGTTTCACGGCTCCTAGTCAGCCCTTGCTGCATATTAATTATCAATTAAACATGAATCATCCATGGGAAGCTTTAAGCTCCTCCAGGACTCCTTGAGTTGCCTAGAAAACATGGTGGGAGCTCTCCCCAGCAGCGAACGAGAAGACAGTGCAGCTGGCCCTTCTCGGCCTCTTTCGGTTCATAATGTTGGAAGTCCAGGTTTTTAAACTATTGCCTTAGTTACAGGTCACAAAGGCAAAGACATGGGTAAGAGATTTTTGGTACTCAGGAAGTGCTGCGTTTGGGGATTCAAAATGGCCTTTGGGGGCCCCCTGCTGTTACCCTCTGGAGTTTGTGCAGAAAACCTCCGTCCTTGGTCTGCATTGCCCTCTAGTGGGCAGACTAATTTTCAACAAGCCTGGGTTGGAGCTTCCTAAACCAGACAACATCTACAGAACTGAAAAGCAGGAAAGGATGGGTTATGGAGTTGTCAGGAACGGAGCACGCTGCTCACACACAGACAACCAGAAAAGGGGTCCGCCTGTGCCCCCCTCATCACACACACACACACCTAGAAGACGGAGGGAACTTATCCCCAGGGATTTGTCTGTTGGACGTTTTCCTGGTCATTCATGCACCCATCAATTCTGCTTTTCCGCATCACTGAGTACCTCTGTGCATCAGATCCTGCCTTAGGTCCTGCAGCTGGAAACGAACACATTCTCGTGCTCCTGTAAAATCTCACTTCTAGGTGGTGGTTTCTGAACGGGAGGTTCTTTAGCCAGGTGTTGCTTTGGGAGTGGGAATTTGCGGCACGGTTGGGAAATCCCTTGCATTTCTGAAAGCACTCCACCCAAGCTTGCTTCTCCTGTGGTGTGGGGAGGGTGTGTGTGTGTGTTCCAAACAGGAAGCATCAGGAATTATGAGCCTGGAGGTTACGAAAAAGCTCTGTGGAATATTTCCTTCTTCTAGAAGGAATACGGGGGGGCGGGAGGGGGGGGAACCCATTTGAATCGTTCTTGGTTGGCTTTTGTCCTCAGAAAAGAGGGAAGTCTGTATGTGACACAGATGAAAAAGGGAGCGTTTGCTTGGGGGCTTTTGGTTGATTTGTTTGTTTCTTTTTTTGAGGTACTGGAGACTAAACCTAGGGCCTTGTACATGTTAGACACGCACTCTATACAAAGGAGCTGCTTACAGCTGCGAAGATCATGGGGTCAGGGCAAATTTTGAAAGGCTAGAAGTTGGGCTCTTTGTCTCTGTCTGTCTCTGTGTCTATTCCCCCTCCCCCCTCCTCATCCCATGCGTGTGTGAGCATGCATCGTGCATGCATACTCCCATGCATGACCGGAAATTGGCACCCTGAGCCATTGCGTTTGAGGCAAGCACTTGCCTGGAGAGCTACAGCTCTTGGATGTCTTTAGTCCCTCTGTATCCACTCATCAACCATCTCTGTCTCTAACCTAACATGGCGTGGCTGTCAGTAAGTCTGCTTTGGATATCAGCAGGAAAGTCAAGCATGATCTCAGTTGGCACCTGAGATCTGTAGGCGAGAACCGTCACCCCAGCTTTTGTAACCCATCTACCCCATGGTTCCACTAGTGTCCTGGGATTTTCCCTGACTAGTGACTTTCTATTGTTCGGTAACTAAAACACTTGTGAAAGCAGTTCCACTCGGGAATGTGCCTTTTCGGGTCACCCAGGATCTATGTTTCTGGGCCATGTTCATCCAGTTTGGCTCGAGAATAAACCGCCTTAATCTCTTTGAGTTGAGTTCTGTGTTTTGTAGCAACAGAAGACACTTGGGCCATCTCGGCACTTGGTACTTGTAAAAGTAAGACTTGGTCTTTTTGCTAGTCCTAGAAAAGTTCCTGTTTGATTTCTGGAGATGCCCTGGAGGGTGTCTCATCTAATGAACCAGTGTTGGCTCACAGTCCTCTCAAGAAGGTCTCCCTGTGCTGGTCAATGGGGCCACTGTGCCGGGTGGCTACCCTAGCTGTCCCTTCATCTTACAGATGGGTGACAACTGTGAACTTCCATAAAATCTGCACAGTGGCACGGTCAGCTCCATGGAGTCTTTCTCCTTTGGAATACTCTCTTCTCTGTTATTCAGTTCCTGCCTAGGTGTGCAGTCGGGATGTACCCTTGTCTGAAATGTTAGCGGAGGAACAAATACACATTTAAGGTTTGTGGGAGGAACTGCACCCAACCCCATGAAAACTCTCCCGGACTGTCCTGCTGAAGGCGCTCAAGGAAGCCCCTTCCAACTTGTTAGAACACAGATTCCTTAGGCAGAGTCTTGTTAAGCAGCCCGCTGGGTTCTCTTCAGTCTCCCAAACACAAGAAGGAACCATTCAGCAGTTGTCTCCCTCTGTAGCCCTGGTTCCTGCTTCTCTTCGTCACCAGACTCAGTCACATTAGTCTTCCCTCCACAGCTGGAGCAGCCAGTTTACGTCAGTTAGGCCTTTTGCACCTGCTGGTTCTGCCTCCTGTGCTGTTCACCTGGTGTCCTCATTTGCATTTAACCCAGTGCCACCGCCTTCAAGATGTTCCCCATGGCTGCTCAGTCTCTTCCTGTGGCTTTTTTTCACTTCACCTACAACCCTGTCCTCCTATTCATTTATTTTAGCTGTCGTATTAGTTGGAGAGAAGCTGGGGTTTCGCCACTGCACAGCTGGTGCCTGGAACAGTGCCTACCTGGCATGCGAGCCTTGGTGTTTAGATTTTTTTCCACTAGTCGATCCATTGATATTGTGTGATTGTGTATGTGTGTGACTGTGTAGGTCACAGTGCACGTGTAGAGGTGTTGTAGGACAACGGGAAAGCAGGCTCTCTCCTTCCACCACGTGAGTCTTGAGATCTCCTTCCTGATCCTCCTGCCTTCACCTCCCAAGTGCTGGGATTACAGGTGTGTATCTCCATACCCAGTGTCCGTCCTGCTAGGGACTAAACCCAGGCCTTCACAAACACCAGGGAAGTACTCTAACCACTGTGTGATATCCCCAGCCTCCTTGCATTTCTTGAGTCAAGAACAGAATGGACCATTAAATGACTATGAGTATAAGAGAATAAACCTACCGAAGATGAATGAACTTAGTCCCTGTTTTCGGAAAATTAACAGAGAAATGATGAAGGAGAGAGACTAATAAACATTTCCAACTCAATAAAACAAAAGCAATAATAAAGATAAGCATAGGAGCACAATTTGAACACAGCTGAGGGAATAATTAAATTTACTGCATAAATGAGTCTTATCTCTCTACTTATGTGATAAGCTCCTGAAGGACAAAGCACGTCCTGTGTTGCTTTTCAAATTCGACCCATTCCTTATCTTTACCCCAACCTCAGTTTGTACTCTTATCTCTATAAATCCTCAAGCTGAGGATTAGCGAGAGGCCGCTGCAGCCTGGCTTTCTCTGCGTCTTTGGCTAACTCTTTTCTCTGGTAGACTTTGCTTCTTTACTCCAGTGAGTCCAGCTTTAGCCATTCTTGTTACAAAGGCCATCCCTTTAAACTTAGTTACTGTATTCACAAGATAAGCTCTCGTGTTGCCTACACTGACCTCCAATTTGATAAATAGCCAAAGATGACCTTGAACTCCTCTCTCTAGCCCTCAAGGATTCTTAGCCTGTATCACTACACCCACCTTAGGGAAGTCATCTGTCTCCACAGGAGAAAGGTCAGTGATGACTCTGCCCTGTTTAGGAAGAGAGTTATGTGGTGGGAATTCTCTTAGATCCAGAAAGAGTCTCACGCTGGAGATAGTCAGTCATCTGTTCCTTTTCTCTCCAGTGGTCTCAGACTTCCTCAGAGAGGAAGGATGAAAGGCAGGCAGCAATGCCTCAAGTTCCTCTGCTCAAAGGCTTTAGATTCTGAGAGTTGTTGCCATGCTGTGGTTTGCTATTGTGGTTTGTCTAAAAAGAGCCCAAAGCCTCATTCTTGTCTCATAACTAGCATCTTTGGCGTGTTGGGGACACTGACGCAACTCAAAGTATGGAATCCAGTGGCATGGCAGGCCAGGAAGATGCAACTCAGACATCACGTGTGAGGCTCTGACCAATTTTGTTGCTTTTATCAAGAAGATAGTCTCAAACTAGCCTCAGTTGGGCTTTTTAAAACACCCACAAAATTATAGAGTCTATTCTAAAAATAGTTCTAGAAACCAGGTGTGTTGGTTCAGGCCTGTGCTCTGTGATTCAGAGGTCTACACAGTGAATTCCATCCTAGCCAGGATTACATGGTGAGACCCTGTCTCAAAAAGAGAAAGTTTTAAGAGAGATTTGGGGATTTAGTTTTATTTAAAGTCATAGAAGCAGTGCATGCTCTCCTACAAATAAAATTCAATAGTATTTAATGTTATAAAATGAGAAACAAAAATGTCCTTTAGTCTCATCCTCAGGGCCCTTCCCTTCCTCTGAAAAGCATCTGTAGTATGTCGGATGAGAAATTTCTTGTCTTAATCCCCTACTCTGAATTCACAAAGGTGGGCATTTTATAAAATAGCCATCATATTACCTGCCTTAATGCTATATACATCAGAAATATTTTCCTCAACAGTGCATATGTACCTTCCTCCTCCTCCTCTTCCTCTGCCTTCTCCTCCTCCTCCTTCTCCTCCTTCTTCCTCTTCTTCTTCTTGAGACAGGGTTTCTCTGTGTAGTCCTAGTTGTCCTGGAGCTCCCAGCTCCCTCTGTTCACCAGGCTGGCCTTGAATACACAGAGCTCCACCTCTACTTTCCAAGTGTATGGATTAATGGTGTGAGCCACCACTGTTCGGTTTTTAAATTACTATTAATTAAAACTTTCCATTTATTTCCCCTTCCCTCCTCTCCTTCCCCACCCCACCTCCCATTTTCCACCCTCATCCACTTATCCTACTATCCTACTCAGAAAGGGGCAGGTTGCCCACGGGCGTCAAAAACCACGGCACATCAAGTTGGGGCAAGAGCAAACTCCTTCGCTTGCATCAAGGGTGGGTGAGGCAATCCAGCATGGGAACAGGTTCCCAAAAGACAGCTTAAGCACCAGGGACAATTCCCGATCCCACTGCTAGAAGCCCTACAGACAAACCAAGCGACACAGCTACCACACACAATAGAGGGCCTAGGCCAGCCCTGTGCTGACTCTCTGGCTGTCGGTCCAGAGTCTGTGAGTTCCTACGAGCTCAAGTCAGTTGTCTCTGAGGTCTCCCCCATCACGATCTTGACCCCTATTGCTTGTACACTCCCTCCTCCCTCTCTTAAGCAGGACTCCCAGAGCCAGGGCTTGGCTGTGGCTCCCTGCGTTTGCTTCCATCCCTTACTGGATCAAAGCTGTCTGATGACAGGGGAGTCACCAATCTGACCCTCTCCACTACTGCTGGTAGTCTTAGCTGGGGTCATCTTGTGGATTCCTGGAAGTTTCCTGGCACCAGGTTTCTCCCTAACCCCAAAATGCCCCCCACCCTATCAAGACATTTTTTATTACTTTTTCTGTTTTGTCCCCAGCCTGCCCAACATGAACCCTCATGTTTCCATCCCCCATAATCCCCTGCCCCCCTCCTGTTTATCCAGGAGATCTCTTCTATTTCCCCTTCCCAGGGAAATACAGGCATCTCTTTTTGGGCATCTGGGATTGTGGATTGTAGCCTGGTTATCCTTTGCTTTATATCTAATACCGATTTATGAGTGAGTACATAACTGGGGGTCGGGCTTACCTCACTCAAGATGATTTTTTTTTGTAGTTCCATCCATTTGCTGGCAAAGTTCATGATATTATTGTTATCTACAGCTGAATAATATTCCATTGTGTAAACATACCACATTTTTTATCCATTCTTCAGTTGAGGCGGCCCTGTTTTTTACAAGGCCACCCAGTATACTCTAGAGATGGGGTGAACTTCAACAAGCAGGGGTCACACAGTTGTTTCCAGCTTGATGGTGCCACAACAAAGAGTTGGCAATTCAGTATTCTCTAAAGTTTGATCCTTAGAACACAAGCCCTTAAGGGACAGGGATAACAAAAACATGAAAACCTTTTTGATTCTAGATTTCAGATTTTCTTTTTGACTACCAGTTCCTGAAACAACTCCATCGGAAAACTTGAGCAGCGTGGTTTCACACAAAGCTTTGAGATTTGTCTGCAACCGTTTCACCACTGAGAACGTCTATCAGCACCATCACTAAACACGTGTGGGCTGGTGCTTGGCCCTGCGTCTGCCTTGCTCTAGGTGGACTCAAACACGGGGCCTTGCTCAGTGGATGAGGAGCCTATGGCCCAGAGACGGGAAGCTACCTGTACAGGGCCACAGAGCAGACAAGTAAGCAAACGAGACTGGGTGTAATCCAAAGCCCACACCTTTCCCACTGTGAGAGCTCTCACCTGCTTGTGGAAAGCAGGAATGTCTGAAAGAAGTTCAGCAGTCGTCTCAAGAAAGTCATGCTTTATAACACGAGCCTGGCATGACCCAGTTTGGAAGTTAGTCGGAACATGCAATCAATGAAGCTTTGTCGATTGACTAATTGAACTGTTCATTTCATATGGACGTATGCATATATTTCTGTGCACTGCATGTGTGCCTAGTCTCTTGGAGAGCCGAAGAGCTTTGGAGCACCTAGAACCGGAGTTGCAAATGATTGTGAGCCACCACATGGGTGCTGGGAACCCAATCTGGGCCCTTGTACAAGGGCAGCAAGTACTTTTAACCTCTGAGCCATCTCTCCAGCCTCTGGTGCTTTCTTTTTTTGATTACGGATTGGAATCATGTCTTATGCACCCCAAGCTGGACTGGAACTTGCTATGGAGCTGAGAATGACTTGGAGCTTCTGACTACCTGCCTTCACCTTCCAAGTCCCGGAGTTCCAGGTGGGTGCTACCTTGCTCTATTTATGCCGTCCTGGGGGATTGAACCCGGGGCTTGGTGCATGTGAGGCAAGCACTTTACCAGTGGAGCCGCAATCTCTAGCCAGTTTATCTTGCTTTTAAAAAGAACAGTTTGGTAGTTTGGTTGGTTTGCAAATGGATTCATGCTCACCATGCTTTCTATCTCGTTTTGCACTGCCACAGGATCTTGGCAGTGATCGCCAGTGAGCTCAAATTGTATCATAACGCTATTGCCTGATTTGAGGGGGATTCATGTTAGAATAGGATGATTTTACTTTACCTTTTGAAAAAGAGTTTAAAAAATTATTTTTATCATGTCATGTTTATGAATGTTTTGCCTGTGTGCATATATGAGTACCAGGTATGTGTCTTGGTGCCTGCAGAGGCCAAAAGAGAACCTTGGATCCCCTGGGCCTTCTCTCCAGCCCTTGATCTAATCTTTCAACTCTGTCTGTTATGGTCCTCCAGTCTACCGACTGAGCTATCTGAGGCTCTGCGGTCCTCTAGTCTGCCGACTGAGCTATCCAAGGCTCTGCTATAACTTAATGATTATACATATTTATGGAGCACAGTGCACCATTTCAATAGATATATTCAATGCATAGTGATCTGAGCAGGGCGATTAATAATCTTTCACTTCAAACACTGTCCTTCCTTCCTCTTTCCTTCTTTCCTTCCTCCCTCCCTTCCTCCCTTTCTTCCTTTCTTTTCCCTTTAGTCCTTACATCTTTCCTTGCAAATGTTTATTACAATGAGTCATTGATCTGGTTTAAGGCCTCTGAAACTCACTGGTACTCCTCTTGAATCTCTGTTGTTGTCCTCTGTTGTGGAGATCCTGTAGCTTTGAATCTTCAGGACGAACCCCTTCACAAGCTCCAACATTTTATAGATGACGTGGATGTTGGGGTGGGCGAACTAATAGTCCTGGATCTGGACCTGGGTGGTAGCTGAGTTGGTCAGCTCACCAACTCTCCCTCATCCTCATCACCAGGGTGAGCTCTCCAGCACTGCCCTCACTAGCTCACCCAATGCTGGAGGCCGCAAGGAGTGGGACCCGTTCTCCTGCCTTCACACCCATAGGGCTGGCTCACCTGTACCCTCACCTCCGGGGTCAGCTTACTGTGCTGCCCAGGTAAGGTGCAGGACCTGCTCTCCTGAGTGCTGCTGCTGGTGAGGAGGCGGAGCCAGTCCTTCCACTCTTCCACCTGCCGCAGCTGGGGAGGGGCAAGGAGAGGGCCATCTTTCCATTGCCCATGCCACCACATGACAGTTTAGTAGCAGACTCAGCGCTCATGTGGGGCCAGCTCACCCACACTGCTATCAACAGGATCAGCTATCCTGAGCTGGCCAGGAGAGGTGCAGGGCTCACTCTCTCAAGTGTGCAGCCAGTGAAGGGCGGGACTAATTCTGTGTAGCCCTTGGATAGCAATGCAGGCCAGACCAGGGACATGCGCGTGGCCTGTGGTGGTAACATGGGCCATGGGCATCTACACAGAACCCTGCTGCTGCATGGCCACAGACCTAGACATAGCCCTCGGCAGCATCATGAGCTGGGACTTCACCGCGGCCTCAGGTGACCTTGCAGCCTACTCACCTCGGGCGCTTCCTTTCTACCCTTGATCTCCAGATCTGCCTCTCTCCATAGTGCTCAAACTGTTTGATGTCTCTTTCTCTCTCATCTCTCTACCCCAAACTGCACATTATAGTGGTTTGTGCTGTGGGCAGGCCATGTGTTGGGTGGGGTCTCTGGGTGTCTTCAAGTGTTGTCCAACTTGAAGCTTCCAAAGGAAACAAATCCCTGGCCAGAGTTAGATGCAGCATAGTAAAACTGTAATTCAACATAGTTCAGTCTCAAGGTTGAGCCACCACCACAACCAGCTAGAGAGATCAGCGGAGAGGCCACTGGAGAGAAGTAAACACAGCAGGACATGTCCCATCAGTTGTGGGTCTTTGTTCTGCAGGTACACTCTTCTTCCTGGGCTAGGATGCAGCACCAGGAGTCATACACTGATTGGTTTTCTCAAAGAAGAAGGCATAGGCCCACGAGCACTGTGTTTGTTACTGGCTCTGTTGATGGACAGTGTAGTTCACCAAGGAGCAAGAACAGTGATGGCCTTTGCAGCTCCTGCTCCACCTCACTTCAGAGCACACAAACAACTCATCTTCCATTTCCCTACCACTTACTGGTTCACTTCTTTTACTACCATCGCTCGACCATCTACTCACTCTCTTCCCAGCTGGGTGCGGTCCCATAGTGTTGTCTTTGCGCTCTGTGGCTCTTGGGCCAGGCCAGAGTGTTGTCTTGGTACTTCTGGGATCTGTTTCTTGATGATTCCAGTCATGGTGCTTGCCTAGAACTGCTCTCCCGTGGTCCCTATTGGGAGCACTCACTCTCTGCAGAGGTGAAGCCACCACTGAGAGCTCAGAGCAAGATGCCTGGGGGCTGACAGTGCCATCTTGATGCTCTCTGGTTATTTCTTTCTGTTGGAAAAAATTCAAAACCCTTTCTTTCTTTCTTTCTTTCTTTCTTTCTTTCTTTCCTTCCTTCCTTCCTTCCTTCCTTCTTCCTTCCTTCCTTCCTTCCTTCCTTCCTTCCTTTCTCTCTCTCTCTCCCTCCCTCCCCCCTCTTTCTTTCTTCCTTCCTTCCTTCCTTCCTTCCTTCCTTCCTTCCTTCCTTCCTCTCTCTCTCCCTCCCTCCCCCCTCTTTCTTTCTTTCTTTCTTTCTTTCTTTCTTTCTTTCTTTCTTTCTTTCTTTCTTTCTTTCTTTCTTTCTTTCTTTCTTTCTGACAGGCTTTCATTGCGTTTCAGTCTTGGCTGTCCTGAAACTCTCTTTGTAGTCCAGGCTGGTCTTGAACTCACTGAGATCCAACTGCCTCTGCCTCCCAGGTGCTGGGATTAAAGCCATGCCCCATCAACAACTGACTCAAAAATCTTTCCTACTGTTTGGAAAAATGTAAAAAGTCAGCTATGGCTACCTTGCTGTGCTTTGCGCTGCTTGAACTTCTTCTTCCTATGCAGCTGTGTGCCTATATCTGCTAATGACTCTCTCTACCCTCCCTCTTACCTTCCCAGCCTCTGTACTGATACTTTACTCTCTACTTCCAAGACATTAAGGTTTTAATTTCTGAATATGAGTGAAAACATACAGTATTTTTATTTCTATGCTCAACTTATTTCACTTAGCACAATGTCCTTCAGGCTTATCTGTGTTGACACAAAAGGGGAGATTTCTTTTTCTTTTTTCCTGTGGCTGGTTATTCTACTATATATAAGTACCACTGTTCTTTTCTCATTCCTCATTCACCTGTTGATGGACACCTTGGTGTAGCACAAATAATAAAAACCCAGAGACAGATACTGGTGTTCAAGCTGAAGATCAGAAAAGCAAAGCAGGCCGGGCGGTGGTGGCACACGCCTTTAATCCCAGCACTTGGGAGGCAGAGGCAGGGTGATCTCTGTGAGTTCAAGACCAGCCTGGTCTACAAGAGCTAGTTTCCCTGTCTCGAAAAAAAAAAAAAAAAAAAAAAAAGCAAAGCAAAGCAACCAGCCACTCTTACCTCTACCTCAGATCCAAATGGGTGATCCTGCCTCCATGAATTCTCAGGTGAGACTGAGCATGAGACCTGTCTCCTCTCATTTTATACTCTTCCCTAGTGCTGGGATTAAAGGAATGCATCACCACCACCCAGCCTCTATGGCTGACTAGTGTGGCTGCTTTGCACTGACCTTCTGGCAAGCTTTATTTATTTAAACACAAACAATATACCAATATACCTTGGCTGATTCCAGAATTTGGTGATTGTGCATAGGGCTGCAATAAGCAATGGGAGGGCTGGTATCTCATAGATATGCTGACATCTTCTTCTTTGGGTGTGTTCTGAGTGCTATCTAAGGATCAGAGTGTCAGAGTACAAGCTCTTTTCAAAAATTGTTTTAACTGAGCTATATATTTTCCTCCACTCTCCTCCCTTTCTCTCCCCTCCCCTTCTACCCTCTCCATGACACTAATGTTCCCAATTTACTCAGGAAATCTTGTCTTTTTCTACTTCCCATGTAGATTAGATCCATGTAGGTCTCTCTTAGGGTCCTCATTGTTATTTAGGTTCTCTGGGATTATGAATTGTAGATTTTTTTTTGCTTTATGTCTAAAATCCACTTATGAGTGAGTACATATGATATTTGTCTTTCAGGGTCTGGGTTACTTCACTCAATATGATGCTTTCTAGATCCATCCATTTTCCTGCAAAAATTCAAGATATCATTATCTTTTTCTGCTGTGTAGTGTTCCATTGTATAAATGTACCACATTTTCCTTATCCATTCTTTGGTCGAGGAGCATTTAGGTTATTTCCAAATTCTGGCTATGACAAATAATGTTGTTATGAACATAGTTGAGCACTTGTCCTTGTGGCACAATTGAACATCCTTGGATATATGCCCAAAAGTGGTACTGTTGGGTCTTGAGGTAGGTTGTTTACAATTGTTCTGAGAAATTGTCATACTGAAATGGAAAGCGGCTGTACCAGTCTGCACTCCCACCAGCAATGTAGAAGTGTTCCCTTTTCCCCACAACCTCTCCAGCATCATCATCATTGTCATCAGTGTTTTTGATCTTGGCCATTCTTACAGGTGTAAGATGGAATCTCAGAGTTGTTTTGATTTGCGTTTCTCTGATGGCTAAGGATGTTGAGCATTTCCTTAAGTGTCTTTCAGCCATTTTAGATTCCTCTTTTGAGAGTTCTCTGTTTAGGTCTGTGCTCCCTTTTTTTCATTGAATTATTATTTTTTTATGACCATTTTCTTGAGTTCTTTGTATATTTTGGAGGTCAGTTCTCTGTACGATGTGGGGTTGGTGTAGATATTTTCCCATTCTGTAGGCTGCCATTTTGTCTTGTTGACCATGTCTTTTGCTTTACAGAAGCTTCTCAGCTTTAGTAGGTCCCATTTATTCAATGTTGCCCTTAGTGTCCGTGCTGCTGGGGTTATATTTAGGAAGTGGTCTCCTGTGCCAGTGTGGCCAAGATTACTTCCCACTTTCTCTTCTATGAGGTTCAGTGTGGCTGGTTTTATGTTGAGGTCTTTGATCCATTTGGACTTGAGTTTTGTGCATGGTGATAGATTTGGATCTATTTTCATTCTTCTAAATGTTCATATCCAGTTATACCAGCACCATTTGTTGAAATGCTTTTTTTTTCAATTTTATAATTTTTGCTTCTTTGTCAAAAATCAGGTGTTTGTAGGTATGTGGATTGATTTCCTGGTCTTCAAGTCAGTTCTATTGTTCCCCCTGTCTGTTTTTATGCCAATACCAGGCTGTTTTCAATACTGTAGCTCTGTAGTAAAGTTTGAAGTTAGGGATCGTGATGCCTCCAGAAGTTCCTTTATTGTACAAGATTGTTTTGGCTATCCATGGTTTTTTGTTTTTCCATATGAAGTTGAGTATTGTTCTTTTGAGGTCTGTGAAGAATTTTGCTGGGATTTTGATGGGCATTGCATTGAATCTGTAGATTGCTTTTGGTAAGATTGCCATTTTTACTATGTTAGTTCTATCTATGCAAGAGCATGAGAGATCTTTCCACTTTCTGGTGTCTTCTTCAGTTTCTTCAAGATTTAAAATTCTTGTCATACAGGTCTTCTACTTGTTTGATTAGTGTTACTCCAAGATATTTTGTGTTATTTGTGGTTATTATGAAGGGTGATGTTTCTCTGATTTCTTTCTCAGTCCATTTATCCTCTGTGGTAAGGAGGGCTACTGATTTTTTCGAGTTAATATTGTATCCTGCTACATTACTGAAGGTGTTTATGAGTTGTAGAAGTTCCTTGGAATTATTAGGATCACTTATATAAACTCTCATATCATCGGCAAATAGTGAGAATTTGACTTCTTCCTTTCTGATTTATATTCCCTTGATCTCTTTTTGTTGTCTTATTGCTCTAGCTATATTGAACTATATTGAATAGAAATGAAGAAGTCGATGACCTTGTCTTGTTCCTGATTTCAGTGGGATCTCCATTTAGTTTGATGTTGGCTGTTGGCTTGCTGTATATTGACTTAATTATGTTTAGGTATGTTCCTTGTATCCCTGATCTCTCCAAAACCTTTATCATGAAGGGATGTTGTATTTTGTCAAAGGCTTTTTCAGCATCTAATGAGATGATCATGTGGGTTTTTTTTTTCAGTTTGTTTATATGGTGGATTACATTGACAGATTTTGGCATGTTGAACCATCCCTGCATCTCTGGGATGAGGCTGATTTGATCATGTTGGATGATTTTTCTTATGTCAGAGAACAAGCTCTTAATCTCACTCAAGGGGTTTATTTGTACAGTCTAGAGGCAGGGGTAACTGGAAAAGGTGAAGGAAGGAAGAAGCTAGTCTAAACCAGGAGCTATCTTTGAGAGATTTGTGGATAGTTTCATTCCAACCCCACCAAAGTTTAGAGCAATGGTTCTCAACCTTCCTAATGCACCTCCAACCATGAAAGTATTCTTGTCACTACTTCATAAGTGTAATTAATTTTGCTACTGTTATGATTCATCATGTAACTATTTGTTTTCTGATGTCTTAGGGGACCTCTGTGAAAGGGTCATTTGACCTCCCCAAGGGTTGAGAAGTGCTGATTTTGAGCCTCAGGGGAGAGACAAGGAAATCCAGAACCCAAAGTATGAAATGCCTTCCCTATGGTCATAGTCAAATTCACCTGCATGTGTGGAGCTGGGTGCATGTTAGTCCTGAGCTGTGTTGTCCTAGCTCTTTAGCGCTACGTGGCATAAAAGACTCCCTACTCTGTCATTCTGTGGTTAGGGCTCCTACACCGTATGATGAAAGTAATATAAATCCACCTCCTTGTTTTGTTAGAATTTACCAAAGCAGGTTAAATGAGCACACTCAGCTCAGTCCTGGCAAAAGGTTTTGATCTGCTAACTCCACCACACTGGCTCATGTTGGCTGCTCCTAGCTCAGTTTGTCCCGGTTTATTTCAAGACTGCACCATTCATGTGACATGTTAGATGCCTCTGTGGATTTTTTGCCGGGTTTTTGCTGTCTGTGCATAGGGTGGTCTAGACAAGATGGTAAATATTTGCTGCATTAAGGGCCTTTGTGTATTGAGTACTTCCTACACATGTGCTGGCTGACTGGATAACCGGCCGTTCTTCCTTATCACTAGTGCTCAGTCTTTCCCCTTCTGCAAACTGCCTGTGTTTCACTTGGCCATGAGAGCTCAGCTGGTATCAAAGGAGAGTGAGGTGACCGAAAATCACCCACCTACTGCTACCCTTGTGGTAAGATAACGCCTTCTCCTTGTATGATCAGTGAGATCGAGGGAGATTTCACCCTTGGGAGCTCCTGCTTCTCGTGGGTTGTTGTTTAGCAGTCACCTGGCACCCCTTTCCAGGGCTTGTGGTAGTCACTGCCCTCATAATTTCTCCCATCTTATTCCATGTATCAATAGCTATGACAACTCACTGATTAGCATCCAATTCTCAGACCAGGAACCATGCAGCCATAAAGAATTTCAAATGATGCGTGATTGTTCGCTGCCAATAGCCTGATTATTGCAATTTCTGGCAGGTAGCTCAGCCTTAAGAGGAAACCCTGCGCTATGCAGTTATTGCAACATAACCGGTACATCTCTGTAGTTAGAGAGGGGAAGTTACAACCTTCGCCTCTCTTGCAGATGGAAATGTTATAAATGTAGAGGACGAAGTGAGGCACTGGGATGGAAAGTGAAGTTGCCAAGAGACATGGCAGGGCCTATGTAAGACCCCAAGCTGGAATTTCAGAGGAAAGTAACAGAGAGCAGACAGGACCTGAGGGCTGACTTCTGCTGCCTATGCTTTCTTCTGTTCCAACTCCTGCGCCTCACAGCAAGTCAAGGATGGCTCAGAAATTATGTCCAAATGGGAAGTCTAAAGCATGGGGCAAGCGAGATGGTGCAGGACAGATAGAAAAGATAACCATGGGCCACAGGTGGTGTGCAGCTCAGGCCAGTGACCAAAGAGCTTAAATCATTTGTGGTGGCCACAGAGCGAACACCTGGGGCTGGAAGTGAAGCAGGGAACAAAGCCCTGGCACTGGGTAAACGAGGGTTTGACAACGGGGTCCGTGTGAGCGAGCCGGCTGAACGAGGCTGGTTGTTCAAAGGTGGATTTGAGTGTGACTGTAAGGAAGGCATTTCAGACTTTGGGGTCTGGATTTCCTTGTCTCTCCAATGAGGCTTGAAACCAGCAGTTCTCAACCTGTGGGCCGTGACCCCTTGGGGAGCATAAATGACCCTTTTAGAGAGACCATTTTTTTTGATCCAGAGTTAGAGCGACTTTTCATTACTCCATCGGATAGTAAAGGTTTCTCAGGATGGCAGAAAAGGCTGAAGTGAATGGAATATTTTTGACGCTTGGGGCTCGGCTTGCTACAGAAGAAGGCCACCTGTTAGTACTGCCTGCTATTGAGAAGACTGCCTCTGAATAGCTTCTGAACCACGCCCACAGCTCAGTTGTACAGTCATAACTGGCTACCGGCAATTTATCCTATGGCCCTAAGGATGGCGATCCCTGTGCAGCCTTTCTTAAAGCATTCATGCTCCCAAAATAGCACATATTAGACACATAACCTCAAAGTTAATGGCTTTGTTTTTACCTTACAAACCACCAGAAGCCTTTTCTTTCCTTCCTTCCTTTCTTTCTTCTTTCCTTCCTTCCTTTTTCTTTTCTTTCTTTTTCTTTTTCAAGATAGGGTCTCACCATGTAGCTCTGGCTGTCCTGGAATTCATTATGTAGACCAGACTGACTTTGAACTCACAGAGACCTATTTGCCTCTTCCTCCTAAGTGCTGGGATAAAAGTCATGCACCACCATACCTGGTTCACCCAAATTCTTTTCATCCTCATATCTACTCTATAATTTTTTGCATACATTTATTCTGATTTTCTGGGGGCAGAAACTATCATTAAGTCTGGCAGGCAACAGAACTGAATGAAGTTATCATTGCTTGGATGAATGACTGTGAAGGTGGGTTCCATGATGGTGGCTCAGCGTGCATATGGCAAGGAGTAATAGCAAGGAATTATGGGGATGACGGTGGAACCTGAAGTGGGAACCAATAAGAATTGTTTGTAGTTACACCAAGAGAGGCCTGATCTAAATGAGGAGCTGGAGAAAATAAGACTAGAAATTTGGACAGGTGTGCATTTTTAACCATTTAAAAATGGTATTTTTAGCCATTCCTCTTGTACTTTTAGCCATGGCAAAGGAGCATTTCCTGTGAGCATGAGCCCTTCATCTTGACTATGAAGTATTACTTATCTATGATGTGGCTTTACTTATTAAAAATCATGAACATCTGTAAGTTGACCCCAATAACCCAATAATTTTTTGAAGGAAGAAAAGTAGGTTAAAGTTTTCAACTTAGCGTGCTGTGACTCTATCAAGAGTAGGACGCCGTCTGCACTGGTCAGTATCAGGCACAAAAAGATCACTTCGTACGTTAAGGTTGAATGTTAACACGCAGATCAGGATTGAACACAATTCTTCTGCCTGTTGGTGGGAATTAAGGTGGAGATATAAAACTAAATGTCAGAAATCATTGAGTATAAATTTAGGTGAATTCTCTGGAAGCAAAACTCGTGCCTTCTTAATTTCGAGAGCCAGGGAGGCTACTTGCACTACTCCAGCCAGTTTAGAAAGATGTGTTGAGGGTCCACCTGAAAAGCCTGTGGCACCCAGTAAGAACTCACTGTGTATGTGCCCAGACACTGAATGTTCTCTTCTATAAACTACGCAGTGTTATGTAATCACTAGAAGTTGCAACACAGCACACCCCCAACAGTGCGTGAGTGGCCATCTCACAGGAGCAAGGGCTGGGCGTTCAGGGAGCAGAGCCTCTCTGCTTTTAGTTTCAGCTATTGTCTTTCTTATTAAGCAGCAGCCATAAGTATTCTTTGAAGGCCCAAATAGAGCTGTGAGCCCTTTTATATTCAGGAGCCCCACTAGATCTGTATTTGTAGAACCCTTTAAGGTCAATTAAAAAACCTCAGCATGGGTTGCCTCCTGACTTCAGACTACCTGAGCAGATAAAAGCTGGTTCCCATGTGAACACGTTTTGCTTTTTCTTTCCCATTCAATTAAAATCCATTTACCCAAGCCTGAATGTTTTATAAGTGCCTCCCGGTGAGTTCTGTGTTTGGATTGTCAGCCTTTATACAAACAAAGGTAACATGTTTGCGGTGGCTGTGTGCAATGGGAATTAAGTGGGTACACTCGAGTTCTCTCAGAGTGTTTTGTTCCTTGGCTCACTTGCAGTTTAGAGCGGAAAGGAATAGTTTTCACACAGCACTTTATGCAATGTGTCACATCTAACGTTCTGCAAAGACTCTCTGCGCAAACAGTTCATTTTCTGTAACAAAATCCCGGAATTTTTAAAAAATATCCCCTCTCCCCCACACACATTCACAATGCATGGTTAATCTTGATTGATGGAGTATAGAATCATCTAAAAGACACACTTCTGGGTGTTTATAGGGGTGTTTCCAGAGAGGTTCGATTGAGAAGGGAAGGAGTGCCCTGAGTATGGGCAGCACTGTCTTATGGACTGGATTCTTGGACTGAATAAATAAAGACAGAATTGCTATAGCACGCTGAGCACCAACGTCTGCTTCCTGACTGTGGGCATCGTGTGCCTCATGCTCCTGCCTCCACACCTTCCCCACTATGACAGACCGAACTCTCAGACTGTGAGCCAGAAGATCATCCTTCCTTAGGTCGTATTTATCAGGTATTTTGTCACAGCGATGGGAAAAGTAATTAATACATTTTTGGACAGGATCTTATAGTGTAGCCCTGGTGGGCCTGGAATTGGCTATGTATTCCAAGATGGTCCCCGAGAATTAAAGGTGTGTGCAACTATACCTGGTCTGTAACTGTACCTGGTCCATAACTGTCCCTGGTCCGTAACTATACCTGGTCCGTGACTGTACCTGGTCCGTAACCATACTTGTTCTTGGTGTTTGTCTTTCTGAATCTGTCTGCTCTTCCTGTTAACCATCCTGACCGCCATCACACCGGATCACCTTAACATCTTCAAGCTCTCAGCTACTGAAGAGAGACACATTGAAACCATAGCCCATGGCTTAGTGAGTTTTCTTGGGGAAGAAAGAGGTAGCTGGGGAAAGGCACAGTATGGAGATCACATTTCTTCCCACGTATCTGAGGGCAAAGTGTGTTTCAGAAACTTACTCTTTAAATTCCAAAGTTTTTAAAGAGCGCAGTTCAGTTCCTTGCCACGATGCTGAGGCTGAGATACATTGTCAATTGATACGATCTAGAATCACACGGGCAGGAAGTCTCAGAGGAGCTGTTGAGATTATGATGGCCGGTGGCCAAGCCTGTGAGGGATTGTCTTTCTTGGGAACCCCACTCTGAACGTGGGTAGAACCGTTTCCTGTGGACTCAGAGCTGAGCTCTGACACACACACACACACACACACACACACACACACACACACACACTAATCCATTGCTCTCTGCTCTTCACTGTGGATGTGATGGGACTGGCTGCTTCAAGTTTCTGCTGCCCTGGTTTCCATGTGATGGTGACCTAAAACCTGGACACACAAGACAAAAAACCTATTTCTTCCTTCAGTTTGTTTAGATAGAGTGATCTATCACAGCAGATGGGAATGAAACTAAGACGCATCTCTTGCCTTGCTGTCCACCCTGAAAGACCCTCAGAGAGGACCTTCCCTCCAGCGAAGACCCCAGAACTCAGGACACTCCAATACCACAGGATGCAATTAGCAAGAGGTTTATTATGTAAACACAGGTACCTGCGGGCGGCAAAGTCTTTAGGAGGACTTGCGTGCCTGCAGACTGGGGGGAGATCTTTTTATAGGAAAGAGGGCGGCAAAAAGCAGATTACAGAATGATGTGGGAATGATTTCTTATTAATAAAGAAACTGCCTAGCCCCATTTGATAGGCCAACCCTTAGATAGGCAGAGAAAAACAGAACAGGATGCTGGGAGAAAGAAGCTGAGTCAGGAGTCGCCATGATTCTCCCACTCCAGACAGACGCAGGTTAAGATCTTCTCTGGTAAGCCACCTTGTGGGCTACACAGATTATTAGAAATGGGTTAGATTAATATGTAAGAGCTAGCCAATAAGAGGCTACAGATAACAGGACAGGTAGTGTTTAAAAGAATACAATTTCCGTGTAATTATTTCGGGCATAAGCTAGCCATGTGGGCGGCCGGGTGCCGGGGACGCAGCCCTGCCGCTCCTAATTCAACAGAGTGGCACCCAGACGTGATGGGCTAAATCCACTTAAAAACCTGAGAGAGCTTAATTTTAAACAGAGAAAAAACAGAGTTTAATGCAGAGTTTTGCTCTTTGTTGGTGGCGTGCTGTAGAGAGATTTCCTGATTCAGCAACAGCAGCAGAAAAAAAGCTGCGTCATTTTAAAGCGCAGCTTCCTGGGGCTGTGCTGCCAGTGTGAACTCTGGTTTTAAAGCATTTCAAGGCTTTTATGGGACTGGATGTTTCTGTTCCCACTTGGGATCGGAAGGAGAGTGCTCTGAGACTGTGCTGATGGCTCAGCGCTCCCCACCTGCACCTGGGCAGAGGGCCGAATCAGGCTTAGGCAGGCAGAAGAGCATGGCGGATTAGAACTGTGCAGTGCTCTGCATGTCAGATTTGGATGTAACTTGGATGAAAAGAATTTCTGTGCTGCACGCTCAGTCTCAGAATTAAAGTGCTGAGTGCCTCTCCTACCTGGCTGCCCTAGAGCTAGCACAAAATGGTACGTCCTCCATTTTGAAATTTTCCTGACTCAGCAGCAGGAAAAAACTGGCTGTTTTAAAATGCCGGCTTTCTGGGCTGTGCCACCATTGTGATCTTTGTCTGGCTCCTGTGGGAGACAGAGCTTATTAATGGAGCATTTGGTTTAAAGTGCTACGATTTGTTTGATGGCAACTAGACTGCTGTGTGCCTAAAAGGGGGACATTGTGTGCCGCAGCTCAGAGGCATGAGCAGCTCCGCCATGTTGGACTGGGCGGGGCCAGCATGCAGTACCTGTTTTTGACCTAGGAATGTCACAGCTTAGATTCTTAAGCCTTAGTGATTTAAAGGCGCAAAACAAAGTGCTCCTGGATAGTAAAAAATATTACAGATTCACAATAGAACAGATTCAGACACTGTTGGATGAATGTACGTAGGCTTGGGATAGAGAAAAAATAGAATATAAAGAATAAAGTTAATGTCTTTAAAAAAAGGGTAAATTCTTTAAAGAGACAGAGTACAGATAGTTATAGATTAAGAGAAATAAAGAAAAATAAGCCACATAAAAATGGAAAATTCACAGAGTCTGGATTATGTACATTGTGTTTTCTTTAAAATTTTTGACTGTGAAGGAGCTAAGTACAAAGAGACATTTCGTTACATGGGCTGCCAAGCTAAACCAAAATGGATATAAGGGTATTATGATTACAGAATTTGGATCTAAGGTTATGATGCTTTGGAAAAAGTCCTTCTTTTGTTTTCACAGAGGATGGGACTCTATGGATTTCTTCTATTCCAATATGGTATGATAGACCTAGCCCTCCTGAAAGGTTGCTGTGAACACC
>NW_026068144.1:673591-686592 GCF_014885135.2 Alexandromys fortis | reverse complement strand
TCTTGGTCACATTGCTTTTGAACCGGGCAAGGCCAAATTCCTGGACAGCTCGAGAGACACCAAATAAGCTGGAGGAGACCCAGGCTTCCCGACGGATTTCGGTCCAGCCGCTGTTGTCAGAGTTCACACAGTAAACACATCGTTCCTCCACCACCATCAGCCGGGCGTGGTTGATGTTCCAGGTGAAGGTGGTCATGGTCTGGTTCTGTGGGTCCACAATAGAGTCCTCCAGGATGTACACCGAGTGAGCAACATTGGCATCCTGTTGGTCTTGGTCAGGAGTCTCCGAGACAGAAGCTTCTGGTCAGGGGTCACCTCCCGGTGTACTATGTCTTCCGTTAAGACATGTTTGCTATAGGGATTCGGGTACCGTTGCCAGAAGGCAGCGAACATTTGGTCCCAGGAACTTCGGAGCACGCTCTGGCCCAGGAAATACTTCACCATCGTCCTGACCTGGACGGGCTCAGCACCCGTGCAGCATCAGGGTGAAAACCCCGGGGGTGGGAGGCACGTGGCTCGGCGCACGCCCGCCAGGCTCGCAGCTCAGTCACCGCCGCACCGCGCCCAAGTCCCTACGGCCGCCATGAGGGACTATAAGACTCGTGATTTCTTATTAATAAAGAAACTGCCTAGCCCCATTTGATAGGCCAACCCTTAGGTAGGCGGAGAAAAACAGAACAGGATGCTGGGAGAAAGAAGCTGAGTCAGGAGTCGCCATGATTCTCCCACTCCAGACAGACGCAGGTTAAGATCTTCTCTGGTAAGCCACCTTGTGGGCTACACAGATTATTAGAAATGGGTTAGATTAATATGTAAGAGCTAGCCAATAAGAGGCTACAGATAACGGGCCAGACAGTGTTTAAAAGAACACAGTTTCCGTGTAATTATTTCGGGCATAAGCTAGCCATGCAGGCGGCCGGGTGCAGGGGACACAGCCTCGCCGCTCTTATCACTACAACAGAAGCAGATGCGTGGTTATTGGTCTGGTTGGAATGAGGCAGGGGACATAGGTGGTTTTTCCTTTTCCAGCACAGATGTATGGCAACAGATATCCTGTTACTTTTTGGTTTTTCCTTTCCCAGCACAGATGTATGGCAACAGACATCCCGTTATATAGATATCCTATCTCACAAATATCCTGCTTTTCAGCCAGGGTCCCTGACCTCACCCTGCACTTACATTGGTTTGTCAAGAGCCTTGTGAAATGATGTTACAGCAGTTAAGCTGGGTTCCTTCATAGGGGGAATTGTTTCTTTTGTAAACTGCTGATATTCTAAGTTTGGTACATGTGCTGACTATAGGCATCCTGTTTCCCTAAGCAAACGGGATGTTCTCGTGAGAGCCGGCTAGCTGCAGGTCCTGAGAGGGTCCTGAGGGTCTCAAGCGAACAGGATGTTCTCATGAGAGCCGGCTAGCTGCGGGTTCTGAAAATCTTTCAAACAAACAGGACGTTTTCACGGGAGCATGCTAGCTGCAGGTCCTGAGGGGGTGGTCTGTAGGGTCTTTCACACCCAAGCATCATGTTCCCTCACATACCAGCAGAGCGCTTGCTTTGGGGAGACTCTTTAGAGACAGGTGCATGTAGGTGCCTTCTTGCCTCACTCTCTACAGCTTGGTGGGTTTGAGTTTCTGCTCTTTTCAATGTTTCCATTTCTCAGAAAAAGAGTTTTCCTTCCTCACTATCCAGTCCCTCAAAATGATGGCTGGATAGGTGCTAAGGAATGCAGATTGGGTTGTGTGGCCCACAAGAGAAGAGGGCCACCCAGCTCGGGCCACTACGCTCCGGCCACCAAGCTCACCCTCACTAGGTAGAGCCAATCACGTTGGAGTAGATCACTTAATGTCCCTTTGTTTCTTCTTTTCTATGGCCTATAAATCAGTAGTTGTGGTCTTTCTCTTTTTGAGCTGTCGTCAGTAGGGAGCTTGGGGTCTTCTAGAAGCTTCAGAGCTGTTCTAGGTCTCTGTCTCTTCCAGCTCATTACACCAGTGAATGGGAAGAAGCACCTGGACTTGTCTGGACAGGATCCAAACCACCAAAGAGACAAGCCTCTGGAAATGGCAGGGAGGGATTATTCCGAGTAAGTTATTTGAGGTGGAAAGGCATACCTTAGCTGTGGCTGGCACCATTGGACTGGGGCCTTGAACTGAAGAAAAAGGAGAAGGTGAAATGAGTAACAGCCTTTATCTCTCTGGTTCCTGACTTCAGAGACAATGGACCAGCCGTTTTGAGCTCCTTCCATCAGGGCTTACAAACCATGATCGAAACCATGATAAACCATTGCCAACTCTGAGCCTAAATAAACTTCCTTCCTTAAGTGCTTTTGTCAGAACAACAGCACAGGTAACTCATATACTGGGCTCCTGACAGGCAGGAGCCACATTGCTATTTCTCCTGGGCCTTCAGAGTTTAGCAAGAGTCCGGCAATGAATGAGGGTGATGTCTACTTTTGGCACATTTACTGGAAATGACAGAAATGCATTATTAATGTTAACATAAATGTTAAATATTTTCTCAACAATTATTTAGAGAAGGCGTTGAAGACTGAGTGGGCAAGGTCTGCTGAAGATCTACAGCAGATCACAGTGACATCTGAGTGACCACTCGCTGTCCTTCTCTCTGACCTTCAAGTGGAGATGACAGGGACTCAGCCAGAGGTTTTGGTTTGTGTTTCTATTTGGTCCCAAATAATTTGTGAGTTATGTATATGAGTGTGTGTGCCCAGATGAGTACACATATGTGCATGCATCTGTGTCTGAAGGCTAGAGGTTGACTCAGGTTTCTTCCACTATTATTTGCCATTTTATTTCTTGAGACAGGGTCTCTCCCTGAGCCTGGGGGCGGGGGTCTCTGGTTCAGTCAGGCTGGTTGTCAGTGAGCATCAGAGATGTTTCCACTTCCTGGGCACTAGGGTTACAGACATATGCCCTGTGCCTGGCTCTTTGTGTAATTGCTGAGAACCAGAACTCAAGTCTCCAAGACTATGTGGCAAACACTTTATCACCTGAGCCATTGCAAGTGAAGCAGCACCCTGTGAAACCCTGTGCTACAAATATGTTTATCGTAAGAGATGCAGTTAAATCAACTACTCCTGATTTTATTTTCTTGTTTGTAAAATTATGCCATTCTAATAACTTTAAAAAGCCCCTTTAAAGGAAAAAATAATGAATTCATTTCTATCATCAGGTTAATAAAATAGATTTTATTCTGAGGGATTGTAGAGACTCAGGCCATCATACCTGTTTCACTCCTCTGTACATTCTGCTTTGTCTGTTACACAGTATTTCTGTTTCTTTCAGTGGTCTGCTTATCTTTTTGTAAAATTTTATTGATTTTTTTTATTGAGCTCTACACTTTTCTCTGCTCCTTTCCCTGTCTCCCTCCCCCTTCAATCCCCTAAATGTAAGATGGAATCTCAGAGTTGTTTTGATTTGCATTCTCTGATGTCCAAGGATGTTGAGTGTCTTTCAGCCGTTGCAGACTCCTCTGTTGAAAGTTCTGTTTAGGTCTATACTCCATTTTTTTATTGGATTATGTGTTCTTTTGGTGTCCAATTTCTTGAGTTCTTTGTATATTTTGAAGATCAGACCTCTGTCTGATGTGGGGTTGGTGAAGATCTTTTCCCATTCTGTAGGCTGTTGTTCTGTCTTGTTGATTGTGTCCTTTGCTTTACAGACGTTTTTCAGTTTCAGGAGGTCCCATTTATTAGTTGTTTCTCTCAGTGTCTGTGCTACTGGGGTTATATTTAGGAGGTGGTCTCCTGTGCCAGTGCGTTCAAGTGTACTTCCCACTTTCTCTTCTATGAGGTTCAGTGTGGCTGGCTTTATGTTAAGGTCTTTGATCCATTTGGACTTGAGTTTTGTGCGTGGTGATAGATATGGATCTATTTCATTCTTCTACATGTTGATATCCAGTTATCCCATCTGCTTATCTTTTTAAATAGCTGCATACTAATGCATGGAATAGGATAAAAATATCTATTTCTTTACACTTTCTTTGCTGCCAGAAACAGATTTTTTTTGTTTAAATTTTTTTTTTTTACTTTCTTAACTTTATTTTGGTGGATTTAGAAATAAAAATGCTGTACTTACTGACTCATGCTTTGATATAATACACGTTTTCTAATTATTACAGAGCTGGCATTGAGTGGGTAAAGGTGCCCGCTGGCAAAGCTGGTGACCTGAGATCTAAGGTAGAAGGTGGACTGACTCTGTTATGATAACACACACACACACACACACACACACACACACACACACCACAAATAAGATAGGATGTTCCCTGTCTGTCCTGAAACTCACTCTGTAGACCAGGTAGGTTAGCCTTGAACTCAGAGATCTTCCTGCCTCTTCCTCCCAAGTTTCGGGATTAAAAGTGTGTGCTACCACCTGACCAAATTGCGGCTTTTAAACCATGGTCACCATGCTGCATGTCATTTCTTTAGAACTCACTTATGTCCTTTGGCCAAGATTGGCCCAATTTCCTTACTTCAAACTCCTGGAAATGAGGATCCTACCATATTCTTGTGGGGAGTTCACACTTAAATGCTGTCCTCCATTGTTTATTTTATTTGCTGATTTTCCTTAGTGGAATTTCCTCTGGGCTCATACAACTTTCTGAAAATGACAAGTGACAAGGTTTTCTTCTTCTGAATGCAAGCTAATCACTCCCTTCCCTGTGTGTGGTATATATCACAGTTTCCTTATTCAGAGTTCTGTTGTTGGTCACCCAGGTTCCATCTGTAGCTTAGCTATTGATAGCAAGGTAGAAATAAGCAGAGTGACGGACATCTCTTCAGCATGCCGAGTTCACTGTATTCCTCCGAGCAATCTCCACAACTGTCAGAACTGTACACAGTGGTTGGAAATGTTGTGGAACGGATACCAGCCATGCATACAGGTGAAATACTCACTGTTCCTTGGACTTGTACTTCCCTGATGATGAGCGTTTGAAAACACATGTTAGCCATTTATATGCCTTCTTTGAAAAAAAAATCTAATCAAGTAAGCTGGCTGATTCAGCTGCTGAATTGCTTGATTTTCTTGCTTATTGGGGATATTAATTCCTTTTTACTCTATCATATGTCCTTTCAGACATATGATTTCAATACCTTTACTACTATGTGCATTGTCTTTTCGTGTGTTCATTATTTAATTTTCTCTGAAGAAACTTTTTGTTTGATGTGACATTTGTTTATTTTTACATCTGTTACCTGTGACTTGTGTGCCATTAGGAAGGAGTTCTTCCTCTGTGTTTTCATTTAGAAGTTTTAGGCCTTATGGTTTATGTTTTATTTTTTTTAATTCATTTTACGTGCCAACCACAGTTCCCCCTCCCTCCCCTCCTTCCACTTTTTCACCTCCCCCTCAACCTCCCCTTTGACTCTCCAGAAAGGGTAAGGCCTCCCATGGAGAGACAACTAAGCCTGGCATATCAAGTTGAGACAGGACCAAGCACCTCCCCCTGAATCAAGCACCACAGGGAATGAGCTCCAAAAAGCCAGCTCATGTACCAGGATAGATCCTGGTCCCACTACTAGGGGCCCCACAAACAGACGAAGCCACATACTGTCACCCACATGCAGAGGGCCTAGTTCGGCCCTATGCAGGCTCCACGGCTGTTGGTCCAGTGTCCGTGAGGTCCCACGAACTTGGGCCAACTGTCTTTGTGGGTTTCCCCCATCATGATCTTGACACCCTCTCCCCCTTGCTCATATAGTTACCCCTCCCCCTCTTTGACTGCACTGCTGGAGCTTGGCCCCGTGCTTGGCAGCGGATCTCTGCATCTGCTTCCTTCAGTTACTGGTGAAGGTTCTGTGATGACAATCACCAATCTGATTGCAGGAGAAGGCCAGTCCAGGCACCCTCTGCACTATTGCTAGGAGTCTTAGTTGGGGTCATCCTTGTGGATTCCTGGGAATTTCTCTAGCACCAGATTTCTCCCAAACCCCCTAATGGCACCCTCTATTAAGATATCCCTTTCGTTGCTTTACCTCTCCATCCTTCCCCCAATTCGACTATCCCTTTCCTTCATGTTCTCATCCCCCATCCCCTCCACCTCCACCCTCAGTTTACCTAGGAGATCTCATTTATTTCCACTTCCTAGGGTGACCCATGCATCTCTCATAGGGTCCTCCTCATTACCTAGCTTCTATGGGACTGTGGCTTGTTGCCTGGATGTCCTTTGTTTTAGATCTAATATACATTTATGCATGAGTACATACCATGTTTGTCATTCTAGGTCTGGGTTACCTCACTCGGGTCGATTTTTTTTCTAGTTCCATCCATTTGTCTGCAGATATTATGATGTTATTATTATTTTTTTTTACAACTGAGTGATATTCCATTCTGTAATTGTACCATATTTTCTTTTCTTTTTTTTTTCTTTTTGGTTTTTTTGAGACAGGGTTTCTCTGTAGCTTTGGTTCCTGTCCTGGAACTAGCTCTTGTAGACCAGGCTGGCCTCGAACTCACAGAGATCCACCTGCCTCTGCCTCCCGAGTGCTGGGATTAAAGGCATGCGCCACCACCATCCGGCCATATTTTCTTTATCTATTCTTTAGTTGAGGGGTATCTAGGTCGTTTCCAGGTTCTGGCTATTACAAATTATGCTACTATAACATAGATGAACAAATGTCCTTGAGTTATGATTTAGCATCCTTTGGGTATATGACAAAGAGTGCTATTGCTGGGTCTTGAGGTAGATTGATTCCCAATTCTCCGAGAAACCACCATAGTGATTTGCAAAGCAACTGTACAAGTTTGCACTCCCATCAGCAATTAAGGAATTTTCCATTTACTCCACATCCTCTCCAACATAAGCTGCCATCAGAGTTTTTGATCTTAGCCATTCTGACAGGTGTAAAGTTGTATCTCAGAGTCATTTTGATTTGTATTTCCCTGATGGCTAAGGATGTTGAGCAATTCCTTAAAAGTCTCTCAGCCATTTGTTTAGATCTGTATCCCATTTTAAAATTAGATTATTTAGTATTTTGATGTCTAGTTTCTTGAGTTCTTTATATATTTTGGAGATCGGCCCTCTGTTAGATGTGGAGTTGGCAAAGATCTTTTTCCCATTGTGTAGACTGCTGTTTTGTCCTTTGCCTTTCAGAAGCTTCTCAGTTTCATGAGGTTCCATTTACTAATTGTTGCTCTCAGTTAGTCCTATGTGTTTCAGTATGTTGTGGATTCATTTTTCATTCAGTTCTAGGAAGTCTTTAATTTCTTTCTTTATTCCTTCCATGACCCAGTGGTCATTCAGTTGAACATTGTTCCATTTCCATGAGTTTGTAGTCTTTTTGTATTTTGTGTTGTTGAATTCTAACTTTTACCTGTTGTGATCTAATAAGATACTAGAGTTGTCAGTATCTCTTCAGATTTGCTTTGTGATAGAGTATGTGGTCAATTTTAGAGAAGGTTCCATGAGATGCTGAGAAGAAGGTATATTCTCTTGTGTGTAGTACGATTAATATAAACCCAGAAACAGATACTGGGTTTCAACCTCAAAGTCAGAAAAACAAAACAGCCAGCTGCTGGCTCTTACCTCTACCTCAATCCGAAATGGTGATGCTGCCTCCAGGAATCCTCAGAATGAGATTGAGCCTGAAAGCTCTCTCCTCTCATTGGTGCACCACTACCAATATTTTCTATGGCAAACTAAAGTGGTTGCTGGTATTAAAGGTGTGTGTCATCACTGCCTGGTCTGTAAGGTTGACCAGGGCAGCTCTTTTACCCTCTGATCTTCAGGCAAACTTTATTAAAATACAAGTGAAATATCACTACATTTGAGTTTGGGTGAAATATTCTCTAGATATCTGTTAAATTCATTTGAGTAATAGCATCTGTTAGCTACTTTATTCTCTGTTATGTTTCTGTCTGGCAGACCTGTCCATTGGTGAGAGTGGGGCGTTGAAGTCTCCAACTTCATTAATGTGCGGTTTGGTGTGATTTAAGCTTTAGTAATGTTTCTTTTACAAATGTTGTTGCCCTTGTGTTTGGGACATAAATGTTCAGAATTGAGACTTCAGCTTGATAGATTTTCTTGTTATGACTATGAAATGTTCTCCATTTTTTTGATTAATTTTAGTTTGAAGTCTATTTTTCTAGATACTAAGATCCTATACCAGTTTGCTTTTTAGGTCCATTTGATTGGAATATCATTTCCCAACCCTTTATTCTGAAATCTTCTCTTCCTATTGTTTTTAATTGTGCCTGTGCTTATGGAATCTTTTCCTTTAACTGGTATAGGCTGTGCCTGTTCTTTTAACTGGTGTAAATGGTGCTTGTATCTATAGGGTCTGATGTTGTGGGGGAGAGTGGTCCATGGGAAGGATATTCAGGTAGGTGGGGTTTGGTGGTGGAGTAGGTTTTGGGGGAGCAGAGTCCAGTGGCTGTGGTGGTGGTGTGGCCTGCCTGCAGATCTCTCGCCTGGTTTCCAGCTACTGGGGACTGCTCCAGAGCAATGGAGTTCCACCAAAGTTGGGGGCCAGTTTCAGCTGCCTTGCTGGTACTGAGATGGGAGCAGGAAGTGGATGGGATGTGTCATGGGGCTTAGGGAATAGAGATTGGGCCAGTTTAGCTGGGAGACCAGTCGCTCAACTGTTGTTCCAACTAGTGTAGGTGGTACTTGTGCTGATATGGACTGCTGTTATTTTGGTGGATGGTTGGCTAAGGGGAGGATGATGGGGTCAGTGGGTTTGGGTGACGGAGCGGTTGTGGATGTTACAGAGTCCATCGGGCGGCGGGGATGGCATTAAGTTCTGCCCACAGGTGTTTCACTTGCAGGCCTACTACTGGGAACCGCTAATGGTTATTTCTAAACGAGAGTCACATGAAAGGATATTTGCATGCCTGTGAGAGTCACACGAGCATGAGTATAAAGAGCCATGGTTATGTAGCTGTCCTTCAAAGGCAGGCGTGAGAATGGATGGTAAGAGAGAAAGCAAGGAAGAGCAGAGGACAGAGCTGGTTAAAGAGGGGAAATGTCATCAAACAGATGAATAGGGAGCGAATGCAATATTTAATATTTTCCCTACAATTTGTTTACACTAATCTTCTATGATTAGAATTACTCATGATTAGATAAAATATTTTAAAATAAATAATAAATAATGGAACTAACATGCGTCTATGGGTAAACAATAAGGACTGAGGGGAAAACAACTAAATTCCAGTAGGAATACCTGATTTGGAAATCTATGTTGTTGAAACTGCCTGACTCAACTCTCAGACATTTAATAACAACAAAACTTTATTCTGTTTGTCACTGTAGCTAATGTGGCTCAATCTTGCTTCATGTTGCTTTCTATATGTCATATGTGAAGACACTGTGTTATGACGTACACATAGACCTTTGCCACATACTAATGCCTGAATTCTCAATTGCTCTTCCCTCTACCCTCTCTGTATGCCCCATCTTCCATTTCTCTAACAATTGCCCCTCTCTCTTCTAGAAATCAACTTGGAATGTCCTTTTTGATTTTAACTCACATACACTGACACAGTTTGAGATTTGTCAGTGAGTGTCTGCAGTGCTACATGCTTCACGTTGCCCTTCTTGGCTTCAGAAATGGATCTATTCAAATGTAATAAGGACACACAATAGTTAAATAAACTTGTTACTTGCTTATTTTGAGCTAATCATTGTTAATAATTTGACAATATCACACAAGTGTTAAGTGCTAAAGCATCAGTTCAGCAATATATATTATAGATTAGGGAACAACCAAAAATATTTCAGATACAAAGACATTGTCCAGGTAATTGCCCTAATAGGTGAAATTTGGAAGCATTTCTAGACTTCCAAATGTTTTCTCTGCAAATGAAAGCAGAAACCTGCTTGGTTTCAAGAGTAGGATGCAACAGATGTTTTGAGTGTGCATGGCAAAGTAATCTGTAGTGAGAAGAATTTAAAATAAGCCTGGAGAGTCATGTTTACCCAAGTATACAGACTAAAGAGGAGAAAATGAAGAGCTTGACAGGCAGAATGTCCTCAAAATTAGAAAAAATACATATGTTAACTGGAGAATTTAAAGCAACAGCCAGGGAACACAATAGCACATTTGGAGACAGTCTATCAATTACACTTTAAGTGGAGCAAACTATTGTCGCTGGATTGCACAGACTGCCATTTCTTTAGCACTAAGTAATTAAAGTATGAACACCAATGAATACCTTTGAAGGAAAAAAAGGAACCAAGATTTCTGTTCCATGGAACTATGATGAAAAAAGTGAGAAACATCAGACTCTAGAAATATTTAGGCTAATATTTTTAAAGAAAATTGCTCATAGAAATATTATAACTCAATTGTCACAATGTGAATGCAGAGGTAAGTGCTTTTCTTCACATGAGTGGGTCTCTGATTGACCAGTTATTATCCTGCTAACTTTACATGATTGGGAGTGAACTATAGAGTGGAGGCTGGTTGGGAATTTAAAGTCTTGACTAGCTATTTGACACAAACTGTGAGACTGTAGCTGTAACAACAATTGCTCTAAATCTTAGTTTAAATCTATAAAAGGAATAACTAATGCTCACAGGGTCTCCTAGCTTGAGATGTTGTTCTGACAGACGGGTCCTATTGACCGAGTTTTCTGTCCCACCCAGTCCCTGCAGCTGTTCAGTCCCAAAGAAATACACAGAGGCCTAAATTAATAATAAACTGATTGGTCTTGTAGCTCAGGTTTCTCATTATCTCTTATAATTTATATTAGCACATCTTGTCTGTGTTAGCCACGTGGCTTGGTCCCTTTTTTGGCGAGGCAGTCACATCTTGCTTGCTCTGTGTCTGTCTTCCTCTGTGTTTGGATGAGGACTGCAGACTGACTCTCTCTTCCCAGAATTCTCCTGTTTTCATTGCTCCACCTCTAATTCCTACCTGGGTACCAGCAAATCAGCTTTTTATTAAAAATAATACAAGTGATAGGGCACAGACCATTGTCCCACAGCAAGGTTCCATTATTCACACTGAACCACATATATGACACATAACCTATGATTGGAAGACACAACCCAGAAAAAAACCCTGTTCATGAGAAAAGGATCATGGTTCTTAAGGAGTCTAAGTCTTGTATTAGAAATAGCTTGGCCAAGTCATGAGAGGAAAGTAACTATGACTATGTAATCTTCAACCCCTCAAAGACCTGAGAAGGGAAATAATATTACTTGAGAAAACAGGAAGTACAACCAAACAACTTCCAAAATGTATAATAAATGACAGAGACAACTGGCTACCTGAACCATCATCTGAAGTCTTATTTACAACGTTGGAGCAACCAACTTTGGCTAAGGCCTAGAGTAACTGACAGACCAGTTTCAGAGGCAGGAAAAATTTCAGAGCCATCTTATCCTGTCTTGGCAAGGTTTGACAGTCTTTTGTCTTATATCCTGCTTGTCCTGTCTGGACACTGTGCATTTTGTCAGTGGTCGAGGCATGGGCACTTTCTTGCCCAAAGGCCAGTTTTGCCAAGAAGAAAACAAGCTCCAAGTTGAGTGCCTTTTCTGTGCTCAACATTCTTTTGGGATAAAAAATAAAGTAGATATAAATATTGTAACTATAATTTTTGCTTGATAACTGTTTTGTTGTATGTAATCTTGCTACGTTAAAGTTAAAACATTCCATTTTAGCTAGAAAAGGGGAGGTGATGTGGAATTCCCCAATGTATACTGTTAATACCATCGGTTAATATAGAAACTGCTTTGGGCCTATTGCAGCACAGAATAGGGAAAGGCAGGAATTCCAAACAGATAGAGGAGGAGAAAGAAGGCAGAGTCATGGAGAAGCCAGGAAGCTGCTGCAGGAGACAGATGCTGGATGCTAGATGGAACCTTACTCGTAGGCCACAACCACATGGCGATACATAGATTAATAGAAATGGGTTAATTTAAGATGTAAGAGCTAGCTAGGAATATGCTAGAGTTATTGGCCAAGCAGTGTTGCAATTGATATAGTTTCAGTGTGATTGTTTCTGGTCTGGGCAACTAGGAAATGAGCAAGCAGCCTCTGCTTACATACGTGGGGGAGTCAGACAGCTATGAATATAAGAGAGAAGACAAACATGCTTAGAAGTGAACTCCAGAGGCACAAAGGATCATGACTGAAACAACCTGAGAGACACTGTTAAATCTCCTAATAAAATACATAGTATACCTTGGCACATAATAGTCATAGAAAAAACATGTAAAACTAGAATGTTTATGTATTTAAAGTGACAAAATTTTGGTGATAGTAATGGAGCGTGCATTCAAAAACTGTACTACTGATATGTGGGATTATATAGTGTTAAGTAACATAAAAGTCTATCAAACTATACAGTTCTTTATAAAGACTTTCTGCTGAGCATTTCTGACATAAAATAAGTGTAATAAATAAGTACAAAAGAGTGCAATCTATGTATTGAAATGCCATAATGGAACTCATTATTTTGTAGGAGAACATAAATTCATATGAAAGAAGCAAAAACAAAGTTCCCCCAATGATTTATATTACATTTGTTAGGTCTCAGAAAGTATATATGTCCAGAAATTCTGGGCTTGGCCCAGCTCGAACTGGACTATATAACAATTATATAAAAGTCAGCATTAGTGAAGAACTTGTGAAATTCTTCCTGGATGGTAAAAGGAATAATTTTTCTTGTTTCTGTCAGAAGGAACATATGACTCTCCACTGATTGATTCCTGTGGCACAATTCATGTCCCCAGGCTCCTTCATTCTTTATTCACAAGTAGCTGTTATGCAGCTCCAAGCCCCACCTAGTCTCTTTTCCCTTCTCCACTTCTCCATCTCCTTCTGCACTGTGCTTGACCCCAGGATGTTGCGGGAGGTCCTTCCGCCCCTCCAACCAATAGCTGCTGTGATACCAGCCCATTGGGGCGTGGTCTCTCTCCCTTTAAAAAAGTGGCTATTTCCTCTGCTCGCTCTCTTCACTTCCTGCTCCGCCGGAGACTAGACTCCCTTCCTGGTTGTGCAGATGGCTGTTGTCTGGGACGGTGATCTGTAAGTTTT
>NW_026068144.1:648287-670491 GCF_014885135.2 Alexandromys fortis | reverse complement strand
TGATACCAGCCCATTGGGGCGTGGTCTCTCTCCCTTTAAAAAAGCGGCTATTTCCTCTGCTCACTCTCTTCACTTCCTGCTCCGCCGGAGACTAGACTCCCTTCCTGGTTGTGCAGATGGCTGTTGTCTGGGACGGTGATCTGTAAGTTTTTCCCCTTTAAATAAATAACACCCTATTAATCATAACTCCAAACTGGTGTGGCCTTGTTCGTGACTTACGCCTTCACCAGGATGTTCCAGGGCTGACCTTGTTCTCTATAAGAAAGTAAAGATTCCCCCTCACTAACTCCACTATTGTCTCCTGCTGTTCCCACTTCTCTCACAGATAGTCCTGGGTATGTCCAGTCTGTTCTGTTTTCCCTCTGCTCCGAACTCTTTAAGATTCCTTTGGAGTTTTCTCTCTCTTATCCACCATAAAAACCAGCCTATAATTATGGGACTCACATCTCAGTTATTTCTTTTGTGTGCTCTGTGCTTACAGTGTGTATATTTCAAATTTACACATTTCCTTAAATGAATATTACTCTGTCATAGACATAAGCTATACCTTTTAAGGAATATGCACAGACACCCTAACTTTTATGTAGCAAACATTTAAGATCCCTGTGAATCAAAGAGACAAAGAGAGACAACAGCCAATGGTTGTCCTCATATACATATGTCAAGCAATGGTATGAAGATAGGTTTACTACAGTACCAATTCATTTTCATGATACACACATATGAAAGTAAATGAGGATGTTTGGGAAGTTATTCCCATCCAGTTTGAAGCTATGTTACTTATTGGAAAATATGTTCTAAAGAACACAATATATGGTGGGCATTTTAACAATTTATTGCAAACCAGATAGATAGTTCTAAGACTTTGGGTTGGAGTGTGACCTGTTTCTAACAAGACTTTGTGTTGAAACAGAAGTTCTAGTATTGTTCAGAAGGAGATGGTAATAAGACACAAAATGCTAGGTGGGTGCTGGGTTCCAAAGGCAGGCAAAAAATGGATATAGACCCCGAGGTCTATGAACCAGAAGCAAGCTTTATTCCAGTCACCATGGGCCAAAAAACCTTCCAGCTCACCAGGGCCACAGGGCAGAGTTCAAGCTTCTGACACGGTGATCATGGGAGTTGGTTCTGAGTCTCTTCTTACAGTAAAATCAAGCACCAAGTATGGGTCAAAGACATTTTACACCCTTGAGGCAAGGCTTAAAGTCACGTTACATTTTAAATTTTGAACTTATGATTAAAGGACTTAAGATATTTATGAAAGCTGACACAAATGCTTTTTGCTGTCCCTGAGAGAATGCAAGGCAGAAGGTAGAGTCAGGTAGGAGGACAGCTAAAAGTTAAGGGAATGCAGCACAGGGAGTCCCTTAGAGGCAATAGCTAGAAGCTAACCTTTGTCCACCCCAGCTGCCTAGGTAGAAGGCAGGAGGCAAGGGTTAAAAATTTACCTCTGTACACAATAACTGCCAGGATGTTGGTTCTTAAGCAGAAAGTAATTGTTACAAGTTAACAGTGGCTGTCAACTTCAATTTCCAAAGAATGTGTTTAGGTTTGCAATTTTATATTCTGGGCTCTTCAGTGGGGACTTGGTATTGTACTTAGGAAAAGTGAACTAGGAATCCTGGGTAAAACAATTAGATGGAGCAGAGAGAGAGTAACCCTTGCTTCTAACCTGGACAGACATTGTCATAGACTTACAGACAGCACTCTCCCATGTATCCCAGAATATAAATACTCTGACATATATATCCCCATCTCTTTAGGGAATTAGCAATGAATGTTGCTAACATGAGTAGTTTCTTATGATCCACTGCTAGCTAACATGGTCTGAAAGAATCAAGACAGAATCCATCCTGATACGATTAGACTATCCTAAGATTCAATAAAACATTATTTTAGAGTGGATCCAGGAATGGCAAGCCTTTCAATGAACACTAAGTTCTCTTTTCCTTGATGTGGGATTTCCCTCTCTATGCTGTGACTACCATTGGTTAATAAAGAAACTTCCTTGAGCCTATAGCAGAGCAGGGCAGAACAGAGCTAGGTGGGGAAAACTAAACTGAATGCTGGGAGTGATACAATTAGTCTATCCTACAATTCAAAACCATTTAATAAAACATTATTTTAGAGTGGAGCCAGGAATGGTGAGCCTTTCAATGAATGTTAAGTTCTCTTTTCCTTACATGGCAATAAACACCAAAGATGGCTACAGAAGTTGGTACACCAACAACTGAAGTCTGAGCATTCTGTAGTAGTCAGGGTGACAGACCAGTGTGACGTCAACATTCTAAGACTCATGCAACAACTGACAAGGTGATACATGCATTTCATTTCCTAACATGGTTTGGCTCTTAAAATAACTTTTGACCAACTTCTGTAGAATAACAGATATCTATCTCTATCTCTATCATCTATCTATCTATCTATCTATCTATCTATCTATCTATCTATCTATATTCAAACCTATACTAGCATGCCTCTCAAAACTATAGTAAACTATCAGAACCAGACATACTGGACTACCTTTTGACTGTTCACGATTTCAAAAGGTCAGAAATAACTAGTGTCATCAATTTGTCTTCTGATCATGGCAAAGTGTTAGTGCCACGTCAAAGCCCATGGCCTCATAACTGGGGCATTTAGGAGAGAACTTGTGGTGTGAAAGGAAGCCAGACAGAACGAGGAGGATGTAATCTTACTCTGTGAGTATACTGCATAACAGATATTTACATTACGAATCATAACCGTTGAAAATTGCAGTTATGAAGTAGAAATGAAATAACTATATGCTTTGTGGTCTCCACAACCTGAGGGACTATACTAAAGGGTCACAGGGCAAGGAAGGTTGAGAATCATGGCCTTGGAGCATAAGTTTCAGGCAGTTGTAGATCACTAGACTTGGATGATAGGGACCCAACTCAGGTCCTCTGCAAGAGTCTTATTAACACCTGTGACATCTATCTAGGACCTGGCTAATTTTTATTTTTAAATAGATTAAAATTTGACTTATATTTCACTTTCTCTCTTCTTCTTTTTTCCCCCTCTCACCTTCATCCCTTGATATGGGAAGGTCATTTGTCAATCTGTTGTTTCATTGGTTAATCAATAAAGAAACTGTGTGGCCTTTGATAGGACAGAAAATTAGGTAGGCAGAGTAAACAGAACAGAATGCTGGGAGAAAGAAGCAGATTCAAGCAGACGCCATGCCTCTCTTCTCTGAGACAGAAGCAGGTTAGGATCCTTCCTGGTAAGCTACCACCTTGTGGTGGTACACAGATTATTAGAAATGGGTTAATCAAGATGTGAGAGTTAGCCAATAAGAGGCTACAGATAACGGGCCAAGCAGTGTTTAAAGGAATACAATTTGTGTGTTGTTATTTTGGGTAAAGCTAGCCGGGTGGCAGGAAGTGGCCCGCTGTTCATATTACAACAATCCCTCCCTCCCTCTCTCGCTCTCCCTCTCTCTTTCGTTAAGTTGCCTTGGCCATAGTGTTTTACTGAAGCAACAGAAAAGTAACTAAGACAGAGACCTTAGTTCTAGGAGAAGCAAATCATAGCCAAATATCAGAAGAGGGAATCTCAACTAAGAAAAGTCCTCCAAAACTAAGTCTGTAGTGTGGGGAACTTTCTGGGTTACTAGCTTGGGTTATATAAGAAAGCAGGTTGAGAAAGATGTGAGGTGCAGGCCAGTAAACAGCCCTCGCACATGGCTTCTGCTCCAGTTTTGCCTTCAGGTCGGGTCCTGTCATTCCTCGGTAGCTGACTGTTGCTGGAAGTGGGACACGAAGTGAGCCCTTTCCTCTGGAAGGTGTCTCCACTTGTTTGTCACAGTGACAGTGGCAAACCAAGACACTGCTGAGTTGAACAATGCTGGTATTTTATTTTATTTTTATTTTTGAGTTGGCAGAGTTAAGGAAACTTTGCTCACCCCCTGTTTTTTTTTTTTTTTTTCCCAGGATGCATCTTATTTTATGCTTACCCAGTCTGGACAAGATAGGAAATACCTTATTCCCAGGAGGATCCCACTGGAGTGATCATTGCCTTATTTGACATGCAGCTAGTTCAGGGTAGTTTTAGCTCTCTCTCTCTCTCTCTCTCTCTCTCTCTCTCTCTCTCTCTCTCTCTCCTTAAACCTGCACATATAAGTGAACATATTTAAGTATAAACTGCCCATAATGGGTATCAGGGTTCAATTAAAGGCACCACGAATAGTTAAAGAGGGTTAAAACTCTGAGGGTAATGAAGTATTCAAAACGGAAATTGTCTGTCCATGTTTCTTTATTCTTGTCTATATCCTTACTCTCTTCCTTGTTCCCTGTTCTACATCTTTTTTTTACCGGTTACAAATGTTCCCAGTCATATACAAAAACCAGTAATTCCCCATCCCTAGCAGGCTCCAGGGCTGGGATTCTTTTGCCCCATAATCAATCAGATAAGGATTTTCACAGACACACATAGAACTGTGGGAGCGGCTAGTACACGTTCCTTGACTGAGATGTGTGGGAATTCCGTTAGCCAATAGCTTTTAAGATACTGGTCCATTTTGGGTGTGGTCACGTGTACTATATATACAAATGTAACAGCGTTAGTGGTCCCTTGGCTGCTGGATTTGGTTCCAGTTCCCAGCTAATGCAGAGGACTGAGGATCATAGAATTTTCTGGTTTGCATTTCTGGCTTGTGGGCTCTGGGTTCCTTGAAATTCTGACCAACTAAAACCTTCTCCATATATGAAATTGATTTAATTGTTCTTAATCTGCTAGTATATTTGTTGGTATTTAAACTGCCACCACTGCAGAACCACATCGGGATTGTTGGCGTGGCTACCAAATGTGTCTCCCTGCCCTGCACCCGCAACCATGACACCTGCTGGCCAAATAAAGATTACTATAACACGGCATTTTACTGAAAACTTATAATGGAGGTAGGTTTATTTGATTAATAAATAAATAAATTTGAAAATTGTATAGTGGCAGACAATATTACCATCCAGGAATTTAATAACCTTTTTGATTCTACTATGGATGGAATTCTGCATGGATTATATGACATGCCTAGTACATCCATTCTTGTGATCATGGGACTTAGCCCTGTTCTTCTATTATATACTTAAAGAAATGGTTTGATAACAGAGTCAAAAATAAGACACTTTTAGAATGATACAGTCTTTATAGACTAATAATGAAAAGCTAGCTGAAAGGATTTATATCATTGAAAATGAAAAGTTAGCTGAAAAATTGATACCTGAAAAAAATTGATATCCTGAAAAGTGTATATATAATAAATAAATAAAATAAAAAAAAGAACGTCAAGGCCATGACACCAACAAGTGTTAGCTGAGGTATTTACATCCCACGTTTTCTATCTTTGATAATGTTTCCTATACAAGGCAGTCTAGGTCACTTCAGGGTTAGACTCCTGTTACTTATTAAAGAATGGAATTCTACATGTGGGAGAATTAGTCTCAGGTAGGAATAAGTTCCCTAATTGAATATCCAATGCAATATGTTCAGTCCTGAAAACGTATACACACAACTAACAAAAATGTATTCAGCAGATTTTATTCATATATTTATATGGCCTTATTCTTACATATTTAACAAGGAGGAATTGGAAGGAAAGAATTTGGGGAGGAATGGAAAGAGAACAAGGAAGGGGAAAGTAATATAATATATCTTAATTTAATTTAATAAATTTTATATTTAATTTAAATAAATTTTAAACTAAAAAGCAGTTAGAGAGACAGCTGAGTAGGTAAGAGCACTGGGTGTTGTTACAGAGGACACAAGTTCCATGCCCAGAAACCACCTCCTGGCTAACCATCTCTAGTCCAAAGCAATCTGATGCCCTCTTCTGGTCTCTGCAAGTACTGTGCACAGACACGTGCAGGCAAACACCCATATACAAAAACCCAAAATTATAATGTAAAAGAATGGAATTCTCTACAATGATGTCACAGTTTTGAGGTAGACAGCAGGCAGGGTAGCTAAAATGAACTCATTCTGGTGCTGTATGGAAGCAACTCTGTCTACCCTCTGAGCCAGTATGCCATAGGTTATTCTGAGGTTAGAGTAGCTTAGCAGGACTAAGCTATCATCTAAAACAGTATCCACAGTGCTGACAGGTGACTTTTCCTTGATGCTTTCTGCATTCATGGTCTATGCATTTGTATGTGTGAGAACTGTGGCAGCAATACATGTTTCAAATACACTGATACATTTAAATGTAAATCTAAACTATAGATTTCATCTGCCTGAGTGGCTACACTTGCAGTCTTCTGTCTCTATTTAAATTGTGCTCTGTATATCCTGGTGCCTAAAAGAGACTTAAGGATATTAGCTTATGTGGACTATAAAATCTCTTTTAGTCTGGTTCCTCTTTTAGCATTGACTGGAGCTGGATGCAAGCTGCTATTAAAGAGATACTATTTATTAAATTTTTAAGTATTTAAAGTGAATTCTTCCTGGGGGAAGGCCTTTTGGAAAAATGTTTCTGAGAAAGCTATCCTATGTGACCAATTGTTATATTGTTATAAGTATATTGTTATATACTTAAAAGATAAATGAACATTTACGAACTAGCATGCTAATCTCTAGCAGGCCTAGTTAGCATACTACTTTTCTTTGGGGTATTTTAGAGGCACTCCTCCCTTAGCTAAATTCTACTTTGTGTGACTATGTCCTAAGCATTGGTGAATCCTTTGAATCACAAATTCTCCTCTTCTGCCTCACAGCTTAGTGGAGTGCTACCTGAAAGACCCCCGAAGAGGACTTCCCTCGAGAGGAGACTCCCCCAAGCCAAGGAACAGGCCGAGACCACAGGGATGCAAATAGCAAGAGGTTTATTGGGTAAACACAGGTACCTGTGACTTGCGTGCCTGCCAGCTGGGAGGAGGGCTTTTTATAAGACAGAGGGCAGCAAAAAGCAAGTTTTATAGAAGCAGAAAAGCATGGTTATCGGTCGGGCGGAATGGGGGGTGGGGTGGGGGATGAATGGTTTTCCTCTCCCAGCATGTGTTGTAATTGGAGCGGCTGAGCTGCGTCCCCAGCACCCCGGCCGCCTGGCTAGCTTATGCCCCGAAATAACAACACACAAATTGTATTCATTTAAACACTGCTTGGCCAATTTCTATCCAGCCTCTTCTAGGCTAATTCTCGCACCTGGACTAGCCCATTTCTAATAATGTGTGTAAGCACCCCAAGGTGCTCTTACCCGGGGTTCTTGAGGTACGTCTTCCTCTTGTGCAACATCCTCTGATTAGCCTCTTCCTGAGTTTGTATACTTCCTTTTTAAAACCGAACCCATTGATTTTTATTAACAAGAGACCTTTTGAATTTGGCACAAATTTCTAGTCAATCTGGGATAGGTCTGTGTTTAGGGTGGAAGCCACGACTGGGACCAAACTATTCCTGTCACTCAGACCTCACTAGCCAATAAGAACCTCCAGCAAACCTGACGGTCAGATGGGAGGGTTCTTCCGGTCGCCAGACTTCTGGCTCCGCTCCTCCCACCGCGGAAGTCGGAAGCTACCGCCTTGTGCAGCCTAGTTGGTTTGGCTGTGGGGAGAGCACCGGTAAACTAGCAAAGCCGCTTCACAGTGACTGAGGGGCTGCTGTTTGCAGACGGGGAGGAGTGGCCCGCCATGGTGAGCGAAGGGCTGCTGTCCCCAGGCTGGGAGGAGCGGCCGGCTGAGCCGCGGGAGCCGGGGTGGCGGGTCCTTCCCGGGACTGGGTGGGAGCGGTGGCCGGAGTTCGGCGTGGTCCTGCGTGGTCCCGTGTGGTCCCGCGTGGGTGTCTGTGGGCCGGGCGGCAGCCTCTGAAAACTTCACTCCGTGGACTGCGTCAGTGCAGGGCATGGGGAGTGGTACTGTGCTTGGAAATAGCCTTGTTGTTGACGTCGCTGTGAAATGCCGTCTCCTGTGGTGTTTCTGTTTTCGCCGTGGAAGACAGATTTGCCAAACTCGGAGAGCTCTGATCTCTCTAATGTCTTCCAGAAGTCCCACACTTTTAACATTGAACATTTAGGGTCAGGATCCGTCTGGAGTTCATTTTGTGGAGTTTGTAAACAATATCTCTGTGTAGAGTAGCATCCCACTGCCAAACTGGTGTAGACGAGCAGAATTGGTGCTGATAGACTTGATGGCATAAGGATTTACCAGTTGTTAGGAGACTTTAAGTCCGTAAAGTAGAATTTAGATAAGGGAGGCTGCCTTCCAAATACCTCAGAGATAAGTAGTATGCTAACCATGCTTGTTAGAGATTAGTATAATAGGATTTGTTCCCTAGGATTAACCGGCTATGTTTCCATAAAAAGGCGACAACCCTGATTTATAACCAGCAGAAAGGCCCGTCCTACCATCAAAGATCGTGCTTCTAACGTGCTGCTCCAGAGCCAGTACAGGGTCACAGCCAACACTGAGTCCTGCTGTGCCATACAGGTATCTGAATTCTAGAACAGCTGCGTCTCCAATCTTTCTGAAAATCAGTTTTGAGTGTCCCCTGTGTTGACTGAGGTGGACTTGGACCTGGTCTGTAGCCCCACGGAGCATCGTCTTTGTTATCCTTCTGACTAACCACCCCGAAATCATTGATTACAGGTCTGTGGCACAAATTTGAGTCACATCATGGACGGCCCATTGTACTGACAAGAAAAGAGTTTGGGTGTGGAACATGGCTTTTCCTTTAGAGTGGAAGTGGAGGAATAGTGTCTTGTCTACATGGTAGGGGGAAACGACTAGGCAATAGCTAGATGACAGGCTAAGGTTTAAGGCGGTGAGCTGCAGGGGTCTCCATCATAATAAGGGCATGATGAGACAGGGTGAGTGATTCTTTCCTTGTAAATGAAGACACAGAATTGGGGGATGTGCAGTTTAGGAAGGATAACTCAGAACTACTCAGTATTCAGTTTCCAATTAGGGAGCACTCCTATGTAGGTTTGGAATTCTGGTTGACACAGTTAAGTCCGCTCAGAGGTTTGAGACACAGGCCATTGGCTGTAACTCTGTCAGCTTACAGCACTCAGCAGCTAACATTTTACATGGCCAAAGTCCTACATTGTCTTATTAATGGCCTTCTCTCTACCAGGGAAGTGCCTACTCTGTTTCAAAGTCAGTATAAGTGAGTACAGTAATTCTTCCAATTATTTTTCTCATTTTAAAAAGGCAATTTTATTGGTATTTTTAAAATTTCATCTTCTTTAAATGAATTACTGCTCTGATTAAATACATTACTTCTCTAATCTCTATTTCATTTTTTGATGTTTCCTAGTCACTAAGAATTTCATTCCACTTTTTCTTAAGTGCTGTTTATTTATTTATTGCTATCAGTTTAAAACAGTGGTTCTCAACATGAGGTGGGAGTGGCATCCAGGATCAAATGACCCTGTCATAGGAGTCACCTAAGACCACTGGAAAACACAGGTTCAGTATTACCATTCATGGCAGTAGCAAAATTATAGTTATGAAGTAGAATTGTAAATAATTTTATAGTTGGGGGGTTGCCACAACTTGAGGTACTAAAGAGTCAACACACTAGGAAGGTTGAGGACCACTAGGTTTAATCAGTGTCCCCTGTACCTCAGGCTCGTCTCACATTCTGTAACTGAGAATTGCTCTGAACACCTGTTTCTGCTGACCAGGGCTGGACAGACCGTCCTTCCCTTCAAGGCTAGGCCTTGACTGGTCAGGTAGAAGGGAACCTAGTGAATGAGTAACTTTACTGGGAACTTACAAGTGAAGAGAGACTTGTATAAGAAGTGAGTTCACTGACCAAGTGTAAAGCAGGTACAATCACAGCTCAGACACAGATGACCAAGAACGAGGGTGTAAGGTTTTCTGCTGTGGACACCAGTTGACATTCTCAATGAGCAATTGGGTAAACAATATTAGCTGATTGATAGATGTCCTGACTGGCCATTCCAGGTTCATAGAGCAGGAAATCAAGAATGTGGATAAAGAACTGAATTTAAAGTAAAGCCAAAGTACTATAGTTACGCTAGTTCAACCCAAATTTAAGAACAGGATAAAATGGTGTGGCCCTGGCTAACATGAGTGTTATTTTCATGGTTTAAGCCAGAGAGACATCTCATGAGAAGTACTTGGTGTGCTCTAATACAAATCCCTAGTCTCTGGATCACAGGGCCGTAAAGCCTGTTTCAACTTTTTAAAATAATTTTGGGGGATTATAATTACATCATTCCCACCATTTCTTTCCAGCCTCCAGGCCCTCCCATAGGCTCCTGATTGTTTGCTAATTTATGGCCTCTTTTTGCTTTAACAACAGTAGTGTTTGAATGGGACCTGTGTTTGGCCACAGACTTCCCAGCTATGAAGCAGTGGGTTGACTGGCCATTGAGTTGTAATGGAATGTGCACACAAAGGACCCTGTGCCTCAGAAGAGGAACAGGAAGTGCTCTGGGAGAATGGAAGAGTCTGCTAAACTACAGATTTCCCAGATCAGGACCCGTCTGCTGGGTAGAAGGGCGGAGCTGGAAAGGCTGGTCCTGTGTGAGTCATTTGATCTCTGCTCACCCAGCAGGAAGCTGCTACTGTCCCAAGGCCTTGCTGGGTGGCTCTAGCTAATGAGGGACTCAGAGAAAAGGCTTAGCAATCAAGAATAGCAGTAGGAGGTAGCTTGCAGGTTCTCCTGTAGAAAGCTGTAAGGAAGACCACAATACATGCCACGGTGAGTGTGGTAGCCACTGTCCCCAGACCAGGAGGAGCAGGTTGGCTCTGCTATCAGAATCCCAGCTGCTGGGACTGGGATGGACCTTGAGCCAGACTGTTTCTCTTCCTATACATGGTGACCTGGGCCGTGGCCCCTTGGCCTCTGAGTCTCCCTGAGTGCTGATTCCCTGGGAAGAAGGAGGCTCTGCAGCCCTGGCCATAGGAAATCTGGTGCTCGTAATAGAACTGTCCAGTGTGCACACACAGGCATTGCTTTTGGTGTGCGGTAGGAAAAGAGATGGGAAAACTGGAGGTCTGATCGCTAGACGTTTTTAAGACTGCACTCCGCATTCAGTTTTATCTGATAAATTTTACAAATAGTTTAGAATGTGGTAGAAGAGAGGTGATGGGTATCATCCCTCAGCAATACTTGATTGGGGAAGTTCATTTCCAGGGGACAAAGGAGTTTCTGAGCTACGGAAGTTTCTCAGGTGTGCATGGTGTTGTGTAGGTTAGGTGGATAGGTCAGAGTCCACACCTTGTGCCATAGTTTATGCGGCAGGAAGCAGACTTTAAATTATTTTTCAATATTGTTTTGTGTGTGGGCTTCTTTGGGGCTGGGCTTGCCTGGATCCACAGGGCGCATCAGAGAGGGGTTACAGAGCCATAGCTTAGCTTCCTGAAGACCTCATTTTTCGGAGAGAGCTCCAGACCATGGGGCCTCTCTGTGTAGATGAGAGATCAGTAACTATGTAGATGAGAGGGTCAGAAATATAATCTTGTAGGAGCCACTGAGTTGTTTTTGTGAAGTCTGTGATTATTTAATTTCTATATATCTGCAACCATAAAAAACATTGGTCAAATTCACATTTTCTCTGCCTGAGTTTCCTTGGGTCTTTTGATAAAAGCTTGACTATCTTTTTGTGCTTATGTTTCTGGCTTTTTCTCTCTATCCCCTTATTTTTTTTCCACAAACATTGTGCACATTCTTTATTGTTTTAGCTTTGTGGTGAGTATAGAAGTCACACTCTGTCATTGTGTGTACTATTCCTTCCCAGTCCTATTGAGAATTCTAAAGTTTTTCAACATGACATATAGGTTTGGAATTAGCTTTCCAGTTTAAAAAAAAAAATGGGGGATTTTTCTTTGAATTGTATTGAATTTATGCTGCAAAGTTGAACATACCCAACATCTTTTTGTGTACTATGTCATGTTAATGGCATTGTTAGCAGTAATATAAAAGGGTAACAAATATTCTACATAATCCTTTGTTTAGAAACTACAGTAAGTGCGTCAGTCTGAAACTGATGTGAAATAATGTCCAGAGCCATAGCAAGAGCAGCAGTGTAGAGTTTAGTGACACAGAATACATTGTTATGGTTACATAAAAGCTGTCCACCAAGTATGACTTAATTGAGAAAACAAAGCGTGAAAATCAAACATGCTCCAGAATTGAACAGTGGATCTGACACGGGACTGTGTAGCAGCACGCGAAGTAAACTCTGATAGCAGTAGGTTGGGATTTCCCACAGATGTCAACTAAAATTAATTAAAACCGTGTTGCATTGTTATAGTTGATGTAAAATCGCACATATTTAGTGTGTGTATTCTGATATATTTGGACATATTACCTCCATGCATTAACCCCATTACCATAAACAACTCAGCAAACAGTGTTTTCCAGACATCCTTTTCCTGTCCGTGTGTTTGTGAGTGCCTACTGTCTACAGACTCCTCATAAATGACAGAATTGCTTTGCATCCTGGGGATCATCTCAGTATGTCTTCCATGCACTTGAGATTAGTATTATAAAATATCAGAATTCCCATGTTCATGGCAGCTATGAAATGACTGCATAAATATGAAAATAGCCAAAATGTTAAGTTGTTGAGATCAAGGAGGGTGTCTTAGGAGGCCATTGTGCTGAATGAATGAAGGCAATAGCAGAGGTTAGACGATGATACACTTAAAGGTCTCCACAGCCAGTGCTGTATCAGGCATGATCCATTTCTTTTGGATTTTCCAATTTGGTGGAGTGCAGGTTTTTAAACTATGTTCTTATGGTTCTCTGAGTTTTCCTTGGTGTCTCATAGGGACTCATTTTCAGTTCTGATTTATTAGTCTAGATAGTCTATCTTTTAGTTAGTTTGGGTAAGGTTTGTCTATCTTGTTGATTGAAAGGTTTCTGTACCTCGATAGTAAAGCTCTCCACCGATGCAGTAATCCAAGTCAAGACAAATTAAGAATTAAAAGTCTAGATTTAATGAGTAAATGCTCCTGGATGATTTTTTTCACCCTCAGAGAGGAGAGAGGGAGAACAGACCGAAAAGCCACATGGCCGTTCTCTAGTGGGCAGCTTAAATACCCTGTCAGTGTGGCCTTGAGCATCTCTGGGGTAGAAGCCACCATTTGGTGGCTTTCCTGAGATGGGGCACAGTTTGGAGAGAGGGAGAGAAGTGAGGGGAGGAGGACCAAGTTGGAGCTTCTATCTGAACATTCCAGATTCCTTGAATATATGGGCATTGGTTCATGGTCTGGCTACTTCCTGTGGGCATGGGACACGTGAAGGGGGGGTCCGGGAGTCAAAGGACTCTCGCTCAACGGTTGGTATGGGTGTAGAAACACTTTTTTAACTGCCATCCTGGAGACCTCAGGAATCTGTTTCTTGAGGAAGCAGAGAGGACAGGTTGCTAGGCAAAAAATAGATTTTATCATTGGTCCTGTGAACGGGACTAGCCATGGAGCGTGAAGATTGTCTGCAAGAATAGAATGGAGATGCGCCCTGGTTGTACTGATAAAGATGAATAAACAAGGCAGAAGAGCAGCTAGGCTCTTCATTAGGATATTTTAGAAAACTGGAGGGTGGAGGGTCCCAGCTGCTGGACGGACCATGTGTCCTGAGTAGGTGCCCACTTAAGTCTGGAGAGATGGTACCAGCATTGATGTCCCAGGAGCTTGGAAGCTGATGGGGTGGTGAAGATGATGGTGTAGGGTCCTGTCCACCAGGGCTCGAGAAACTTAGGCATTAGCTGTTTGAGGAGTACTCGGTCCCCTGGGAGAGTGGCGCAGCTAAGGTGCAGATGGGTCTATTGGCATGGGGGCAGGGAGAGAGCTTTGAGATGTGAACAGAGAAAGCAGAGGTAAGGAAGGCACCTGATCAGTGGGGGAGTTAGGTGGGGATGTGGTGGTTAAGGAGGAAGGGTCTTCTCTAAAGGAGCTCAAAAGGACTTAGGGCCTGTGGGAGAATGTGGGGTTGTCTGGAGGTGGGAAAGGGCAATGGGGAAGAGGGAAGGTCAAGATAGCCTGAGTTCAACAGAGAGCTTGCTGAGCTGTTGTTTAATGAGTCTGTTGGCCTTCACAATCTTTGCCAAGGATTGTGGACGGTAAGGATGTGGAGTTTCCAGGAAATGTTGAGAGCTTCCGGCATGAGCTCCATGACCCTGGAAGTGAAAACTGGCCCATTGTCCATTTGTTTGGTCTGTGGTACACCAAACCGAGGGATAATGAGTTCAGGAGTACCTGAGCCACCACAGCTGCTGTTTCCCTGGAGGTAGGAAGCACGTCTGTTCATCCTTGATTGATCTCGTTGATAAGGTATCAACAAGAGTTAGAAAATAATGGAGTTTTTTTATGAGTGGGTATATGGGTGAAGTCAACCTGCCAGTCCTTGCTGGGTTAGTATCCTCGAAGCTGGTGCGGGGCTGATGTATCTCGAGAGCTCATTGGTTTGGCCTTGGCACACATCTGGCAAGAGGAGTGAACCTATAGAATAAGAGCTTGAAGATAGGTGAGGTCAAAGAGGCTCTGAGAATAGAAGAAAGCTTTGGGGCCTGTGTGTAAGGTCTGGTGGATGTCTAAAATGATGGCCATTGCTTGGACCTGAGGCTGAGGCAGTTATTTAAGGAGAGTTATCCATCCTTTGTCTGTGTGGCCCCCTTTAAAAGGAGTTTGTTCCTCTCCTCTGGTTGATAACAGGGTGCTAGGAGGGTATTAAAAACAAAATATGTTCTGTTGATCCAGAGGAGCTGGAGACCAGTCCCTGGGCTGTTGAGTCAGCCCTGGCGCATTGCCCGAGGCCACTGGGTCCTTGGAGGACTGCATCAGCAAGGAGCTGGAGGGCCTTCAAGAGCTTGGCTATAAGGGGTTTGTTAACTATGGGAGTGCCCTTTGTAGTGAAGAAGCCCATTTGCCTCCAAAGGACAGAATGGGTATGGGCTATTAGAAAGGCGTATTTAGGGTCAGTATAGAGGTCAGCCCCTTCAACCTTGGCTGTCTGGAGCTCTCCAGTCAAAACAGTGAATTTGGTCTTTTGTGAAGAGGTCCCCATTGGGAGGCAGGTTGTTTCAGCTGTTTTAGTGGACGTGACCACTGCAAGTGCTGCCTGGTGGCTGGCCTAGAACTCAGAGATCCGCCTGTCTCTGCCTCCCGAGTGCTGGGATTAAAGGCGTGTGCCACCACTGCCCATGCGGCACGCCTGGCTCTTTTAGTTTTTATGTTCTTGGCTGGTAGGTCTGGAATGGAGGTTTCTGTGCTTGTCAAGCATATGCTGTTGTGCTGATCTTCAGCTACATCTTGAAGTTTGAAATTTGTCAGAGGGTATCATTCTGTTTTCCAGGACAGCATGTATTCATGACTTTAATACTGCCCGAGCCTTTTGAACTGTTGGATTGCAGTTGTGTGACATTTTTCCTACCTGTTGTATATGTTTTGGTGTTTTTTAAAGATGAATATGAGTATTTTGCCTGTATGCATGGACATGTACCACATTTGTGCCTTGTCAGATAGAACCTCAGAACTCCTGAGCTTGGGGTAATGGATAGTTGTGAGCCCCCACGGCAATTGAACCCACTTATTTGCAAGGTCAGCAAGCAGTTTTAACTGCTGAGCCATCTCTCCTGCCCTATGCTGTTTATTTATGATCCACATTTACATGGCTAATATATTCACCTGTCCATTTGTAACTGTTTAGACATGCATTCCCTTCTAATAAGATCCTTTTAATGGTCCAGTTAAACTGCACACTTCAGGTTCAGGAAAGTGAAGACAGAACTGGAGTGAATGCAAAAATCTTCTAGGAACTTCATTAAAAACTGCTGAGTTCTATCTTTTCTCTTTGATCGGTTGATGTTTGTGGGGAGGCAGGATCTTCATATGTATCCCTGTCTATCCCGGGACTCATTGCCTAGATCATGCTGGCATCCAACTCGGTGAAGCACACCTGTTTCTGCCTTCTAAATGCTGAGATTATAGGCTTTAGGCAGTACATTCAGCTTGTCCACCTTTTTTTTTTTTTGTAGTTAGTAATTGTGCATACAATGTCTCTGGTGTTTACTCAGTACTGCTAATCTGTTTGCTCGTCTCTCTTTTTTTAAAAGTCTGTTAATTCGCATTTGTCTTGCAAGCCTATATCCCAGTCACAGGGCACAGAAATGACAGGGGTGAACCTCTTATTCAGTTTTCTTCTAGACTGACTTTGTGATTACTTTAGAATTTATGTGTTATGGAATAAGTCTGGTAAGCACCAGAAATATATGAATATATTGCCAAAGAAGAATACATTTGCACTATTACTTACTATCATGTTTTTTATTGTACACATGTGTGGAATATTTTAGAATGCAATGACCTATGATGATGTGCATGTCAACTTCACTCGGGAAGAGTGGGCTTTGCTGGATCATTCCCAGAAGAATCTCTACAAAGATGTGATGCTGGAAACCTATAGGAACCTCACTGCTATAGGTAAGACTGAATTTTCCTTCACTTTTTAAAACAAGGGGACAGCTGTTTCTTGATTATTGATGCTCTTCCGTCATTTCTGTTGAGAAAGAAGAATGATTTGAATAAATCACGTGGGGTTCTAAGGTTCGTTGAAGATAATAAATTACATTTTATATAATTTCCAATAATATATCATACATTTTCTTTTACTATATTTTAGGCTACAATTGGGAAGACCATAATATTGAAGAAACTTGTCAAAATTCTAGAAGACACGGAAGGTAATTTTCATGTACAAGTGATACAAATGTGCCTCTGAAGAAATTTTAATGTGTCCTGGAAATTTTAAGGGAAACAGCAGTGTGAGGAAGCACAGCCTTGAGTTTATTGATGATTCTCAAATTCTCACTGAATCATTTACCTCAGTGTCAGCGAACTGATTTGTGTTTGTATGTTACTCTTTTAAGAAGGAAGACAAGGAAACAAATCCTTAACAGATACCACCATGTGAATCAGCCCCATGCGAGCTGTGCTGTAGAACTGCCCATTCATTTAGTTTCAGACTACTGAGATATTACTAAAGGTATATACATGGAATAGATGATAAGTATATGTCCAAAATCTTGTAAAAACTAAATAGCTCGTAGTAAAGCTGGTGTTACACATACACTTGTAGCGACTTTGCTAAATTTAGTGAAAGGGGAACTTTATGAGAGTCAAGAAAGCTGTGGAGAAACCTTAATCCCTATGTCACCTCTCCTTGAGGAACATAAAGTCAATCTGTGTAAATAAATGCAATGTGGAAAACTTTTATTTGCTATTCTTCCTTTACGAGGTATATCATATGTCACTGTGGGCACAAGCCCTATGAGCATAGGGATATGGAAAAAGTAATCTCTTTCCTAGAGTAATTAGAAGTTATGTAGTAGCCCCCACATTAAGTAGACTTGTTGGAGGTGATGCAAGTTTACATTTAATTAGGTTTTTTTTTTTAACTTCATTGGGAATACATCAATAAACTACACTGCAGAAAAGCTCTGTGAGTATTAGCAATGTGGCAATTCTTTGGTTTGTCCTGGTCCACTTTGTAAATGTATGATTCACAGTATAAGAGTATTTGTGAATGTGGGATGTCAAAGCTCTTGAGTTTTTCCAGTTCTCTTCAGATATATGAAAAAACTCATATAAATGATGCTATATGTGAGCCTTGTAATAAAGACTCTTAATATCATAGGACTCTTCAAAGACTCAAAACAACCCGTAAGAAAGGGGACAGCATGAGTTAAATACAGTGATAAAACCTTAAGATCTGATTTCTCTTTACAATTAGACCAAATTGTACAACTAATTCATTCCGGCAAAAAAAAAAAAAAATCATGAGTGTAATGTTGTGCTAAAACTTTTACATGTGCCAATTTTCTTCACAGCTATGGAAGAAGTCTTGCTGAAGAGAAACCCTGTGAATATACTCAATGTGCCAAGGTGTTTCCATCTCACAGCCATCTTCAAAGGCATGAAATAATTCCTAGAGGAAGAAAACGCAATGAATGTAGTCAGTGTGGGAAAGTCTTTGCAAACCACAGTTATCTCCGAATACATAAAAGAACACACACTGGAGAGAAACCCTGTGAATGTAAGCAATGTGGTAAAACCTTTGCACATCTCAGTAGTCTCCTAAGACATAAAATAACACATACTGGAGAGAAACCCTACAGATGTAATCAGTGTGATAAGGCCTTTTCACAACCCACTAGTCTCCAAATACATATAAGAACGCATACTGGAGAGAAGCCCTATGTATGTTATCAATGTGGTAAAGCCTTTTCACAGCACAATATTCTCCGAGTACATAAAAGAACGCATACGGGAGAGAAACCCTACAAATGTAATGAATGTGGTGAAGGCTTTGCACGTCACAGTCATCTTCAAAAGCATGAAAGAATGCATACTGGAGAGAAACCCTACAAATGTAATGAATGCGGTGAGTCCTTTGCACGTCACAGTTATCTTCAAAGGCATGAAAGAATTCATACTGGAGAGAGACCCTATGGATGCTCTCAATGTGGTAAAGCCTTCGCACATCACAGTTACCTCCGAGTACACGAAAGAACACATACTGGAGAGAAACCCTATGAATGTAGTCAGTGTGGCAAAGCTTTTGCACGTCACACTAGTCTCCGAATACATAAAAAAATTCATAGTGGAGAGAAACCCTATAAATGTAACGAATGTGATAAAGCCTTTTCAGAACACAGTTATCTTCGAATTCATAAAAGAATTCATACTGGAGAGAAACCCTACCAATGTACTCAGTGTTGTAAAGCCTTTGCACATCACAGAAGTCTCCAAATACATAAAAGAACACATACTGAAGGAAACCCTGTGAATGCAAGTAATGTAGTTAACCCTTTGTATGTAACATTAATCTTTGAAGTCATGAAGAAAAATCTTACTGGAGAGAAACTCTAAAAATGTAGTCCGTGTAGTAAAGTCATTGCCCTTCGTGAGTCTTTGTGCAAGAGGAAAACCTTTAGTGTAATCAGTCTGTCATAGACTTTGCGTGTAACAGTAATCTTTGCGACCCTGAAAGAACTCAGACTAAAGGAAAACAAAGGGATTGCAAAGGATTTGGTAAGAACTTTAGCCAACACACTTACATTCAGTAAAAGAAGATTTTTTATTCTGAAGAAAAAATTCTGCCAAGTGTCAACAGTCTGTTTAAGTATGACGATGTACCTCATTATTTTATTTGCTCCTGTAAACTCATGTGGACAAAAGCCCAATGAATTTAAATGATAAGGTAACCTTTTTGATTTCACACTTCTCTTCAATTACATGAAATAATTCATCCAGGTGTGGCCCCTCCACATCTTCCACTCGTCCTCCTCCTCTTCCTCCTCCTCCTCCTCTTCTTCCTCCTCCTTTTCCTCTTCCTCCTCTTCTTCCTCCTCCTCTTTTTCCTCCTCCTCTTTCTCCTCCTCCTTCCTTTTTTTTTTTTTTTTTTTTAATATTACATGTAGCCGTAAGTGTCAGCACCATGCAGAACCCCTTTGGGTGGACAGTCCTTGGACTTTAAAACACCTCGGTCCCCACACTCTCATCCCTGTCACCTTCCTTCCTGGTAGGAATAAGAATATACTAAAGAGATATTTATATGTCTCCCTTTGGCTAAGAACTTATGAAACAATGGATGCCATGAAATTCTAATTTCCCCAGAGTCTCACTCTGGGCAGAGACTGAGTCCTCCAGAAGAAAACTCCGTTGAAGACACATTTACTCCTTATCTGAATACTTTGCACTGGAGAAAGCTGAGAATTGGGAGGGATTTAGGGATGAAAAATAATTCATTGTATGGCTTAGATTACTTGTGCATATCTCTTGCCATCTATCTAAACCTGTTTGCACTCCCAGGATCAGTTGGTTACCTTGTGTCATCTTTGTTACAGATTATTCACACTGAATAAATATGTTTTCATTTTTTCTTATTTGTTTTTTCTTTTCTATTGTTTATTTATTTTAAGTGAATAGTTTCACTATGAATGTCTAGCTGGCCTGAAACTCACTCTACAGTCTGTCTTAGGACATCACAGGGATCTGCCCACCTTGTCTAGAGAGTGTCTGCATTATAGTGGACATGTCACAGTCGATTACTTGGTTCTTTTAATTGGCCTAATAACGATGAGTGTCTGAACCTGGTTGGTTATGGTAGCCACAGCACAGCCTCTGGTCCTGTCTCCATTAACAGAAGAGGCTCTCATCAAATGCAGCCCTCCTGCTTTAAAGTCCACTGTCGTCTTTGAGCAGTATTATTTTTCTTTATCATTGAGTGTTATATCTCATCAATGGACCAGTTCAAAGTCCTGTTCTTATTCTACAGATGGTGAAACCCAGGCTCGCAGAGCTAGGCTTTGAATATAGTTAAGTGTAACTGCCTGTCTTACTCTCCTGACATTCTAACACCTCACTAATGAAGCCCGAGCCACCTAAGCCAGGCTTGATGGCTTAGAAAGATGTACTTAGAAAGTGGAGTCAGGAATTACAGGATCTCAAAGTCATCTAAGGTGAGAATGGTCAATGGGTTATTGTAGGAACCTTTGTAGGAGGCCCACAGAACCTAGGGAGACTGTGATTGTCTTGGGCCAGTGTCCACAGTCTTCCCTGCAGCAGCAGAACTTCAGGTCCATCACACTAGCAAGTGTTAGAGGTGTTTGCCGCTCAGTGTTTTCTGTTTTTGATGTTTCCTGTCCAACGCAGCCTAGGTCACTTCAGGGTCAGAATTCTGCTGATCATTAAAGAGTGGAATTCTCCCACAGGTGGGAGAATTAGTCTCAGGCAGGAATGAGCTCCCTAATTACATATCCAAATGCGATGTGTTCAGCCTGAAACCATATACACACAGCTAAAAGAAATGGACTCAGTCAGCTGTATTCATGTATTTGTGCATACTTATTCACACATACTTCTCAAGCAACTGGAGGGGGGCAGTTTGGGAAGGGATGGAGAGGACAAGAAAGGGAGAAAGTGATGTAATATTTTGTTGGGGTCCGAGGCCAGCCTGGACCTAAAATTATCTCTTGGACCAGCAAGGGAATGGGAATAAAGACACAACTCACATGACTTTTATCAGGAGGGAGTTTTTAGGGATCCCTCATGAGCCCTGAGTTCACATCCTGAAAAATCACCCGCGTTTATTCTCCAAACAGCTTTTATACCAAATCGTAAACTGAGGGGGAAAGTTATTAGCATTTTGTTTCCTAGGTAACCAGGAGAATGACTGTGGTCGTGTCCACACCTCTCTACTTCCATTTTGTCACGACTTCCTATCTTCCTGCTCTGTATGTCTGATCTGAATTAACACCTCTTTAAACTGAATTAACACCTCTTTCCCAGGCGACCTCCCAAATTAGAAGGAGCAGAGCGACATTAGCATATCCTGACCCTTTGTTTTGGACGGTGTGAGTTTGTCTCAAAAGGCTAGGCAACCACCTTCTGCGTGGCAGGTGCAAACTGTGGCCTGAAATTTTGGTTGCCATACCGTATAGAAATATGGGCCTGTATAATAGGGCTCCTATAATACTTTTAATTAAAATATAAAAATAAATTTTAAATTAAAAAGTGGCTAGAGAGACAGTACTGATTGACATTACAGGCACACGGGTTCCATTCCCAGAAAACTGGATAGGCTAGTTATAGCCTCCTGTAACTCCACTCCTAAGGCCCTCTTCTGGCCTCTGCAGGTACTGTGCGCAGACATGCTGGCAAACATCTATATACATAACATAAAAATAAAGTTAAAAAATGGAACTCTTGTGATTGAAGAGATTGCTCAGTACTTAAGAGCACTGACTGGTCTTCCAGAAGATATCGGTCCAATTCCTAGCTCCCACATGACAACTCACAACTGTTTGTAACTCAAATTCCAGGGATCTGACACTCTTGGCAAAACACCAGTAGACATAAAATAAAAATGAGTAAATAAGATTTGTTTAAAAAGAAAGCAAAATTCTCTATGGTGATGTCACAATCCTGAGAAAGGTAGCAGTCAGTGCTAGGTAAGATGAACTCTATCCATTACTGCATGGAAGCAACTGTGACCTCCCCCCCCTAAGTCAGCATTCTCAGAGGCAAAAGCAGCCTCGTTCTGAGATTTGGCTAGCTTGGCCAAATCTTTGTTCATCTAAGACCAGTATCGACAGTGCTGATAGGGGTGTTTCCTTGACGATTTCTGTATTTGTATTCTCTGTTCTTTGTATGTGTCAGAATTGTCGCATTGATACTTTTTTTTTTTTTTTTTTTTTTTTTTTTTTTTTTTTTTTTTTTTT
>NW_026068144.1:644706-646349 GCF_014885135.2 Alexandromys fortis | reverse complement strand
TTTTTTTGATTTTTCAAGACAGGGTTTCTCTGTGGCTTTGGAGCCTGTCCTGGAACTAGCTCTGTAGACCAGGCTGGTCTCAAACTTACAGAGATCCGCCTGCCTCTGCCTCCCGAGTGCTGGGATTAAAGGCATGCGCCACCATCGCCCGGCAAGCCAACTAAATTCTTAAAGGGCTCTACTACCACCGAGTTTTAAAAATACACATTTGAGCCATGTAGTCAATTGTCCATTTCAGCAACAAGAAAAGGATTTGCTTGTGGAATATAGCTTCTGCCTTCCGAACAGAATAGGAAGAATAGTTTCTTGTATATAACACAAGGGGGAAACGGGGTAGGCAATTACTGGTTGGAGTCTTATGAAAAAGAACCTGAAATAGGGGGAATGGTTATTGTAATTTTCCAGCATGTCATGTGAATGTAGGCAGACCAGATTGGTGGGTGTTCAGTTTGGGAAGGTTAACTTGAGCCAATAAATATTGAATTTCCAATTAGGGAACTCTCCTATGCACATATGTTTGACATAGCTCCTTTACCATCCTGGCTAACACAATTAAGTCAATTCAGAGGATTGAAACACAGGCCATTGGCTTAATTTGTGCGTGTCCGAGCTCCGCAGCTAACATAGATTCCACAGAGATTTAAGGTCAAACAATTCCTTATTAATGCCATGGCCTTTACCGGGGAATGCTATGTGTTTTCTCAATTGCATCTATAATTTTAAATAGTCAAGTATTAGTTTCCTTTTTAAAATACTATTTTTGAAAGGCATCACTGCTTAATCTCTTATTTGTTTTTTTTTATTCCCCAGTGTTCCTCAGTCATTAATAATTTCTTATTATTCCATTTCTCTCAAGTACTGTTGATTATTTCTGTTTAGAGCACTGCCTCCTGTGCTTCCTTCAAGCTATGTAATTGAGAATTGCTTTGAACACCTGATCCTACCTCTGGTGCCCAGGACTGGGAAGACAGTTCTGCAACTCCTTCCAGGCTGGGCCTTGCCTGGTCACTGAGAAGGAAAAACAGACCAGTTAATGAGTGTCATCTAGCTTCTCTGACTTTTTTTTTTTTAGAAGTATTTTTATTTAAAAAGAAACTATCTTTTAAATTTCATATACCAATCCCAGTTCCTGCTTCCTCCTCTCCTCCCATTCCCTCTGCCCATCCCCCCATTCCACCCCCACCAACCTCAACACCTCACCACCTCAGAGAGGGTAAGGCACATTGCTTCGCCAAAGGTCCATGGCCCTCCTTACTATATCTAGACTGAGCAAGGTATCCATCAAAAGAGAATAGGTTCAAAAGCCAGTACAAGCAGTAGGGATAAACCCTGGTGCCACTGCCAGTGGCCCTGCAGTCTGCCCCAGCCATGCAACTGTCACCCACATTCAGAAGTTCCCTCTTTTATTGGAAGAGGGAAGGGTATAAGAATTGAATTCACTGACCAGCTTTAATGTAGCTATAGACACAGCAAGGCAAGGGAAGGGTAAGAAGTGGGGGTCAATGTTTTTCTGCTTTGAGAGAAGTTGACATTAGCAATGAATAGTGAGGTAATAAATTATAGATGATTAATAGACCTCCTGACTGGCCATTTCTCTCTCTCTCTCTCTCTCTCTCTCTCTCTCTCTCTCTCTCTCTCTCTCT
>NW_026068144.1:589486-643505 GCF_014885135.2 Alexandromys fortis | reverse complement strand
TCCCCCTCTCACCACACCCCCCCCCCCCCCCCCCCCGTCTCTGGAGCACATGGCCATAAAGCCTGTTTCAGCTTTTTGAAATGGATGGGACTAAAATTACATAATTTTTACCATATCTTTCCTGCCTCCAAGCCCTCGCATAGACTCCTCATTGTTTTCTAATACGTGCCCCTTTTTTGCTTTAACAACAGTTAAATAGTAACAACTCTCTCTTGTCCATATTGGATTTCATGGTCTGAGCTGATGAGGACGACTGACCAGGTCTCTTCCTCTTCATGTGGTAGCCTTTAGCCGACCAGCTGGACCTCTTTCTACCCATGTACTAACCCCCCCCCCCCAGGTTTCCATAGAACCTAGATGGTCATTCCAGTCTTGCCATTGATGAGGCAGCTCCCAGGCGCACGATTGATCAGATCTTCACTTTCACTGGCAGAAAAATACCAAGAATTTGGAAGAGACTTATATGTCTATAACATCAAATTCAGGAAGGCATTTGATAGCATTTGCAGGAAAAAAAATTGGGAAACAATGAGGTTCCGCAGGTACGCAGAGAAAATCACAAGAATACTAGAAAATGCCTATAAAGGCACCTTTGCGTCAGTCAGCGTCTGTGGAGAACTAAGTGATCAGTTTAAGACAATTGTAGGAGTGTCGCAGGGGTGCGTCCTCTCACCACTGCTCTTTAATATATCCTGGAATTAATAATATCAACAGCCCTGGAGATGAGGAGATAGGCATGCTGATAGGTGGTGTGTGAATCAACAATTTGCATATTGCCAACGATAAAGCACTACTTGTTGAAAGTCCAAATGAGCTGCAGGCCGTGGTAAATAGAGTGGTGGAAGTCAGTGAAAACCTTGGTATAAAAGTAAACATCAAGAAGACTGAGATACATGGGAAGGGCGTACAACATTGTAATTTAACATTGTAATAAAGAATCAGAACCTCAAGCAAACAGTCAGCTTTGTCTATCTGGGAGGAAACCTCAGTTCAAAGGACGGAACTATTTCAGATGTCAAGAGGTGGATAGGGATAGTGAGGGCTGCATTCCAGGCTCTGGGAAAGGTTTGGTCAGCAAGAGACGTAACGACAACAACAAGATTACAAGTATATGAGACACTTGTCCTGAGCTGACTTCTTTACAACTCTGAAACCTGGACAATGAACGCTCCTCAGAGCAGCGGTTGAATGTGTTTGAGATGGCATGTCTCAGGAGGATTCTGGGCGTCACATGAAGAGACAGGCTGTGCAACAATGACTTTAAGAAACATCTCCAGCTATAGAAGGAAGTAAACTACAGAATATGGCAACGGCACTTAAGATACTTCAGCCATGTTATGGGAATGAATGACGGCAGATGCCTAAAGATAGCACTGCTTGGATGAGTGCAGGGGATAAGGTGAAGAGGAAGGCACAAAAAATGCTGGGTAGACAGCATAAAGGAAGACTGTGGGACCTTGGGTATGACAATAAAGAGCATCTAGGACTGCCCAGGATAGGAACAACTGGAGAACTGCCATAAATGGGCTGCCCATGCATGCTTAAACATTGCTGGGGCATACATGATGATGATCAGTTATTGATTGAAAGTTACTTCAGGATCCCCCTGCAATGAGGTAAAGGGTTGGCCACACCCCTTTGAGTGTGCAATGTAATGTGTACAAAAAGGACCCTCTATCTTTGAAGAGGAGCAGGAAATGCTCTTGGAAACTGGAACAATTTCTACTAAAATACAAATTCTCCAGCCTTTGGCCCTGTTTGACCCTAGGACAGGAGGCAGAACTGAGAAGGCCTGTTCTGTGAGAGTCATTTTATATCCCTTCACCCAGTGGGGGAGTGGCTGCCATCCTGAGGCCCAAATTGGTGATCCGAGATAAAGAGATCTCTGGGAAAGCTCGGCAATCAGGTATAACAAAGTATAGCTTGTGAGTCCTTTCCAGGAATCTCTGATGTAGCTGCAGATAGCGGTGAGGGAGACCACAAACCGTGTCATGATGAATATGGGGTCCACTGTGCCTAGACCAGGAACATCAACTTGGCTGAGCTGTCAGAGTCCAAGCTGCTAGAATTGGGATGGACTGTGTGACAACTGTGACTCTTGGCCCATGCGGTGACCTGAGCAGTGGCCCTTAGCTTTGTAGTCTCCCTAAGCATATATTAACTGAGAGGGAAAAGCTCTGCAGCCCTGGCCATAGGAACCTGTGATGCATGTAATATCATCGTCCAATGTGCACACACAGGCATTGTTTTTGGTGTTCAGTGGGAAGATAGATGGGAAAACTGAAGGTCTGGTTTCTAAAAGTTCTGAACATTGGATTCCACATGCAGGCTTGTGTGCTAGGTATAACTCCAGCTCCAGAGGATATGATTCCCTTTTCAGACCTCCTCAGAAATGAGGACCAAGTGGTGCACATACATACAATAAAACCAACTTACAAATATAACGAATCTAAAAGTGAAATTTAAAATCTTTAAATCTTCAAAATATACAAAGAACTCAAGAAACTGGTCATCAAAAAATAATAATCCCATGAAAAAAATGGAGTATAGACCTACAGAGAACTCTCAACAGAGGAATCTAAAATAGCTGAAAGACACTTACAAGATATTGGCACAGAGTAGGAATATTTAACATTTCCTGTGGGAGAATCTTCCATTGATGGCTTTTAGCAGGCTGAGGATTATTATATGTAGGCACATTGAAGGCAAACTTTTCTGTCTTTTTGTTTTAAAGGTATAGTGAAGAACAATCTTTTAAATCAATAACTATAACAGGCCATTCTTTAGGCAACAGGAAAGACAAAGGAATTCCAGATTGTAGAGGACCCATTGGTCGAATGACCTTATTAACAGTTCATAGATCATTCTCCATTTTCCAGATTTCTTTTTAGCAACAAATATAGGAAAATTTCAAGTGATGGTAGATTCTTCAATATGCTGAGCATATAGTTGCTCCTGTACCAGATGCTCTAAAGCCTGAAGTTTCTCTGTTGTTAAAGGCCATTGTTTAATTCATATAAGTTTCTTAGCTAACATTTTAAAGGTAAGGCTATTTGTACCTCTGAGAGTTTGCTAGTTGTTGTTCTGTGTCTTTGTAAAGGCTGAATAATTGGTGAGTGTTTTATAGTATCCTATAATATCCTTCCCAGAAACATGAGTTGATTTATGGTCCATTTCTGAGGCTGCAGGAATGTTAATCTGGGTATTCCATTGCTACAACAGATCACGACCCCATAGATTTACTGATATATTAGACACTTATAGCTTTAGTCTGCTTATCTGTTCTTTAGCCCTATAAATTTACCCTGTCTCATGCTTTGTTTTACTTGAGATGGGCTCTAATTCCTAGGAATTGAACATCTGCCTCCTGAAGAGGCCAATTCAGATGCCAAGATTCTGGAGTAATAATATCACATCCACACCCATGTCCAATAATCTTTCAATTATAATGTTATGTGCTTTCAACCTTGGTCTTTGATCATTTATAGAAGCCTGCCAAAATATATGTTTCCTATTTTTTTTACACTGAATTTTCTAATTTTCCTGGGCAGGCATGTCCTCTACAGTGACTGGTAATGGCTGGACCATGTTTGACCTGGGGGCCTGTGAGAGGCCCCCCCAATAAGTTTCCTGATGGCAATTGGTTGTCTGTCCCTCATTGATGTACATTTATTGGTTTAATTGTTGGCCTTTACTGCATCTTCTACATAAGCCAGAATATCGAGACCTTCTATTTTGTCATTCTCAGAAGAAATATTATTTCTAGAAATGCCCTGTCTACAATCCCTTCTCTACTACAGTTAAAACATTTTGCATTTTGATGTCCCTTCATACCTTTGGAAATTGCTTCTCTTACCCAAGCCTCAGTATTATAGTCAAATGACTCAGCGTTTGGTGTGCACAGGATCCATTTATCCATTGGTGCTGATCTGACCTTTAAAAACCCACATTCTTTTTGCATTCTAAATTGGCATTTTCAAGAGCCAGAGATTCAATAACTACTTGTCTAGCTTCTGGATCTGTTATCCCTATTAGTACAACTTCAGTTAATCATTATAAAAAGTCACTAAAGTGTTCTCTTGAGTCTCGTATGACCTTAGTATATGACTCATTTCTTCTTTGTTTTTTGAATCTTGTCCCAAGCATTCAAGGTTGCAGTATGGCATAGAAACAAGATGTGTTCGTTGTATGTAGCTTGACCAGCCTGACCAGGATAACGGTCCTCACCAAGAATTTGATCTTAGGAGGATTCAAATCCTCTGACTCTACCTTGGTGTTCCAGGGCTTTAGCCTCCTCTCTCTAATAGCACTTCCACTGTAACTGTGGCCCATCTTCTAGCACAGCTGAGACTAATTGAAGCTAATGGTGTGGAGTAGCATTATTTCTTGAAGCCTTCATCTTTACCTACTTCCTCATATATGGTGAATACATGCCATAAGATACAACTTCTTGGTTAATATCTTTTAGATCTTTCATTCCTATTGGTTCTCATTCTCTATATCCTTTTGTGTATTGAATATTTCCTGGCTTTTCGGAGGTAGTAACAGAATAAGTAGCTAGAACACTGAGTAAATCATCTCTGACTCTGAGAGGTCCTGGCAGTCTAAATCCTTACTATTGTCCTTTGCCTGTACCTCCTCTCCTTGCTTATCAGTTCTTACAACTTCCTCAATCAGTTCAAACCTTTTATCACTGTCTTTTAAAAAGTCTGATTCTCTTGACCTGTAACCATTTCTAATGATTTCATTAAATCAATTAATTTCTGGTTCTCATTCTGTACCTGTGATTCCAAAGTTTAAAATTTTTCCACTAAAGATATCTTCTTGTCCTTAGAAATTATTTAAATGGTGTGTAGAAATTGACTTCCTGGAGGGATGGCCTATCTGCTATCTTATCAAAACTTTTTTAAAACAGATTTTGATTATTAATTTCAACAGTATGAATTTTTTCAGATAATCTCTCAGTACCAGTTTGTAAGGTTTCACAACCCATTAGCATGAGTTCAACTTTCCTATCAAATTAAGGTTATCATTTTCAATAGTATGAATCCTTTCAGCTAACTTCTCATTGCCAGTATGTAAGGACGGAATCATTTCTAAAAGTTTCTCATTCTTTTTTTTTTTTTTTTAAATGTTTATTTATTTATTATGTATACAATATTCTGTCTGTGTGTATGCCTGCAGGCCAGAAGAGGGCACCAGACCCCATTACAGATGGTTGTGAGCCACCATGTGGTTGCTGGGAATTGAACTCAGGACCTTTGGAAGAGCAGGCAATGCTCTTAACCTCTGAGCCATCTCTCCAGCCCCAAGTTTCTCATTCTTGACTCTGTTATCAAACCATTTCTTTAAGGATATAATATGAAGAGCAAAATTAATAGCCACTATGGCCACAAAGGTATATACCAGGTAGGTCATATAGCTCTTGCAGAAATCCATCCATAGTAGAAACAAAAAGGTTGGCAAATTCCTGGATTATCTTGGGGTTGCTTTATAAATTCCAAATTTATTTACTTAATTATTAACCAATCAATCTAATATTTAGTTCTCAAATTAACTTCCGTTCTACTTCTCAGAAAATTGTTGTAGGTGTAATAATCTTGATTGGCCAGCAGGTGTCACAGTTGCGGCAATAATGCAGGTCCTAGATCAGGATCTGAATTGCCTGAGGCTTTGCAGAGTTGCTAACAATTTGGTTAAGTTCTTTTTCTAACAACTGATTAAGTTAGTTTATTAAAATAATTGACTTAGGCATCTGCAATAGAGACTTCAACCTCCACTTTTAATTCAATACTGATGGAAGTAATCTGTTTAACAATCAGAAGGGCTGTGTAAGTCAATGAGTCGCTTGTGGATTCTCATTTGGAAATGATCCCACATCTTGGAACCTTCACCTCAAGGTGTTTTTCTTGTAGTGATCCTCAGTGTCTTGATAGACATGAGCACCAGTCCCTTAACTTTCAGATTTTTCTCCTTTGTGCCTCTGATCAAGTCAGCACACACCTCCAGTGACTTCACGTTGTGGCTGGTGAGTGTGACTGGAATTAGATATATTGCCACCTCTGGATCCGGTATCACGGCTGAGGCGTGGCTTCCTGAGCAGTTTATTCCTCAGCAATAGTGAGCAGCAGAGAGTCAGGGTGGAGCAGGCTGAACAGCTGGCGCAATTGCTATTCAATTGTAAGACATTCTGCTAGCCTGATTTTTTTTTAAATTGTGTTTTGAAGACAAGGTTTCCCTGTGTAGCCTTGCCTGTGATGAAAGTAACTCTGCTGATCAGGCTGGCCTCAACTCAGAGATCCAAATTATTCTGTCTTCTGTGTGCTAGTGTTAAAGGTGGGTGAACTTGCCTTTTTAAAAAAATACATTGTTGACTGATGAGCCTAGAATGTAGGTTTTTGTACATGTCAAGCATAAGCTATTGTGCTGACCTTTATCCACATCTTGAAGTTTTAAATTTGGCAAAGGGTATTATTCTCTTTCCCAGGTATTAATACTGCCTGAACCTTATGAGTCACTGTCTTGCAGGAATTGACATTCTTCCTACCTATTGCGTTTTTCTGAATTATCTTAAACGAATATGATTCTTTTGCCTGTATGTATGGATAGGCACCATTTGTGTGGCTGGTTCTCACAGTATTCAGAAGATGGTCATAGAAATCCTGAACTTGAAATAACAGATAGTTGTGAGCCCCCATGTAATTATTGGCAATTGAGCCCAACTATCTGCAAGATCAGCAAGAGCTCTTAACTGCTGAGCCATCTCTCCTGCCCTATGTTGTTTATTTTATGATCAAAATTTACATTGGTAATATTTTCACCTGCCCATCTGTAACTGCCTAAACATGCAATTATTTTTAGTAAGATCTTATTGTTACAGTTTAGACTGAGGCACTTAAGGTTTCTGGAAGATGAATACAGACCTGGAGTGAATGCATAACTCTCTGTAGGAACTTCAGTAGAAACCTCTGACTTTTTTCTTACATTATACCCAGATCACAGAGACTCCCAAAAAACCATCATGGAGACCGAATCTTAAATGCATAAGCAAAGAGAGTTCATTCAAGGTAAACTCGGACTCTACATGTGTCCAATGAATTGGCACAATCAGAGAATCTTGAGCTCCATTGGGTTGGGGTCATAATCATAGCAGGGGTGAGGATTTCTAAAGTTTAGCGCCCCTGATTGGCTGACATTTATCTAGAGCTGTTCTGGAAAAAAGGGGATGAATGTGTTCTCTGTGCTGGACTTTGGAATGTTAGGTAATTTCTCTTAGATGATCCATTGCTGGGTGATCTTTCTTGGAACCAGGTATTGCTTTAGGATAAACTAAAACTCTGATCTTTTAATACAACCAAATTATAATCTTGAATGTCCTTTTTGGTTCTGTGGTTCTGCATAAAGAACCAAAGTATCTTATCTTTTTGTAGAACCATTTGGTTAATCTATTGACAACTCTGAGCCTGTTTTTCTGGCATGTCAATGGGCAATATAGGTAGTCATTTTGTCCCCCATTCCTGGGAGTTCCCCCCTTGTCTCAGCATTTCAACCTATCTTGGGCAGGGAGCATGGGACAATGTGTTCTTTTCTGTAACTACTTCAAACTGACTTTGGGGCACTGTTATCAGGGCCCAAGGTGGTTGAAAATCTAGTCCAAGGTATGGAGAAAATCTGGGCATTGGGGGCTTCTATCAGAATGATCTGGTTCCTAGACTGCACTGGAGAGACAGGGAGCACTCACACATGTTTGACTGGTACACATCAGTTTTTGGCAATCATTTGGAGCAGGTTGTAGTCAGCAGCTGATGCTTGGGTATGTCTGTCAGTCAAGTGGAAACCTGTGGAGTCAGGTTTAATCTAGGAACAGAAGTTAAAATTTATGAACTTAAAGAAAAATATGGAAACTTTCAGGCCTATAGTCTTGGTAAGTAGAAAGGGGAGGGGACCTAAGACCAGGGAAGAGAAAATACCATCCTCAGGAATAGACAAATGGTGAAAACTTAGGCCGAGGTTAATCTGGAATCTTTTTGACCTAGAAGAAGTGGATACAGGTTTTTTTTCTGAAGCCTATATGAATTTTTATTTTACAAAAGGACATAAAAGTTTGAGATACATTAGTGTCATCAACCTATACTGAAATCCATATTGTAGAAAAAGCAGGTAATGGGTGCCTATAAAACAGCAGGAACAGACTTATACCTCTGAGTCCTACCAAAAAGTACAGAATTGAGTTAGAAGTTTATACATTTTTCCTCTGTTCTGAAAGTCAGGTACAGATTGGACAGAGGGATCTCGACCTGATGGGAAGCACCTTTACGTTTATATTTAGATGACTACCAAAATAAATTTAAAATCTTGAATTTGTGATTGAGCAGTAAGTAGTCACTGCTCTCCCAGCTTCTCAGAACTCTTTTAAATGCTAAACTCTGAAATTCTATACCACAGAAGGGAAAAACAATCTGAAACAGTTTTATATCTTAAATTATCTATTTATATTCGTATAACTTGTATTTACAGTTATTTTCTGAGACCCTTAAACCTTATAGGCTTTTATATCCTCATATCATTAGACCTCTTTTTTCAGACCCACATCAAGTCTTGATTTTTATATATAAAACGAGCTAGCAATCTGGCTACAGACTTGGGGAAGAACCTGGTTGCCTGCTGCTAAGCTTACAAAATTGTAGCTAGCCCAGCCATCAGTATTATCAGAGATCTAAGAAGGATAAATTATACCTGAGTTTAGACCAAGCAGCTTCTGAATCTACTAAAAATGACAGGGACCAGTTTATATCCTGCTGGCCATTCCCAGGTCTCCACACCACTGGAAGCAGAAATATCAGAGCAGCAGTCTTCACCAGGCTCATAAGGTGAGAGTCTTCTTTGTGGAGGAACATGGGTAAGACTGACCTTGTTTTGTGCAGACAAAAGTGGTGCAATCTATTCTCCAGTGTCCTCCTGCTTGTCCAGAGTCTGGACCAGGTACTTGGCAGCAGGTATTGCGTTGGTGCTTGTTGCCCAGTGGTCGTGTGTTAAATCCATGTGGAGGAATTGTGGTGCCCCGTAATCATCTTTGGAGACCTTGGGTCACTGCCAGGATCTGGGAGTCTCTTTCTGATATAATAAGCTTTTCAATAAACATTTTAAATGTCAAATTCTGCAGAAGTCTGAAGTATATGAGGGATGCCCAGGTATATCTGAATAGATAGCTTGTTTTAAGAGTACCTTTTGAAAACATATACAGTGAACTAAGCAAGGTTTATCCCTGTCATTAATTATATCAGTAGTAAATCCCGTGGCAGCAATTAACAAACTTAATCCTTTATAAGAATAGCTATTAATCTGTATTTGTTAACATTCTATAATAGGTTAATAGCTTTTATAGGACTAGGAATTTACATTACATTTTTGCCAATTTTAGCTTTAAAAATAATGATTTTTATTTGAAACTCTTCTTAGTGAAACACAAAGCAGTTATATGACTCAGTGTATCCATATAAACTAAGCTTAGCAAAGTTAGCAAAGACAAGGAGACTGGACATACATTGTTAAGCCCGAATAGACCTTGATTACAGAGAAACATTTGTAATACAATAGTTTTTAACTTTTTCAGTGTTTTGACCCTTCAATATACTTTCCCATGTTGTGGTGGGCTCCCATTATAAAATTTTCCCATTTCTATTTCACAACTGCAATTTTGTCATTGTTATGAATCTTAATGCAAACATTTGACATGCAGGTGGTCCTAGGCTACCTCTGTAAAAATGTTTGTAAAGCCCCAAAAGGGTTGAGAACAGCGGGCTGAGAAACTGCTTCAAGATCTTTGTGAGAGGGCTTAGGTCATTGTCTTCTGCATTACAAGAAATGAATATCCCAGTTTCTGGTTAGCATTTGGTGCTTATGGCTGTGACCCTAATTTTTAGTCTTTTATTTTAAGTTCAAATATTGATAATATAAAACATTTTATAATCATAAACGTCCCATAGCCTTATAAATTTAAATATTTTAAAAACTGCTCTTGAAAAATGAAAATATCTAAAATATCTTCCTGCAATATTGAAAATAAAGTATGTCTTTTTTTCTGTGAGAGGCTTGGTTCATCTCTTAGGATCACCATTCTCGGCAGCATACACATAGTTTGCCATTAAGATCTCAGCGTGCTCCCTTTCACTGGAGGTGGTGCTTCTGGCACTGGCATTTCTAAAACGGTTAAGGTTCATCCATACTTTCTTTGGGACTCTAGCCCTGCCATACATTTGCAAACCTCAGCTGTTCCCTTTATGTCTTTATAACCATTATCACCCGGGTGACTCTGAAATTAACAAGTACAGCTGGCAGAGCAAGTACATTCTTGAGTATAAAAGCATTAAGGTGCAGCTTTTTAAATTTTATTTTTATTTATTTTTTTAAATTTTATTTTTTATAAATGTTTTAAGGACACATTAAAGTGCAGCTTTTTAAATTTTATTTTTTTATAAGTGTTTTAAGGACAAGGCATGAATTATTATATAAAAATCTATCCCAATTCAAATTATCTTGGAGATCTGTTGTTGTATCCTAGTCAGGCCCATTTCACATGGTCATCTCTAATCAAGATGGCAGTGAAATCCTGTGACAGCCAATTTTTTAAATTTTTATTGAGCTCTACATTTTCTCTGCTCTCCTCCCTGCCTCTTCCCTCCCCCAAAGTCTGCATGCTTCCAATTTACTCAGGAGATCTTGTCTTTTTCTACTTTCTACTTCCCATGTAGATTAGATCTATGTAAGTCTCTCTTAGTGTCTTCATTGTTCTCTAAGTTCTCTGGGATTGTGGTTTGTAGGCTGGCTTCCTTTGCTTTATGTTTAAAAACCACCTATGAGTGAGTACATGTGATAACTGTCTTTCTTTGTCTGGGTTACCTCACTCAAAATAATGTTTATTTTCCTGCACAATTTAAGCTGTCGTTAATTTTTTCTGCTGCGTAGTACTCCATTGTGTAAATGTACCACATTTTCCTTATCTATTCTTCAGCTGAGGAACATTTAGGATGTTTCCAGGTTCTGACTATGACAAACAAAACTGCTATGAACATAGTTGAGCACATGTCCTTGTGGCACAATTGAGCATCCTTTGGATATATACCCCAAATGGTTTACTGGGTCTTGAGGAAGGTTGTTTCCTAATTTTCTGAGAAATCACCACACTGACATCCAAAGGGGTTGTACCAGCTTGCATTCCCACCAGCAATGCAGAAGTGTTCCCTTTTCCCCACAACCTCTCCAGCATAAGTTATCATCAGGGTTTTTGATCTTGGCCATTCTTACAGGTGTAAGATGGAATCTCAGAGTTGTTTTGATTTTCATTTCTCTGATGACTAAGTATGTTGAACATTTCCTTACATGTCTTTCAGCCATTTTTGATTTCTCTGTTGAGAGTTCTCTATTTAGATCTGTACTCCATTTTTTATTGGATTATGTGTTCTTTTGTTGTCCAATTTCTTGAGTTCTTTGTATATTTTGGAGATCAGACCTCTGTCTGATGTGGGGTTAGTGAAGATCTTTTCCCATTCTGTAGGCTGTCGTTTTGTCTTGTTGACCATGTCCTTTGCTTTACAGAAGCCTTTAAGTTTCAGGAAGGTCCCATTTATTAATTGTTTCTCTCAGTGTCTGTGCTGCTGGGGTTATATTTAGGAAGTGGTCTCCTGTGCCAATGCGTTCAAGTGTGCTTCCCACTTTCTCTTCTATAAGGTTCAGTGTGGCTGGCTTTATGTTGAGGTCTTTGATCCATTTGGACATGAGTTTTGTGCATGGTGATAGGTATGGGTTTATTTTCATTCTTCTACATGTTGATATCCAGTTATGCCAGCATCACTTGTTAAATATGCTTTCTTTTTTCTATTTGATATATTTTGCTTCTTTTTCAAAAATCAGGTGTTCGAAGGTGTGTGGATATCTAGGTCTTCTATTTGATTCCAGTTTTCCTCCTGTCTGTTCTTATGCCAATATCAGGCTGTTTTCAGTACTGTAGCTCTGTAGTAAAGTTTGAAGTCAGGGATTGTGATGCATCCAGAAGTTCTTTTATTGTACAGGATTGTTTTGGCTATCCTGGATTTTTGCTTTTCCATATGAAGTTGAGTACTGTTCTTTCGAGGTCTTTGAAGAATTTTGCTGGGATTTTGATGGGCATTGCATTGAATCTGTAGATTGCTTTTGGTAAGATTGCCATTTTTACTATGTTAATTCTGCCTACCCAAGAGAATGGGAGATCTTTCCACTTTCTAGTGCCTCTTCAATATCTTTCTTCAAAGATTTAAGTTCTTGCCATATAAGTCTTCCACTAGTTTGGTTAGAGTAACTCCGAGGTATTTTGTGCTATTTGTGACTATTGTGAAGGGAGTTGATTCTCTGATTTCTTCACCAGCCCTTTTATCATCTGTGTACAGGGGTGCTACTTATTTTAGTTTTTTGAGTTAATCTTGTATCCTGCTACATTGCTGAAAGTGTTTATGAGTTATAGAAGTTCCTTGGTAGAACTTTTAGGATCACTTATGTAAACTATCATATCATCAGCAAACAGAGTTTGGCTTCTTTTCCAATTTGTATCCCCTTGATCTCCTTTTTGTGTCTTATTGCTCTAGCTAGAGCCTCAAGAACTATATTGAATAGATATGGAGAGTGGACAACATTGTCTTATTCCTGAATTCAGTGGAATTTCTGGGAGGTTCTCTCCATTTAGTTTGATGTTGGCTGTTGGTTTGCTGTATATTGCCTTAATTGTGTTTAGGTATGTTCCTTGTATCCCTGCTCTCTCCAAGACCTTTATCATGAAGGGATGTTGAATTTTGTCAAAAGCTTTTTCGGCATTTAATGAGATGATCATGTGGTTTTTTTTTCAGCTTGTTTATATGATGGATTACGTTGACAGATTTTTGTATGTTGAATCATCCCTGCATTTGTTGGATGAAGCTGACTTGATCATTGTGGATGATGGTTCTGATGTATTCTTGGATTCGATTTGTCAGTATTTTATTTAGTATTTTTTTTATCAGTGTTCATGAGTGAGATTGGTCTGTAATTCTCTTTCTTAGAAATGTCTTTCTGTGGTTTGGGTATCAGGGTAATTGTAGCCTCATAAAAAGAGTTTGGCAATGTTCCTTCTGTTTCTATTGTGTGGAATAATTTGAGGAGTATTGGTATTAGTTCTTCTTTCAAAATCTTGTAGAATTCTGAGCTGAAACCATCTGGTCCTGGGCTTTTTTTTGTTTGGGAGACTTTTGATGACTGATACTATTTCTTCAGCAATTATAGGTCTCTTTAATTTGCTTACCTGGTCTTGATTTAATTTTGATAAGTGATATTTATACAGAAAGGTGTCCATTTTCTTTAAGATTTCCAATTTTGTGGAGTACAGGTTTTCAAACTATGACCTGATGATTCTCCGTATTTCCTTCATGTCTGTTGGTATGTCCCTCCTTTTCTGATTTTGTTAATTTGGATATTCTCTTTCTGCCTTTTGGTTAGTTTGGATCAAGATTGTGTATTTTGTTGATTTTCTTGAAGAACCAACTCTTTGTCTCATTGATTCTTTGTATTGTTTTCTTTGTTTCTGTTTTGTTGATTTCAGCTCTCAATTTATTTCCTACCATCTATTTCTCTTAGGTGAATTTGCTTTGTTTTGTTCTAAAGTTTTCAAATATTCTGTTAATGCACTAGTGTGGGATTTTTCCAGTTTTTTTTTAAATGTATACATTTAGTGCTATGAACTTTGCTCTTATCTCTGCTTTCATTGTGTCCCATAAATTTGGGTATGTTGTGTGGTCATTTTCATTGTATTTTTAGGAAGTCTTCAATTTCTTCCTTTATTTCTTCCTTGACCCATTAATTATTCAGGTGAGCATTGTTTAATTTCCATGTGTTTGTGAGTTTTCTGGAAATAGTATTGCTGTTGACTTCTAGTTTTAAACCATGCTGATAAGGTACATTGGGTTATTCCAATTTTTCTGCATTTGTTGAGGTTTTTTTTTTTTTTGAGTATGTGGTCAATTTTTGAGAAGGTTCCATGAGGTGTTGAGAAGGTATATTCTTTTCTGTTTGGATGGAATATTCTATAGATGTCTGTTCAGTCCATTTGAGTCATAACATCTGTTAGTACTCATTTCTCTGTTCATTTTTTTGTCTGACTGACTTGTCCAGTGGTGAGAGGGGAGTGTTGAAGTCTCCCACTATTAGTGTGTGGGTTTTATTATATAATTTAAGCTTAGAAGTATTTCTTTGCGATATGAGGGTGCTTTTGTATTTGGGGCATAGATGTTCAGTATTGAGATTTCCTCTTGATGGATTTTTCCTGTGATGAATATGAAATGACCTTCTTTGTCTCTTTTGATTAATTGCTTGAAGTCTATTTTGTTAGATATTAGGATAGCTACACCCACTTGTTTCTTAGGTCCATTTGATTGGTATAGTTTTTCCCAACCCTTTACTCTGAGATGATGTATGTCTTTGAGGCTGAGATGTATTTTTTGTCTGCAGAAGAAGAATGGATTCTGTTTTTGTGTCCAGTCTGTTAGCCTGTGCTTTTTTATAGGTGAGTTGAGTCCATTTATATTAAGGGATATTAATGACCAGTGTTTGCTCTCTTCTCTTAATTTAGTTGTCATTGTTGGTGATGTTAATTTGTACATTTTCCCCTTCTTTGGGATTTGTTGCTATGATACCATCAATTGTCTTTTTTTTTTGTTGGTGTAGCTAACTTCCTTGGGTTAGAGTTTTCCTTCTGGTATTTTATGTAGGGCTGGGTTTGTGGCTAGGTATTGGTGAAATCTAGTTTTGTCATGGAATATCTTGTTATGTCCTTCTATAGTGATTGAAAATTTTGCTGGGTATAGTAGTCTGGGCTGTCATCCGTGGTCTTTTAATGTCTGCATAATGCTTGACCACGACCTTATGGCTTTTATTATATCCAATGAGAAGTCAGGTGTAATTCTGATAGGTATACCTTTATATGTTATTTGCCTTTTTCCTTTGCAGCTCTTAATATTATTTCTTTACTCTATATGTTTACTGTTTTGATTATTATGTGGCAAGGGGATTTTTTTTTAACCCAGTCTGTTTGGTGTTCTATAACCTTTTTGTATCTTCATAGGCATATCTTTCTTTAGGTTGGGAATGTTTTCTTTTATGATTTTGTTAAATATATTTTCTGTGCTTTTGAGTTGAACTTCTTCTCCTTCTATAGCTATTATTCTTAGATTTGGCCTTTTCATTGTGTCCCATATTTCCTGCATATTTTGGGTTAAGCTTTTGTTAGATTTAATGCTTTCTTAAACTGATGACTTTATTTCCACTATTGTATCTTCAGCACTTGAGATTATCTCTTCCATCTCTTGTATTCTGCTGTTCATGCTTGCGTTTGTGGTTCCTGATTGTTTCCTCATGATTTCTGCTTCTATAATTCCTTTATCTTATGTTTTCTTTATTGTCTCTATTTCAGTTTTGAAGTCTTGAATAGTTTCTTTGATATGTTTGATTTTTTTCCTTTTTTTTTTTTTAAAGTGATTTGATATTTTCCAATTTTTTGTTTGTCTTTTCCTCCATTTATTTAAGGGAATTTCTCATTTTCTCTTTAGGAGTTTCAAACATTCTCTTGAAGTTATTTTTAGGTCATTTTCTTTAGTTTCATCTATATTTGGTTGTTCAGGTCTTGTTGTTGTAGGGTCTTTAGGTTTTTCTGGTGTTGTGTTGCTCTTTGTGGTGTTGTGTGTGTTCTTACCTTTTCTACTCACACTTTGCTCTAATAGGTATTGTTGGGGCTGTCTGAGATTCTATTGATTAATCTTCTAGGTGCCAGTGAACCCAAAGTTCAGATGGTTGTTCCTCGTGGTACAGTCAGTGCCACAGTTCTAATTAACCCATTGGTTACTCCGTGTTCTTGGAAATAGCTCATCACTCTTGTGCTTTGTTCTGCTCCTTTGGAGTTTGCTGTCTCAGGCCTTCTTTGGCCTAAGTTACCGGATTTGACCTGTTTCTGTAAAACCTGGTCTGGATCCCCTCCTGCAGAAGTCCCTGGCTTGGAATTGGTCCTGCAAAAGTTTCTGGCTCTGTTCTACTGCCTCAGAGTTCCCAGGCTTGGATCAGCCCAGTACAGCAGAGGACCTGGCTCAGGCTTACTCCCTCAGATGTTCCAGACTCATGCTCAGACATGCAGAGGTTCCAGGTTCCTGCCTATTCCCTTTGCTGTCCCAGACCAATGCCTGGACCCACAGAGGTCCTGGCTCAGGTCTACTCCGAGTTCCCAGACTCATCTCTGGTTCCTGCCTATTCCCTTGAAAGTCCCAGATTCATACCCAGACTGGCAGAGGTTCCATCTCAGGTCTAATTCCTGGGAGGTCCTAGACTCATGGCAAGACAAACAGGGGTCCTGGCTTAGGTCTACTCCCTTGAAGGTCCCAGATTCACATCTGGGCCCTCATCGGTCTCTGGCTCTGGCTCACTTGCTCAGCCGTAACTCCCCTATACCTGTTCCAATGGAGTTTGCTGTCTCTGGACCAGGTCGGTGGCTCCGACATCCATCATTTTTTAACTCCAGAAAAGTGACAACCTTAGCCATGTGACTGACGAAAAAAATGGTGGCAATCCAAACTGGAATTATGTCATGTGGTTCCTTTAAAATTACCCACGCAGAGATATTTAATTATCAATTTTCAGTGTTCCTAGTTTAACTTTTAAACTAGTTTTAATTTTAACAGATTTTTAACCATATTATCAAAACAAACATAAATTTTAAAGTCGTGAATGCTCAAGTCTAAAGTTTTTCACTGTTCTGTTTTGTGTTCTTCTCCCTGTCACTGTGTCGGGGACTCAGAGTGACAGGGGGGCACAGAGGAGGCTTCTAAATAAGCATGCCTGGATCTAGCAGAGGAAGAGCCACAATCCACCTGTAGAGTCAGCTTTCAAATAAGGAGCAGCATAAAACAATTACAACATTCCCTGTATCAAAAAGACATCAGAACTCATGCTGACCCAAATTGAGGGACTGGAGCTCAGAGTTAAGTCTTAAGCACTGACCATAAATGCAACCACAACAGTGGTGGGTGCTTACAGTTCTATTCTTGCAGTGAAACTTGTAAACACACAAGAGAATAGACAAAACTTTTCAACAAGACAATTCTTTCTCACCAGAATTAACCTAATATGGTCAAATAAATTTGCATTAACACACAAAAACCTGTACCAGCATGAAGCTCTGAGACTAGCTGTAGTTTTTATCTTACCCTAACCAAAACTAATTTGTAACCAATGCCTTTAAATGATGACAGATATTCATGACCAATGGGATCCTAATGACCAAAGCAGCCCTGGTAAAGAGGTGTGGCTGAGCTTTAAGAGGTCTTCCATTGCAGCGCTGGCTATGGTGTTACAACAGGGTCGCATAGCTTAGCAACCATAGGCAAGGATTCCCCGGCACCGACATGCCCACAGAGGCAAATCTCGACTAGGATTGGCCAGAAGTCAAGCTGGGAACTCCATGCTTGCCCACATCCAAATTATGGTCCCTTCTCACAGGGACAGGAAGGGCATGAGCTGCTGCCATTGCCTGTTAGCCCAGCCCAGACTCTGCCTGGTGAGTATAGTCCCTGCCTGCAGCAAGGGGCTGTCAGGCATGAAGTGGACAGGAAGGAAGTCAGGCAGGAAGATGAACTGTCCCTAAGTGTGTAAGCATGGCTGTGCATACATGGAGTGTCTCTGTGTGCACGTATGCATGTCAATTGCTGCCTTTGCCATTGCCACCCACATGCTTGCTCCTGTTCGTGTGGCTTCTCCCTTTGATGGCTCTCCAGCCCCAACCCTAAAGTCCTGTAAATGACCCAATATTAAATTCAAAAGAGTCATGCTTTGAGTATGTCCCATTATATCAGTACTGTATGTCAGAAAGAGGAAGGACAAAAGCCAAAAACACAACAGTACACAGACTAATATAGAATCCTCCTGGTAACTGGAGGGAAAACTGAACCGAAGAAGCTGGCTCCATGCCCGACTGCCCGTGACCGGTCTGTCTTTTTACAAAAACCAGAGGAATTTGATTCATATAGAAGTGTCCTGGGACCCCAGTCAGAGACAATTGATCCAGTACAGCTGGGCCCCAGAATGGAGTTTTCTCAGGTACTCCATCTGTGAATCGCACACGTGCATCTACTCAGACTGTCTACAGGTTCACACAGGTTCTGGGCCATCTTACAGAAGAATATCCACAACAGGAAGACAAAACATAGAAAGAAAACTTATTGGTCGGCTGAAGGCTCTACAGGGCAGTGTTTCTGGTGGATTTGTGGGATCCCAAATGCTATGACCAGATCGTGGGGACCCCCAAGAGACCACCATGGGGGCTGAATCTCATATGTAAAAGTGAAGAGCCTTTATTCAAGTTTAAACTTCCCAGATTCTCTGTGTGTCCAGCGTATTGGCATGATTAGAGAGCCTCTTTTATAGTTCATACAATTTCTCTCATGTGTACTCAGTACCATTGTTCTGCTTGCTTGTCTATGTCTGTCAATCATCATATCTTTTTCAAGATTCTATTCTATTCGGTTTCCTTCTAAAGTCACTTCTGTGTCATGGAATAAGTGTGAGTAGCCCAGAATTATATGAATATGTTGTTGAAGAAGTATATACTTACAATGTTGCCAATATCATGCTTTCTTTTGTACATGTGTATGGGATATTTTAGAATGCAGTGACCTATGATGGTGTGCATATTTACTCAGGAAAAGTGTGCCATGATGGATCCCTCCCAGAAGAGTCTCTACAAAGATGTGATGCTGGAGATCTATAGGAACTTCATGTAATTCTGAACTTTGCTCCATATTTTAAATTAATGGGACAACTGGTTCTTGGTTATTGATACTCTTCTGTAATTTTGACTGAGAAAGAATAATGAGATAAATAACTCAGGCATAGTTTTTAAGGTCTACTGATGTTAGTAACTTAAATTCTGTACAATTTCAACTAATGTATCATACATTTTCTTGTATTATATTTTAGGCCACATTTGGGAAGGCCATAATATTAAGGAAGATTATCAAAGTTCTAGAAGACATGGAAGATAATTTTCTTGTGTAAGTGGATACAAATGTGCCTCTGAAGCAATTTTAATTTGTTGTGGAAGTGTTAAAGCAAAGCAATAGTGTAAATAAGCACAGCTTAAAATGTATTGATGATTATTATATTCCCATATAACCATGTACCTCAATGTTAGGTAGCAGATATGTGTTTACAAGGCATTGCTTTAAGCCAAGGAAATCATGCTTTAACAAACAGCACTATTTGAATCACAGCTGCATGATACATCTTCTAGTCTGTTTAGTTTCATACCATTTAGACATTGCAAAAGGTATACATGTTGAATTGGTGGGAAGTATATGTCCAAATATACTAATGACTCTAATAAGCAGAGTCCATAATAAAGCTACTGTTTACCCATTTACTGGTAGTGACCTTGTTAAGTTTAGTGAGGGGTAAATTTATGAGTCAAGAAGTTTGTTGTGGAGAAACTTTAATCCCTATGCCACCAGTCTTTGAGGACAACAGAAAGTCAAACTGTGTGAATGCAATGGGAAAACCTATCATTTTGTTATTCTTCCTTTACTAAGATCTATCATATGTCACTCTGGATACAAGCTATGTGAACTTAAGGATATGGAAAGACACAACATACCCCTCCCCAAGAACTATAAGATATTAGTATTCCCACTTTGAGTAGACTTGGTGAATGTGAAACAATTTTACAATTAACTAGTTTTCCAAATTCATTAAGAATACATCCATAAACGCACACTGCGAAAAACTCTGATTATTGGAATGTGTAAACACTTCTGTTTGTCCTGGTTCACTCTGTAAATACAGTATCTCACTGTACAGGAAAATTTATGAATGGAATAAGTGTGGTAAAGCTCTAAATTCTTCCATTTTTCTTTAAATGTGAAAAATATAAAAAAGATGCTATAATTGTGAACTATGTAATAAAGGTTCTTATCATCACAGGTATCTTCAAAGATGCAAAACAACCCTTATGAAAGGGAGATGCCATGACTGTAAACAAACTGATAAAAAAAAGATTGAGTCCTCTTTACAATTAGACCAAATCATAAAATTAATTCATACAAATATAAAGTCTCAACAGAGCAGTGAATGCGGTAAGGCTTTCACGTGTGCCAGTTCTCCATACAGGTAGGAAAGAAGTCATACTGGAGAGAGAGTCTTTGAAGGCATTCAATAAAGGAGTTTATGCCTCCTGTAAGGAGAGAAGAGGAAATTGCAGGCATAAAGACTGATTGACTGAATAGGATGAAGCCTGTAAAACCCTCAGGATCCCAGAGTGATGGTGACTCCAGATGACATCCAGGTTGTCAGGAGATCCTGAGACTTAAACAGAACTCACTCTAAGGTTGGGGCAATTAGGCATTTACAGAGTTGTGGAGTATGGAGGAATTGTTAAGGAGGGAACTTTGGGTTTGAATGCCAGAGGATCAGATGACCCCAAGAGCAATGCTTGGTGTGAGGACAAGCTGGCTCCTACTACGCTTTCTATATTCACTCAACTGTTATGGGTCAGCACCCTTCATTTCACTCTTTCCTTTTATTAACAACTACATGTAGCTGTCAGTGACAGCACCCAGCAGGTTCCAACTTTGTGGTTCCCACTTAAACTCCTTAGCACCCACCCTGTCAATCCGCCTGGCTGGCAGGAATAAAGATATTCAAAAGAGACATTTATATCTCACCATATTACTAACAACTAGTGAAACAGTAGACCCCATGAAATTCTCATTTCCTCAGAAATCTTATTCTGGATAAAGACTGAGTCCTCCTGATGGGAATGTGTCTACTGAAGAAATACTTAATCCCTTTTTTTTTTTTTTTTGTGACAGGGTTTCTCTGTAGCGTTGGAGCCTGTCCTGGGACTAGCTCTTGTAGACAAGACTGACCTCGAACTCAGAGATCCGCCTGCCTCTGCCTCCTGAGTGCTGGGATTAAAGGCTAAAGGCGTGTGCCACCACCGCCCGGCACATTTAATTCTTTTATGATGACCTTGCAGGAAATACAGGAACTAAGAATGTGGGAAGGTTTTAGAGATTCATTCATTTAGAAAATTCATATGACTCCATTAGGTGACTTTTGTAAATATTTTCCTTTCTATCTAAACTTGATAGGACCCCAAAGAATGAACTTTTTATTTTACATTTATATCATGGTTCCAAATAAGTCAAATTGAATAAAAAACATTTTCCATTTTCATCAATAATTTTTTGGGGGGAGGAGGAATGGTCTTACTATAAATCCCGGATTGGCCTGTAAATTACTCTATAGACTAGGATATAGAGGACATCAGAGAGCTCTGCCCAGCTTGCCTCCTGAGTGCCTGCAGGTCACAACTCGATAACTTGGTTCTATTAATTGGCTTACTAATGATGACTGGTTGAGCCTGGTTGACTAGGGTACCCAGGACACAGGTTCTAGTTCTAACTCTAACTAGGCCCCCATCAAATATAGCCCTCCTGTCTTAAAGTCTACTGTTTTACAAACATGAGCAATATTGTTTTGCCTTATCATTGAGTCTGTTATAACTTATCAAGGGACCTGGGCAGAGTTCTGTACTTCTTCCACAGATGAGGAAGCCTAGACTCAAGAGATACGTGGTTATTTTTTTAATACAGTTGGTGCGAATGCTCATCTTTCTCATCCTGTCATTCTAATGCTTCATTAAATGAAGCTGAAGTCAACTAAGGCGGGCATGGTGACACAGGCCTGTAGTCACTGTACTTGAAAAGTGGGGGCAGGACTTTCAGGATTCCAAACCATCTAAGGTGCTAATGGTCAATGAGTTAAGGCAGGAAGACCAGAGAACCAAAGATCTGCTTGAGCCAGTGTCCACAGTTTTCACTGTTGTTCCAGAACTTTGGGGTCATGATACCAGAAAGTGTTAGCTGAAGTATTTATTACCCCAAGTTTTCAATTCTTGATGTTACCTGTTGAAAGTCACCGAGGTCACTTCTTGGCCAGAGTCTTGTTGCAGAATCTTGGCCAGGAGTGGAATTCTCCTGAAGCTGGGAGACTTAGCCTCAGGCAGGGATGACCTCCTAATTGCATATTCACTGCCACATGTTCAGCCATAAAACCATATACACACAACCAACAGAAATGGACTCAGCAGGTTTTATTCATATATTTATGCATACCTAATCACACATGCTAAACAAGGAAGAAATCAGAAGAATTTGGGAGGGGATGGAGAAAGGACAAGGAAGGGGATAAGTGATATAATATATATAAATATGTATTTATGTATGTGTTTGTGTATATGTAATAGTGTTATTTTGTTTGTAGTTTAACAAATAAAGCTTGCCTGAAGATCAGAGCGCAGAGCTAAGTACTAGAGGTCAGGCTGTGGTGGCACACATCTTTAATCCCAGGACTACTGAGACAGTGGTAAAGGGATATCTGTTAGTTCAAGGCCACCCTGGGCTACCTAAGACTGAATCTGTCTAAAACAGAACCAGAACTCACACAAAGGTTATCCAAGCACTTAGGATCTGATGCCTTTTAGTCCAGCACTAGGGAGGTGAAGATAAAAGTTATATGGTTGGGCAGAGAGAGGAATATAAGGTGGGAGAATACAGATCAGTGCAGTCTAGGCAGTAAAGTCTGAGGACACAGTCTTGAAGAGGCAGGATCGCCCTTTCAGTCAGAGCATTGGTAGAGGTGAGAACTCTCTATTGGCTGACCACTCTGCTTCACTGATCTGTCAGCTTTCCCCCCCCCCCCCATCTGACTCTGAATTTTTACTATTAAGACCAACTAAACTTCATGCTACATCTAGAGCCCACTTTGAATTCACCAAAAAGGCATTTGCCTGTGGCTGTGCAGCTACAGGCAGAAGTCAGAGCTACAATATGCCAGAGTGTAGCTGGCTACGTTTTCCTTTCTTGTCTCATGGTGGGCTTTCACCGATCTCCCTTCTCAGGCTCCTGCCAAACTATGTTGCTGCCGTGAAATCTGGTGATCCATTTACTGTTTTAAATAGTGGTAGTCAGTCTCACATCTTCATCGTCATCACTGGCAAATTTGGTGACAATTGGGAATTCTTTTTAAATTTGAAGCCTGTCCTGGAAGAAGCTCTTTTAGACTAGGCTGGCCTCAAACTCAAGAGATCCACATGCCTATGCCTTCTAAGTGTTAGGATTAAATGCATGTGTCATCACCACCCAGCTCAATTGGGAATTCTTAAAGCAAGCAATTAGTTAAAGGAGAAATCTTATCTGTTAAAAAATGGGACACACAATTATGATAAAGTTAGGTTTCTGTATGTGATGTGGGATTTCCCTCTGTATGCTTGAATACCATTAATGAATAAAGAAACTGCCTTGGCCTGTTGATACAGCAGAACTTAGGTCGGAGGGGAAAACTAAATGGCATGCTGGGAGAAAGGAGGCAGAGTCAGGGGGATGCCATGGATCCGCTGTTGGAGATAAATGTGCTGGAACTTGGCTGGTAGGCCATGACCTCGTGGTGAGGCACAGATTAATGGAGATGGGTTAAATTAAGATGTAAGAGTTAGAATGAGAAGTTAGAGCTAATGGGCCAAGCAGCAATTTAATTAATAGTTTCTGTGTGGTTATTTTGGTTCTGAGCAGCTGGGACGAACAAGTAGCCTTCCTCCTACAAATATACAATATAAATATGGCCAATTAAATGAAGAAACAATCAACTTACCCAAAATTGATATACTGCTAATTATCATTTTAATAAGCCTTGATGCTGCTTTGATAATTCTTAGTTTATCTCTTAAAAAGTTGCTTGGTTTTAAAAAAAAGTTGCTTGGTATAAATGCCGAAGATACAGGCCTTAGAAAAACTTATTAAGATCATATAAAGATCATAGAGGTATTCAAATCCAGACAGAGGAATTTAACACAGAACTATTTTCAGCATTGCATTATGAGATCTGAGAGGAACAGACTAATGTTTTCAAATAACCAACCTTAATAAACCCAATAACCTTACATGAATTGCCAAATGATAGGGGCTGTGTAAGAGCTTATTGGACTTCTGTGGCAATGTTAGATTTAAAGAGATTCAAGGAAGTAATAATCTTTTGGATTTTTCGAGACAGGGTTTCTCCGTAGCTTTTGGTTCCTGTCCTGGAACTAGCTCTTGTAGACCAGGCTGGCCTCGAACTCACAGAGATCCGCCTGCCTCTGCCTCCTGAGTGCTGGGATTAAAGGTGTGCGCCACCACCGCCCAGCTTAGGAAGTAATAATCTTATATGGCATGCATTCACCTTTTATGAAGCAGATGTTAAACTTGTGGGCAACTTGGAATAGAATTATCCCTCAAGTTTGGAGAGACTTGTTTACAGCAGTCTTGGAATCTGGTCCACAATTACAATGGAGGACCTGGTTGAAAGTAGAGGCTAACACCACTGAACAAGAGAACTAGAGCTAGGGAAATTTCCCTATATCAAATTAATGGGAGTAGGGGATTATACTACTACTGTCATAGAAATGCAATACCTATATTATGGCCATATTCTGGCTTTATGCTATGCAGTAACTTTGAATGCTTGGGACAGAATTAAATAAGTAGGAAAGAAAATTGAGCCATTAACTAATGTCATACAGGGCCCAATGTATGATGATTTCTTAAAAGATTGATATTAATTGTAAATAGAATACCAAATTTAGAAGCTGGACAAATAACAATTGAATCTCTGGCCTTTGAAAATGCTAATTTCAATGCAAAAGGATAACTAGGACTTTAAAGGCAAGATCAGCACCCTTGTAGTAAAAATTTTAGACATTTGTGCAAGTTCTTCATGTAACTTGCTTGTGCCTCCAAACATGATCAACCAAATCACAAATGTGTCACTTTCATTTGATAATAGATTTCTGCTATGAAGGCCCTAATCTATGATTGTTTGGTCAGATAACACAGAGCAGCTCAGTTTGCCTGGCAAGACTGGCAAAAAGGGCCATTGTCAAATTTTCATTTTCCAATAAGGTCAAATAGTATGCCAAGATGCGTCTCTGAAAGAAAGGTGTCTGCAGAATGGTGGAGAGCTTTGTTCCAATGTCACCAAGTTCTCTTCCTTGATATAACTACAAGGGACCACAAAAGGCTCCTAAGCTGCCATTCTAACTTCGAGTACCATTAGGTCTGCTGAATCATAGAGAAAACTATACAGCAGCATGGACCCATTGAAGTCCTTCTGCTCTTCCAGGAACCAAAGTTAGTAGAATCCCAAAATTCCAAATTGTAGATGGAAGTTTCTGCCCCACTCAGTTCCATAACAGTTCAGTTCCAAAGGAACACAAAGAGGCTGATATTAGTTATAAACTGTTTGGCCTATTAGCTCAGGCTTACCACTAACTAGCTCTTACAACTTAAATTGACCCATAATTCTTGTCTATGTTTAGCCATGTGCCTTGTTGCCTTTTATTAGTAAGGAATTCTCATCTTGCTTTCTCTGTATTTGGCCAGTGAGTGACTTTCTGCTTTCTTTTCCCCAAAATTCTCTTAGTCTGGATACCCCATCTATAGTTCCTGCCTGTTGCTGGCCAATCAGCATTTTATTAAACTAATAGAAGTGAAAAATCTTTTCAGTGTGCAAGGGCATTAACCCTTTTTTCTTTTCAAAACAAGAACTCTGGATCTAATCTTCTTTGTTTAGCTTTTTCATGTTATCCATAACAACTTGTAACCAAAACCCTAAATAATGACAGACATACAGAATCTACTTTGGGGAATGTATTCTAAGTTACTTCCAGCTAATTGGAGGCACTGATAATCTTATGAGAACCCAAAAAAATTTAGGATTGTGGTCATCCTAACTGGGGTATTCTGTGAGACTAGCCAACAGGTTTGAGGCTGTTTTGGATATAGAACTCAGAGGAAACTGCAACAGAGGTACTCTAAAATGTTGGAACATCTGGGTAATCCCTTTCCACTGGAGAATTTTCAGGGGTCTCCCTTGATCAAACCTTATTTGTTTTAACCCAGAATGTATACACAGCCTCTCATCTCCTGTGGAAAGAAAAGCAAAACTTTTTCTCCAAAGTAACATATATTTGACTTAAAATTTGAAGTTAAGGCATTTTCAAAGTATATAGGTTGGATTAATCTAGCAGCATTTATAATCAATTGTCTTTTAGCAGCTGTTGCTTCTTCCTTTGCAGTCAAACAACTCAAAGACAACACAGTAACATACAATATCCAGATTCTCTGTGTATTTTCCATCTTTACATGACTTTATTCTTTTGCTCTATTTCTTTTGTTTTTTATTTTTTGTTTCTTTTGAGACAGGATTTCTCTGTGTATCTTTGGCAGCCCTGGAAGTTACTCTGTAGATCAGGCTGGACTCTAACTCACAGAGATCTGCCTCTGTCTCCCAAGTGCTGTGATTAAAGGCGTGTACCACCATGCCCCACTACTCTATCTCTTTTATTAGGACTTTATCTTTTTTCGTATCTCGCTCAAGCCTACATATATTTTTAAACACATTATAAACCATTTAAAAATTTTTATCTGAATCTGTCTTTACTGTATCTTTATATTTTTCTGACCACATGAATCTTGATTCTGCTAAGTCATCTGGCTAGGATCAAAGCTCCAGCTTTGTTGGCTGGCCCCACACCATTCCTTAGCTTCACGGTGGAGGTACTGGTGGGAGGCACATTACTGTCACAACTTTGTGGAGTTTCTAGGTCCATGCTACCACCAGGAAGCCTGATGCCAGCTATTCATAAACATCATTTAATTGTTTGGTGACACTGCTTCTTAAAAGAGCCTCAAGGTTTTTTTTGCCACTAACACTGAGTTAGGAAGCGTTTCTTAAAGGGGCTGCAGGAGAATACAGGAGATAATACAGTTACCAAGAAACTGCACTTGACTCTATTCTTATCAGTCTAGAATTATTTTTTTAAAGCTTTCTTAGTGGAGTCTTATGTGGGAATTCTTGCCAAACCTGTGGGTGCCATTTTTAGATGGAAATTTCTGTCCTGTCCAGTTCTGTAGCCATTCAGTTCTAAAAAAAACACACAGAGGCTTATATTAATTATAAACTCTTTGGCCTGTTAGTTCAGGCTTATTACTAACAAGCTCTTACACCTTAAATTAATCCATAATTCTTGTCTATGTTTAGCCATGTGGCTTGGTACCTTTTGTCAGTGAGGAATTCTCATTTGCTTTCTCTTTATCTGACTGGTGACTGACTCTCTGCTTTCCTTTTCATAGAATTCTCTTAGTTTAGTCGTCCTGCCTATCCTTTCTGCCTGGCTACTGGTCAATTAGTGTTATATTAAAATAATACAAGTGACAAATCTTTACAGTGCACAAGAGCATTACCCCACAGCATCGACTCACTTGGTATATGGGCAAAACTAACACACCCAAGAGAGGACTGTGATATCTTAAGAATCTAAACAGGCCCAGTAAACATTGGTTTCTTTCTTGATGGTAGAAGGACCAGGTGCAATAACTTCTCTGTCACCTTAGAAGAAATACTTCTGAATTACACACAACCCTAATATTTCAATGAATTTCAATGAGGTAGAAGTTCCTTGAAGTTTGGCTGGATTTTGTCCCATCCTCTGATGTGCATATGTGTTATCAATGAGATCAAAATGGCTGCTTCCTCCTGCTCACGTGGTCCAAACAAAATAATGCTATCAAAATAGTTCACCAATGTGATATATTTTTGAAGACAAAGGTGATCAAGATGCCTTCAATTTAGTTTATGACACAGGGAGGGTGAGGCAATATATTACTGATGTAAAACTGTGAAGAGAGTCCAATGCCATCCCTCCTTCTATAATTTTAACTGGATTGGTAAGTGCATAATTAGAAATGGGAACATTTAGCTTTTGCTGAAATATTAATCAATACACAGACTTGTTCTCAGAATGTGTTTTCATGTTACTTACAATAGAACAGTTAGGAGTGGGCTTATTTCACATTACTCATTATTGGCCACTTCTGTTAGTCAATTAAACCATGCTTTTTATGCCTTAATGGAAAAATATGGTTTTTGTCCCTTATGGATTGTTTTTGTTCCTCATACCATCAAGAAAGAACAATGTTTAGAATGAGATGATGATAGTTCTGCACAAAGTGTTTAACACACTGATTACATCCACAGAGTTTCTCTCCTCTGCGACTTCTTTCAAGCATGTGAAGACTACTCTTCTCCACAGAGGCTTTGTCACATTGATTACTTTAACAGGGTTTCTCTCCAGCATGAATTCTTCCATGACGAAGAAGATACTGCTTCCTTGTAAAGGCTGTACCACACTGATTACATCGATATGGTTTCTCTCCAGTATGAATTCTTTCATGATTCTGAAGCATGCACTTCTGTGTAAAGGCTTTACCACAATGATTACATCCATATGGCTTTTCTCCACTATGAATTCTTTCATGCCTGCGGAGATTAGACTTCACTGTAAAGGCTTTATCACACTGATTACATCCATAGGGTTTCTCTCCACTATGAATTTTTATATGGCTGTGAAGATAACTCAACTGGACAAAGGTTTTACCACACTGACTGCATTCATAGGGTTTCTCTCCAGTATGAATTATTTCATGACGCTGAAGACCTCTCTTCTCTAAAAAGGCTTTACCACACTGATTACATTCATAGGGTTTTTCTCCAGTATGAATTCTTTCATGTCTGTGAAGACGTCTCTTCTCTACAAAGGCTTTACCACATTGACTGCATTCATAGGCTTTCTCTCCAGTGTGATGATTTCTTTCATGACAGAGAAGATAACTCCTCCTTGCAAATGCATTGCCACATTGTTTACATTCATATGGTTTCTCTCCAGTATGAATTCTTTCATGCCAGAGAAGAAAAAGCTTCCTTGCAAAGGCTTTACCACATTGATCACATTCATAAGGTTTCTCACCAGTATGAATTCTTTCATGTCTGAGAAGGGTATACTTCTCTGCAAAGGTGTTACCACATTGACTACATTCATAGGATTTCTCTCCAGTATGACTTCTATGGTGAGAGACAAGATTCTTTTTCAGTGCATAGGCTTTACCACACTGATTACATTCATAGGGTTTCTCTCCTGTATGACTCCTCTTATGACAGAGAAGATTCTTATTTAGTGTATAGGTTTTGCCACATTGGTTACATTCATAGGGTTTCTCTCCAGTGTGAGTTCTTTCATGAGCACGAAGATAACTTTTGCACACAAAGGCTTTACCACATTGATTACATTCATAGGCTTTCTCGTCTGTATGATTTCTTATGTGAGCGAGAAGAGTCTTCTTCAGTGTATAGGCTTTGCCACACTGATTACAAACATAGAGTTTCTCTCCAGTATGACGTCTTTTATCTATTTGAAGGTAAGTGGGACATTCAAAGGCTTTGTCACACTGATGGTATTCATACCTTTTCTCTCCAGTTTGAGTACTATACACTTGTTGAAGACTGTGACATGGAAAGGTTTTATAAATTTGATTATATTCATAGTATTTTCCTTCCAAATGACTTCTCTGGTGGACTTCAAAAGAGGAATCAGATGTAAAGGCTTCATCATACGGATTACATTCAAAGAGATCCTCTTTATTATTGGTTGTTTCGTGTGCTTGAAGATACCTTCCATGACTTCTAGAAATTTGACCATGTTCTTCAATATTATGGTCTTCCCATTTATAGCCTAAAATATAGTACCAGAAAATGTATGTGACATATTACTAGAAATTAGGCACAGTTGAAATTACTATATTTCATGAATCTAAGAAACATGCCTGATTTATCCATGAGATTCTTCCTCTTTCATATTTGAAATCACAGAACAGGATCTAATCTCCAAGAAAGACTTGTACTCTTAAGTTAAAAATTGACAAAAAGTTCACATTCTTACCTATAGCAGTGAGGTTCCAGTAGGTTTCTAGCATCACATCTTTGTAGAGATTCCTCTGGGAAGGATCCAGCAAAGCCCACTCTACATGAGTAAAATTCACATACACATCCTCATAGGTCACTGCATCCTAAAGTATCCCATATGTGATATAATAAATGAATGTTGACACTGAAGACATTCTAAATGTATACTTCAATGAAGACATATTTACATAATTCAATATGTTCATTATATTTTGTGACATGGGCCCTTAAATACCAACTCAATTTAAAGAAAAGGGATAAGCAGGAAGATGCCTTCCATATGTGCCCACTGAAGAGAATATAGCATTACAGAAGAAATGCCTTATAATATACACAGAGAGACATGAAAACAGTGATGACAATATTTAGTGTCCATCTGCAAAATCTTTCAGAATAATTAACTTCAAAAAAGAATAGACAATCTGGCCCTGGTGGTGCACTCTCTAATACCAAATCTCAGGAAGCAGAAACAGCTGAAACTCTTATTCTAAAAACAGTCTGGTCTATATAGAGATTTCCAGGACATTCAAGGGTACAGAGACCCCATCTCTAATATAAAATCAGAAAACACTCAGTGGCTCACTCAAAATTTCTCTATACACTTAAACATTTACTATAATTCTGTACTTCTCTATCATAACCTAGAATGACCTCTTTTAAACTGTAATACTAATAATTCCTAGGAAGGAAAACATTTCTACAAAGTTAGTTACAGATAGATCAAAGAGATCTCAAAAGCACTGACAAAGTAAATGTGAGTCTACAGCAGTAAAACAACAAAAAGTAATGAAGTATATAAAGATGTATCTGCAGGTAAAATCACCTGTTGGTTTTGAAGAGGTCTTAGCTCAGCTCCCAGCATCCACTGGAAGCTCTATTCCTAACTCCAGGTCAAGAGAAACCAATGCTTATATATTCAGTGAATACCAGGAAGATCAGCAAAACACATCCATGTATTATATAGTCAAAAGACTCAGACATTTGAAAACAACTTAAACATGTAAAAACATATACAAAGTTAGGGATAATGTTAGACACCTGGAATTCAGTGAAAAAGATCACTATTAGTTGCAAGATTGCATTCATACTATATCTGAAAAATGACACCTCCTGCCAAAGTTCAAAAGTCATGATTTGAGTATAGTTTAGCACAACAGCAAGAGTGTAAATACAAAAACACCTCAAATTAAATGCACCTAAATATTAATATAAAAATAATAGGAAAGAAAAATGGATTAGCAAGGAAAAACAATTGTTTCAATTTTACCTTAAATTATTTAGGAATGGAGTCTCTAGTGGAGGTAATGGTGTGTCTACAAGAGAAGGGGGTTGCTCAGTTTCTACCACACAAAGAAGTGTGGTGAAAAACACAGAAATCTTCCCCAGAAACTATGTTCTCCAAAAATGCTTCTATTCCTCAGTCACCAATGAAGGCCTACACCAAAGACAAATGCCCAGATTTTTCATTCAACCCTCAATATTGTGTCACAGGTCATGATATACTGACAGTCAAACCTTGATGCAAAATTTATTTAGCCTAATTTCAAAGATCCCCATGGTATGTAACATTCCCTACACTGTTGAAATGCCCAACATTTCTCTTGACACTCAAGGCAATATCTTGACTGTGACATCTTGCAATATGAAAACATGAGTTAAATCTATTCACCAAACAATGGCACAGACTATACATTTCCCTTTTTAAGAACTAAGGAAAGATTGGACCATGGCAAGGCTGAAATCCGACAGGGCAAATGCCAAATCCTGCAGCTCTGGGTCACACACTTGGGACTTCCGTTGTTTCAAAGGGCATAGATGACGATTTCTCCTTGCAACTTCTCATACATCTCTGTCTTTTGCTACTTCCACTTCCTACATGCAGATTCTATGACACGGGTCTCAAAGTTTGCATATCTTAACATTTTATTACCTCAAAATGCAACACAGACTTCATCTCATGACTTCATGGAAGGAAGTCTCACAGTACCAACACTGGAACCCACAAGCTCTAGACCCAATACTAAGGGTGCAGGTTATTATTATCATTAATACAGGGTGTCCTTTAACCCTATGTGACCTCAAATAACATGTGTAATCAAGATAGCACTGAACTTGATCTTCTTGGCTTAATTTACAAGTCATAGGATTATAGGTTTTATCCACCACTGTGGGCTTTAGGGCTGAAACGTTTAAAGAGTTTAGAGCAGGGCTTCCTCGTTAAGTGACAGACAAAAAGGAAACAAAAGATAAATGAGAGTTGAACAGGTACAAAGGCTTCGAGGGGAACGTATCTGACAAACCACAGCATTGAAGCATGCTTAAAGCAGTGCCAACACAAAACTAGGAAAAACTGTACATCTGGGAAAAGTTGGTTTTCCAAAGAACTTTACTCTTAGGTCTTCAGTTTTCAGAATAAATACTGCATATAGAAACTTGACCTAATTTGTTATTTAGATCTCTGGCACTAAGTGATTCAGTGGTTAAAGAGCTGTTTCTGAGGATCCAGGCTGATTGCTTGACACCTGATGGACACTCAAGGATCAGAAACTCCAGGGCCAGAGGATTCAATGCCTTCTTTTAGGATTTTTCAATTGCAGACATGCACATGGTACATGGACATACATGCAGGCAAAACATCCATATACAAACCATGAAATATTAATTCGCAAATAATCTGGCTGCTTAGTTATAACATGGATATTTGGAGAACTAGAGATGTTGTAGGTGATTAGAATCAGAACACCTGAGACCAAATGAGGGGCTCAGTGGTTAGCAGCACTTGATGTTCCTCCAATGGACCTGGGCTTAATTTCCAGTATGCATGTGGTTGCTCCTGACCACCTATAATTACGGTTCTACTCTTTTTTTGATCTCCATGGAACCAGGCATATACATTATACACAGGCATAGAAGCAGGAAAACCATGCAAAAGAGGCAAAATGAGAATTAAATTGCTACTAAAATGAAAATGATTATAGAATCTGAAGATGTAACTCAGTTGGTAGCATACTTGCCTAGCACACATGAATCCTTTGGTCCAATTCCTATTACATAAAGGGGACGAGGATATTGTGGTAGCTTAAAAGAAAATGCTCCTCAAATGTAGTGGCACTATTTGGAGAGGTGACTTTGTTGGAGGAAGTGTGTCATCCAGTGTATCAGATCACTTCCTGATCCCTTCAAGATATACAACTTTCAGGTACTTCTCCAACACAATGCCTGCCTGCATACCTCCTTGTCCTACCATAATGATAAAGGACTGAACCTCTGAACTGTAAGTCAGTGTGGTGATGTCTTACTTGTATTCTACAAATAAACCTTGACTGAAGATCAGAGCCTCTTGTTAACCATAGAGGCCTGGAGGTGTACAGACAGACGGAAGTGATACAGTTGGGCGGAGAGAATATAAGACAAAAAGAGACAGGAAGTCAGCTGCTGTTTTGGCTGAGGACTTAGCAAGGTAAGAGACAGCTATGGCTTGCTCCTTTCTCACTCTAATCTTTCAATCTTTGCCCCAATATCTGGCTCTGAATCTAAATTACAAAGACCAGTTAGAACTTGAGCAGCAATTGGTGCCCAACGTTACAACATGAATACACAAAAGATGCTGCTGCCTGTGGCTTTGCACCCACTGGCACATGTGGGGACTCCCACCAGAGTCACTACCCCACTGGCTGTGTTTTTTTTTTTTTGTTTTTTTTCCCCAAGCTTCTGAACGAGTTTGGGATTTTCCTACAACAGTCTCCAACTGCCAATCAATCTCCAGAAGCACCCAGGCTCCTAATACACAGAACTTACCCACCCTAGACCAGTTCCACTGCCTTAGAGTAGCTCCCACCATGCACACTTCTTCTGCACAATCCTGTGTATATTTTTCCAACAGCCAGCTCTGTCTACCGCATGGGTTGTGGGATTTCTATGAACCACCTCCTTGAGCTGCTGCCCCAATAGAAAGTGCCCTTGACACTTTCTCAGGCTACATGCTAGCAGCTGCAGCTGTCCTCAGCCAGGCTGTGCACTGTGTTTTCCAATTGGATGGGCTATACAGTGGCAGCCTCACGCTCCATCAGCAGATTTGAAAAAAATTGGGAATTCTTAAAAGGCAGAATTAGTTTAAGAGTTATTTTTCCAGCATTAAAAATGGAAACACAATTACACTGGAGAGTTAAGTCTGCATGATTATACATGATTTAAAACTGGAATAATTAAACCAATTAAATAAAGGGATAATCAACTTGCTGAGACTGACATAGTATTTATTATTTTGATAATTCTTGGTCAATTTTTAAGAACATTGGTTGATATTTGTGCCAAGATACATGCCTTAGAAAAACTTATTAAAACAGAGAGATATTTAAATCCAGGCAGAGGAATTTATTAGAGAACTAATTTTAGCATTGCATTATAAGGTTAGAAAAGAATAGTCTAAGGTTTTCAAACAACCAACTTTAATTTATCCAGTCATCTTACAGGAATAACTGCCAAATGACAGATATTCCCAAGGCTGTGCAAGAGGTAAATGGACTCCTGTGGAAATGTTAGATTAAAGGAGATTCAAGGAAGCAATAGTCTCATATGGCATGCGTTCACCTTTTGTGAAGCAGATGTTAAACTCGTCATCAACTTAAAATAGATTATCCCTAAAGGCTGGAGAGACTAGGCCCCCATACCAAATTTGGTTCATTCATTTCCTGTCATCATGGAGGAAACTCCTTTACAGATCAATTAAAGAACCTAATACCTACTCTAAGAAAGCATACTGCACTGGATGATAGAACAGCTGTAGAACAGAGAACAAAAATTTAAAAAGAAATCATAAAGTGAGTATGCTCACAAACTTCTATAAATTAACAAAGAGCAAAATTTAAAATATGAATAAAAGACCTTGCCATTTAAGGCCTTATAGACACAGGTACAGATGTACCAATATATTTCACCAGAATCTTGGGAAACAAATAGGCCTCTTCTGGAAGTAAGAGTTCAGCTTTTAGGCTTTGGAACATTATATCAGATAAAACAGAGCACAAGATTGGTCAAGTGTACAGGGTAAGAAGGACAGAGAGGAAAATTAAAGCCATATGTGACAAACATAGCAATGAGCTCATGGGAACATAATTTGTTACAATAATGTAATACTCAGATTAATATACCCCCAATCTCAGAAACAAATCACAAATTAATGTATGTTTCTGAGGAAAATATTGCAAGATATTATAAAGAACAGTCACTGACCATTCAGGTTGTATAAGAACAGGGCACAACAGATGCAGACCTTTCAAAGGCACCAGCAGACCTATCCTTAAAAAGGCTGACAGACAAACTTGTATGGGTTGCACAATGGTCTTTAACAGCAGAAAAACCATAGGCCTTAGAACACTGGTACAGGAGCAATTAAATGCTCAGCATTTTGAATAATCACCAGTCCTTGGAATTCTCCTGTATTTGTTATCAAAAAGATATCTGTAAAATAGAGAATGCTAACAGATCTAAGAGCTGTTAATAAGGTGAATCAGCCAATGGGCTCTCTCTAACTTTGGAGTTCTATTGTCTTCTTATTGCCTAAACGATGGCCTCTTATAGTTATTGATTTAAAAGTGTTTTATACACTATACCCTCACAAGTAAAAGACACAAAAAATTTGCCTTCACAGAGGCTACTTATAATAATTCTCAGCTGCTAAGAGATATCAATGGAAAATTCTCCTACAGGGAATGTGAAATAGTTCCACCCTGCAACAATATTTTGTATGGCAGTCATTGGAAATGATACATAAGCAATTCCTCAATCTATAGCTTACCATTACATGGACAACATCTTATTGGCTGATTGAAATACATATACTTTAGAACAAATGTTTGAAGAGGTAAAAAGAATTTTGCCTAGCTCAGGATTAAAAATTGCTCATGAAAAATACAAAGAAATTATATTAATTATTGAGGATCTAAACTAGATCTACAATAATTAGATACCAAAATGTGCAAATCGAGATATATCAATTGCAGACTCTTAATGACTTCCAAAGATTGCTATGAGACATTCATATCTATTGCCTACCATTTGGGTAAAACCTGAACTTTTTCAAAACCTTCAATGGTGACAAGGAATTAAATAGTCCAATGAAACTATCAGTTGAAGCTCAGAGAGAATTGGCTTTGGAGGAAAAGAAATTATAGGATGCACATGTGGACTGTTTGGATCTAAAGCTTGATTGCATTTTATGTTCCCCTCTAAGCAATCTTCTACAGGAATATTAACACAGAGGAAAGATATTATCTTAGAATTGATCTTTTTAGTCTAAATATTATCTTAGAATTAAACAGTAAAAAATTAAAAACTTATGTGAAAGATTCTGAGTTGACATTAAAAGTAAAACCGAGACATCATCATTTAGCAGAACTAGACAGCAGAAAATGTAATACCATTCACTAATGATGAAATTGGCAAATTATGAGTAGAAAGTTAACTTTGCAAAGAATGTGCAGTAATTTTTTAGGCAAGATTAACAACAACTATCACAAATGCAAGAGAATTCAATGTACAAAGAGAACTAGTTGGATCTTTCCTACATCGTATAGGGCATACCAATATCTAGTGCCCCTACATTCTATACTGATGCAAATAAATCAGAAAAGACAGGTTATTAATCAGATATGTTGCTCAAATCCCTTATGATTCTCTCCAAAAGTCACAATTATATGGTATTCTCATGGTATTAATGAGAACCTCTCAACATAGTTACTGACACATAATATGCAGAAAGATGTTTTACATATTGAAACCACTGAATTTATACCAGATGATACAGAATTTACTTTATTATTTATTCAGTTAAAAGAAATAATCAGGAATAGGAATCACCCCATATTTTATAACACAAATCCAAGCCCATATATTTTTCCTGGCCCTGTAGCAAAAGGTAATTAAGAAATTGATCAACTATTGATAGGAAATGTGCTTAAAGCTTCAGAATTTCATAAAGAAACATCATATAAATAGCAAAGTTTAAAAAAGAGATTTTTCTACCAGTTGGCAACAAACCAAGAAACTTATAAGTAAATATCCTTCTTGTTCTTTATAAAATCAAACTCCAATACCTGCAGGAAGAAACCCAAAGAGTACTCAAAGGAATGACATACAGCAAATGGATATCTTGTTTTAGAATTTAGAATTTAGAAAACTAAAATATATTTACCACACCATTGAAACCTATTCAGAATTTCAACAGGCTACTACTTTGAGTTCAGAAAAGACTGATTTGTTAATCACACATTTTCTGAACATTATGGGCATCATGGTTATACCTCTACAAATTAAGACTGATAATGCTCCAACATTCTAAGGAAATCAAACAGGGTTTTTTTTTTTTTTTTTGCTTTTTATAATATAAAGCATATTATAGGTATACCACACAATCCTACAAGGCAAGCAGTTATAGAAAGATCACGAATGGAACTCTAAAGGATATGATAAATACACAAAAAGGGGTAATAAAGACCCCCCCCCAGAAATAGATTGCATAATGCTGTATTAACTTTGGATTTTCTAAATGCTAATGAGAAAGGAACATCAGTTGTGGAGAGATATTGGATAATAGAAAAAAACTACAGAATTAAATCAGCTGGTATACTCTAAACATGTGTTGTCCTCAGAATGGAAACCAGGACATGTGTTACATTGGGGAAGACATTTTGCTTTTGTTCCACAGAAGAAGAAAAACTATTGATACCATGAAAACTGATAAAGATTTGATTTGAACAAGAGAGATATCTTAATTATAAGTGACAGTAGTTCATCAAACAACATGCCCATTCAAACAAAACTAACAGAGAAAACTAACAAATGTTTTCCATTTCATCAGATATAATTTGTCATAAAAGAACCTCCCCAAAATTAGGGCTGGGGAAGGGTTTTGTTTTTGTCTTTGAAGGAGAATGAAGGCATCCAGTTAAGTAATCTGAAGACTACTGGACAAATAAGACATCTGAAGACAAAGGATGAATATTCCAAAAATAATGTCCCAAGAAAAAGAACAGATTGGCCTACTGCTATATCACATTTCCAAGAGAAGAAAATTTTATAAATCTTCCCAAATGCATGCATCTGCTGTTTTCTACAGATACATAGTACAAATGGTCATTTTGTAGGCCTAATCCAATAAAATACATTAAAGCTGGCTTTGGATTTGGAGTGTGCCTCTCTTCTTTAAATTCAAGAATGTTTGTTAAGGCAAAATTCAAAATCTCTGTTTCATGCCAGAAGAGACAACTGATATGGGACAGAAAAAAAAATTAGATTATTTTCTTGCCAATAATAATGTCATAATCTTTTGGTTTTAGTTTAAATCTTTGACAACTTTTCTTAGGGTATCTCAAAACTTGTAAGACACACACACTCTAAACTTTTTTCATGATGGCAATGGTCATTAGAGATTAGGGAAATAATTCTAGAAAAAGGCTTCATTTAATTTCCTGTACATGATTTTGGGTTTGAATCTCTATCAAGTAACTAGGAATTTAGGTTTTGTACTCTGTATGTATATAAATAACTAAGTATAGTCCTTTAACCTTTTTGAGATCTGCTATATATGACATTTAAAATACTTAAGTTTTCTGTAGTGAACCAAGAGCATGTCTACCAGTGACCGTTGAAGTGTACAAAAGGAGGATTCGTCTCCACAATGACAGTGCCACCAGGACTATGATAACACTATGCTCAAATACAATAACTAAAGATTGGCTTTGGACTACAAACTGCTCAGGAAAATTTTGAGGTGGATGACATGATCCAGCCATACAGACTACTTTAGCCAGGACCTGAGACACCCTGCACTTTCCCATTATGCAGAGACTGGACAACAAATGATACAGCTACCTCTCCCAGGACATGATGTATAACCCAAATTTTTCTTTTGAGAATCACCTAAACATGCTGCTGTCCTCAGTCAGCAGAAAGTAACTTTAAGAACATGACATCCACATTACCAAGAGGTGGGGTGGGCAGTTTTCAATCTTTCATTGGGTTATGGATATTTGTTATTATTAAGGAGGGTTGGTTACATGTTGCTATTGGTAAGGGTAAGAAAAAATGTGAACAAAGGAGATTTGATTCAAAGATCTTGTTTTGAAAAGAAAATTCTACCAAAAGCAATATATAGATTCAATGCAATCCCCATCAAAAGCCCATCAAAATTCTTCACAGATCTGGAGAAGACAATAATCAACTTTATATGGAAAAACAAAAAACCCAGGATAGCCAAAACAATCTTATACAATAAAGGAACGTCTGGAGGCATTACCATCCCTGACTTCAAACTCTATTACAGAGCTACAGTATTGAAAACAGCTTGGTATTGGCATAAAAACAGAGAAGTCGACCAATGGAATCGAATAGAAGACCCTGACTTTAACCCACAAACATATGAACACCTGATTTTCGATAAAGGAGCTAAAAGTATACAATGGAAAAAAGAGAGCATCTTCAACAAATTGTGCTGGCAAAACTGGATGTCAATCTGTAGAAGAATGAAAATAGACCCATATCTATCACCATGCACAAAACTCAAGTCCAAGTGGGTGAAAGACCTCAATATCAGTCCAAACACACTGAACCTGATTGAAGAGAAAGTGGGAAGTACTCTACAACACGTGGGCACAGGAGACCACTTCCTACGTATAACCCCAGCAGCACAGACAGTAAGGGCCTCATTGAATAAATGGGACCTCCTGAGACTGAGAAGCTTCTGTAAAGCAAAGGACACTGTTGCTAAGACAGAAAGGCAACCCACTGACTGGGAGAAGATCTTCACCAACCCCACAACTGACAAAGGTCTGATCTCCAAAATATATAAAGAACTCAAGAAACTAGACCGTAAAAGGCTAATCAACCCAATTATAAAATGGGGCACTGAGTTGAACAGAGATCTCTCAACAGAAGAAGTTCAAATGGCCAAAAGACACCTAAGGTCATGCTCAACTTCCTTAGCGATCAGGGAAATGCAAATCAAGACAACTTTAAGATACCATCTTACACCTGTCAGAATGGCGAAAATCAAAAACACCAATGATAGCCTTTGCTGGAGAGGTTGTGGAGAAAGGGGTACACTCATCCATTGCTGGTGGGAATGCAAACTTGTGCAACCACTCTGGAAAGCAGTGTGGAGGTTTCTCAGGAAATTTGGGATCAACCTACCCATGGACCCAGCAATACCACTCTTGGGAATATACCCAAGAGAGGCCTTATCACACAACAAAAGTATATGCTCTACTATGTTTATAGCAGCATTGTTTGTAATAGCCAGAACCTGGAAACAACCTAGATGCCCTTCAATTGAAGAATGGATGAAGAAAGTATGGAATATATACATATTAGAGTACTACTCAGCAGTAAAAAACAAGGACTTCTTGAAGTTTGCAGGCAAATGGATGGAAATAGAAAACACCATCCTGAGTGAGGTAAGCCAGACCCAAAAAGAGGAACATGGGATGTTCTCACTCATATTTGGTTTCTAGCCATAAATAAAGGACATTGAACCTATAATTCGGGTTCTTAGAGAAGCTAAATAAGAAGGAGAACCCAAAGAAAATCATATAGGCATCCTCCTGAATATTAAACTTCATCAGGCGATGAAAGGAGACAGAGACAGAGACCCACATTGGAGCACCGGACTGAAATCTCAAGGTCCAAATCAGGAGCAGAAGGAGAGAGAGCACAAGCAAGGAACTCAGGACCGCGAGGGGTGCACCCATACACTGAGACAATGGGGATGTTCTATCAGGAACTCACCAAGGCCAGCTGGCCTGGGTCTGAAAAAGCCTGGGTCAAAACTGGTCTCGCTGAACATAGCGGACAAGGAGGACTACTGAGACCTCAAGAACAATGGCAACGGGTTTTTGATTCTACTGGACCTATTGGTTTCGTGGGAGCCTAGGCAGTTTCGTGGATGCTCACCTTACTAGACCTGGATGGAGGTGGGTGGTCCTTGGACTTCCCACAGGGCAGAGAACCCTGATTGCTCTTTGGGCTGACGAGGGAGGGGGACTTGATTGGGGGAGTGGGAGGGGGAGGGAAAGGGGAGGCGGAGGTGGGGAAGAGACAGAAATCTTTAATAAATTAAAAAAAAAAGAAATACATCCTAAAAAAAAAAAGAAAGAAAAGAAAAAAAGGGCGGACACAGATATAGGATATAAGGGTAGATTATTAAATTTACTCTGAAAAGACAAAGGGAGGATATAGAAAGATAAAAAGATAGATTACTGGATATACTTTTAATTTAAAAAGCAACTACTTGTTTAAAATATTTTACATTGAAATGGATCTTTGTATACTGATACAAATTAAAGACTATTTTTAGTACATACTGTACACACATTTCTAATCTTGCTTAAGTTATTGTATCTATCCAACTCATTTAATAATGTAATGCAATTTTTTTGCCCTTGAAAGTCATTATTACCAACTATTTAGGACGATAAGGATATGCAGGTTAGTTACCAGCTACCTATTACAACCAAACTTGAAGTCATATTAGGTATATTTTCAAGGTCAAACAAGATATATTTTAGATAGACAGGTCATCTTCAAAGAGTTCTGAGATCTATAGGATATGGCATTTAAGATGTTTTAAAAATACAGGTTCTTTTATTTTTCTGTCAATGAGGCATGTCTCCTCCTGGCAGCACCAGTCTACTTCAGAGAAAATGATGGACATTGAAGAATCTCCACATGAAGTTTACTTTGTGGCAAAAGGTAGCCACTGGGAAAGAAAGTTGTCATGCCTCAAATGTTGACAGAATGCTATACAAATTGGACAAGCAGGATACAAAATACAGGACTGCTGAACTTTCCCAAGACAAGGTAGGACAGCCCTTCAGAATATCCTGCCTCACAGGAAAGTCTGTCATATGTGCTAGGCCTGTAGGTCAAAGAAGGATGCCCCAACATTGCAGAGGAACCATGGATGACTGTCTAGGCTACCAGCTCTTTCTGTCATTTCTCATATCCTTTGGAAGTGGCTTGCTTGTACTTCCAGCTTATTCAGGTAATATTATATCCATCTTAGGTCTCTGATGGAGTTGAAGATTTTATAGCTATAGTTTTCCTTGTTACCAGATTCAGAAAAAAAAAATTCACTAAAGAGTTGTAAAGTGTATAAGGTTGAGAGACATCAAAAGATAGTTTTGGTAATGCAAATTAGGAAGTAAATTATGTACAACCTTTAGGACTCATCAAAAGAGGGTAGATATACAGTGTTTTCTCTGAATTTGTTAACTGCTAATGAACTAGACATTGTTGATATATTTCTTGTCTGTATTATACATAGTTATTATACTTATTGTATAGAGTTTTTCTTATAATAACGTTTTTTCATTTTACACAAAAAATGGGAAATGCGATATCTTGTTTTTACTCTACAAATAAAGTTTCCCTGGTCAGAGGGTAGAGCTAGCCAATATTTCATCACAGTGGCATGGGTGTCTGTACAGACAGACAGGAAGTGATATGGCTGGGTGAAGAGAGCAATACAAGGTGGGAGGAGATAGGAAGTTGGCCATCTTTTGGCTGAAAAGCTGGCAAGGGAAGAGTTAACTGTGCTTGCTCCTTTTTCTCTATGATCTTTCAGCACTTGGACTCATGTCTGGCTCTGGATTTTTATTATTAAGACCCATTAGATCTTGTGCATCAAGCAAGCCACCACAAGTAAATGTTTTACTTTATAAGAGTTACCATGGTCATGGTTTCTCTTCACAGCAATAGAAACCTCAACTAAGAGGGATAGGGATGCCTGTCATCTTAGCACTTGAGAGGGTAAGCTGGAAGGATCAGAAGTTCAAGGTCCTTCTTGGGTACACAGAAAGTTTGAGGTCAACCTGGGCTATGAGATATTGCCTCAAGAAATAAAAACACAAAGAGAATCACACAAGACTATATCCCAGGATAAAGAAGAGCAAAGCATTTTGGATGCATGTCACAAAAGTGTTATGAAAGCTCACATATGTGGAATGGGTATTGATTTTATTTCTAGTCAAAAGAATTGGCATCCTCAGTTTGTGAACTAAACTCTTGTCTTCAGCAGACTCCATATGCACATTCACAGCTGAGTTTACAATCTCTGTAAACTAAGAATGGCTACAGTGAAGCTTCAGTTTCTGAATGTTATTAACAGCAGAAGACAGGTACATGTTTATCCTGGAGGAAGAAGACTTTTAGAACGTCCCAGGAAAGGCTGGACCTAAAGGAATCAGGACTTTACTCTCCATAAGCAAGAGTCCGTAGGATCAAATAAACTGTGCTGGTTTGTGGAGTTACACCCACCAGATCACTACATAATATTCTGGCTCCAAAATGAGGCATTGAGTATTAGGCTAAACACTGCAGCCTGTAGAACTGAGGGCTCAGTAAAATTAACCCTTTAGTGAAAGGTCTTTGTCAGATAGGCATGGAGACCTGACACCTGTGATCTTACTAACTGGACAGTGGAAGTAAGAGAATCAGAAATTTAAGGCCAGCCTTAGTCCCATGAGAGCCTATAGAAAGTCTCTCTAATGTAACACATGAAGGTGCCAATTGATTAAAAGGAGCTCTAGGAGAACTGGAGAAAGAATGCCACATAAAAGCACTTCAGCTGCATTCTACTAATTATATATTTGTTAATACCTATTCATAGCTTGAGTTATTCATCACGATTTGGATCAGGTTAGTATTGAACTTCCTGCACCCGCTTTCAAATGACTAGGATGACAGGTCTGAGTCCTCATGCTAAGCTAAATAAACGTAGTGATTAAATCAAAATATGATACAGAGATATATGGCAACTTCTTGAAGAAAAGCAAAAGTAATATAAAAGTGACAGATTAATTTCAATATCCTTTAACTCTTGCCAATAAAGGTCTCACTGTGACTCAGGAATCACTACTGGGTCTCCTATTAGTATAGAACAACTTTACATTTTAACTCTGAAGGATACACTGTGGAATTAGCGTAGCATATGTCCTGGTGAGATCTTGGTCCTATATGAGGAAACAGTGTTTCCTGTATTTGGAACAAGGTCTCATTCTGTGCTGCAGACTTGCCTCAAGCTAGAGACCTCCTGCTTCCACCTTTCAGTTTCTTGGATTGCAGGTGTTGAGTCACCATGACCGGCTGAAGAAAATTCTGTATAAAAGCTGATGTGGCAGCAGACAGTCTACAGTGTGTGAAAGCCCACAGGGAAAAAATAACCAATGGGGCGTTGTTGCTCAGTCAATATGTCCATAAGTATGTAAAATAAAATATAACCAAAAGCGATGAGGAAGAACAGTACATATCTATCAAAGAAACTATCTGCCATGATAATGTTTCAATTTCCAACATCTATTTCCTAAACACATGGGTACCATCATTTGTAAAAGAAACAACCCTACAGGTTAAATGACATGGAGACACCGATGTCAATACCCCACTATCACGCATAGACAGGCCAGCCCCACAAAATCTAAGCAGAGAAATACTAAAGTCACCACATGTTAAAAAACCAAATGTATCTAAGTGATGTTTACAGGACATTTCACAAAAACTCAAAAGAATACATATTCATCTCAGCATTGTAAGAGGATCCCAAACCTTAGCACTGATTCCATAATAGAAGGGCCAGTCAGGATGTAAAACCCAGCATATAAAAAGCACCACACGCCAAAACTAAAAGCAAAGGACTAATCCATCCAAGTCCATAGTTAAGAGAAATACTCTAAATGAACTAATCATACTTTTTACCTTCTGTAGTTCTGCTTCTGGCCAACTGTTCCCATTAACGGAAGTATGTCAACCCAAAACATGGTTTTTATACTTAAAAGCTCATCCTGAAAGAGGCATAGGGCTGGCTACACTGTAAACCCACACCTCAGAAGTCTTCCTTGGTGAATACCTACATTTCTAGAGATTTTAGAAGAGACCTCAGAACAACAGGGCTCTCAGAGCCCTTTGGAGGAAAGAGAGGTGCAATGGTCAGGGGACAAATACCAGGTGGGCAACCTGAGATACCAGAGGTCCCTAGGTGTCTCTGTTAGGATTTTCATGCTATGGAGAGATACCATGACCATAGAACGTCTTTAAAAGAAAACATTTGATTTTTATTGGCTTTTGCTTCATAGGCTTAGTTCTTTTTACTCATGACAAGATAGACAATACCCAATAACCCTAGAAATAGAAGGGGAAATTGAATTGCATAGCTCAAACTGCCAATCCCGTTGCTTTGCCAATCACCCTGGAATGTGCCTCTCCTGCCTGTGATAAAACCTGGGACCTCTAATTCTCATGTGTCTGGTTCTTCCAGAGAAACAAGTCTACACTGTCTTGAACCTGCAAGGTGCATTCTTCAGCTTTATTGGCAGTGGTGACCCAGTGGGCAACAAACCTGGACCAGGTGCCCCAGGAGTTAAAGACACTAAACGCAGAGTTCCAGCTCTTTCTTCAAAGGTTTCCTGGGAAAATAGATTATATCGGGATGACTGGGGGACTCCTGCAATTAACAGATAAAGTTTAGACATGGGTCAAAAACTTAACTGCGCACACAAACCTCAGAGTTCTGGCCAGGTTAAAAAGAATAAACATGACAAGAAAATAAATAAATAAATAAAAACTTTAACAAAACTCTCATTAGAGTCTACCAAATAAGGGGTAGGTGATCAGCCTCCTTCCTTTGCTTTTCTTTTGCCAGCTGTACCTGATATAACGAAGGATTATATTTAAGAAAAATCCCCCATTGCTTCCAAGGCTCCGAGAACAGCTGGCAGAAAAGTTTAACCATTCCTTTTTCAGGTCACTACAGCCCTCCCCTCCCCCCCAGCCCTCCCCTCCCCCCAGCCCTCCACTATGCTATTAATTGGACTGTCCTGGAGACCCAGCTGACCTCCGAGTCCACCTACACTTTCTCCTGTGCCAGTCCTGGGTCAAGCAAGAAACCAAAGTGACACTGAAACTAACTTAAAAATGACCCTAAAGGTGATTCTCTCCACTCCTATGGCGAGAAGAAGCCCATGAATCCACCATACCCAGGTCAAAAAAGCAGATGCCATATTTGCTGCCAAATGCATTTTCTATGCACTACAGACCCCTTACAATTAGGTTTCCTTGATCCCTAAGTCTCTTCCACCTCTTTGTCTACCTCCTCCCGAATCTGATAAAACCCCCCACTGTGCTTAGACCTGGACTTGGGAAGTAAGACAGGTTCAGAAAAGGTATTACCTAATACAACCACAGAACAGCAATTCATATTCATTTTCACCTCTGCTTATTGATGCCCAGTTTAAATGTTGGATTGTATTAAAGAGAGGAAAAATATGAGGGCTTATCTTTTGAACTAGAAATACAGAGTATACATTGTGGCTGGGCCTCTGGTCATCAGAATAAGGGAGTTTCCATTCCAAAGACTATGTCTGTGAAACTGAGGCTTCCTGGAAAACTTCATTAAAAAGATTCTGGCCTATAGAAAACAGGAAATCCCTGCAGAATCAGTCTCTATGCCACAGGAAGGGACTATGCAGATGGTTTTAATCATTTCCACCCAGACATAGGCCAGGATTGCTAGTTGTGCTAGACACCAGGCCCAAATCATATACTTCATAAGGATAAAAATTAACCAGACTGTCAGCCAATTGGCTGACAAAACTAGTCGAGAGTGGGGACAGGGAAAGCAATGTTGTTCTTCATGGGCTAGGGCATCAGGATAATGATATTACCAAGAACCGAGGGCTGAGTGTTGAGCATGTAGCAATGGTTTGACTGAATGGGCCTCTTCTGATGCTTTCTAAAGAAAGGTTGATCAAGACCTAATGGTAGCAAAAGTTTCCATTTCTGAATTAAATCAACAGTTAAATTCCATTAAAATCATCCTACAAAATTGAAAAGATTAGACTGACTTATCATGACATAAAGGAAACTATGTACGGTTTGGGAAAAAAAATCCTGTTGTGCCAACTCAGAACAGGTTTTCTGGCTTAAAAGCACATCCTGAAAAAGTCTCAGGGATATACTGGGGTCAAGAACAACCTGTATAGTTCAGCCCAGATAATAAGGACTCTCTATTGGCTTAAACACATGCCCCAAAAGTCTTCTCTGGTGAATATCCCAAAACAAACACATCACAGAACTTTCTCCAAAATTGAACACTTACTCAGACACAAAGCAAGTCTCAAGAGATGTAAGAAAACTGAACTAGCCTCATGCATCCTACCAGGACCCCACATATAAAAGTGGGATATCAATAGCATCGTAAGCATCAGAATGCTTTCAAACTCATGGAACCTGAACACCTCTCAGTCAAGATAAAACCAGAGAAATGAAAGACTTTCTAGAAATAACCATGCCACAGACGGAATGTTTTCTCAAAAAATCAGCCAACTGGCTGCTCTTCCAGAGGTCTTGAATTCCATTCCCAGCAATTACATGGCTGCTCCCAATCATCTCTGGTGAGACCTGATGCCTCAACGGAAATAAAGGCATACAAGCAGACAGAGCACTAATATACATAAAGAATTAACCTTAAAAAATTATTTCTATAACTATGACACCCACATGATTCATCCTTTACTCTTTCATTTAGCTTTACTTGAACTGCCAGGACATGTACAAAACACAGAGAAATAATGTGTCAAAATATGACTCTTGTAATGCGGTGAAGCACTATAACCAAACCAACTCTTTTAACTGAAGGAGTGAACACAGTGATCGAAGGTTAGCTCATTCTCATCGTGAAAGGAAGCATCACAGCGTGCATGCCCCTGGCTGAGCGTTCCATCCTGATACACAAGCAGCCAGGCAGAAGGAAACACTTGCTCGCCCAGAGACTGTGAGTCCTCAGCGCCCACCACACTGACACACCTCTAACCCCACAAGGGCATAGCTCCTAATGTTACACAGTTTCACTAACGGGACCAAGCATTCAAAGACAGGAGCCTGGGGGTGTTCAACAAATATACACCGTTACAGAAACTGAACCTAGGAAGAAAGAGCTCTAAAGGAAAGGAGTGGGAAATTAAGCCAACGAGAGAGGAAAACACAGAAAGAGAGTTACAGAGAGAGAAAGACACAGAAGGAAAAACTATTTCCTTCAAATGATAGAGCGCCAACTCGCTGAGATGGGTTACAGACGTCCTTAACATAACCTTCCCTATCCTATCTAAGAAGAGATTAAACAAGCCTGTATCTTTTCTCTGAGTGCACGGCATTATCCCTGTTTGTGTCCCTATCCAGTTCCCTCAGGGCAGGTCTGTTGGAAGGGATGGAGGGAGTCAGTCTCGTTGGGCATAAGTATGACTATTGCAGATGATGCCGTCTGGAAGCTGCATTTCTAACCAGGTAGATTTGCCACCCAATGTACAAAGGTTTAAAATTTTACTTCACTGTTTTGGGACGGTGTTTGAGAGAAATAACTGCTGTATACTGTGTGCATCCACGGCTACCCTGGAGCAAGTTCTGTAGACCAATAGATACTGTGTGCATCCACGGCTACCCTGGAACAAGCTCTATAGACCTATCTAGCCTCAAACTCAGAGACCTGCATGCCTCTGCCTCTCCAGTGCTAAGATAAAAAGCATGGAACAGTCCTGCTGTTTTAACTATTTTAACAAATTAAACCCAAGAGTCTTCAATTCCAGAAAACATAGGGAGTCACAAATTTTTCTGATCACAGCCCAGACCACACTCAATTGGGATGGCACCATGCGACATTTTGTGTTTGGGGACTGCAGAGGTGAGAGACCTGGGGGACAACACTGACTTCCACAGTAACAATCCATGTGCTGAAACACATGGGTGGACTCATCTGTCTCTGGCTGGGGTCACGCTTCCCCAGCTGTGTGGGGCCTACCTGCCCATCCTCTCCCATATTTGTGCAAGCTTGACTAAAGTGCTCTTTTAAAGGAATTGCTCTAACACTGCACATCTAACCTTGGAGAGGTAGGGACCACACTGAAAACTGTGCCTAACGCAGGATGGGCTCACCATAGTAGGGAGCTGGACTAACAAACAGTAGAGCGCAACCTTATGGTTGCCATCATTTTGGCTATTATGCCAATATTATAACAATACAGAATTTGTGCTCTAGATACAACAAAAGGACAATAAAGTATCTAACCATTTATGTTGCCAACAACAGAAATCCCACGAGAAAAGGAAGGTCATCATGAATGAAAACACAATCAACACATGACTGAATAAAGACTTCACACAGTGACACCTTCCGTCTTCTAACTTTGAATGCAACTGTAATAAAGAATGGACCGAACTTGGAGGTGGCGCACACACCTTTAAACCCAGCACTTGGGAAGCAGAGGCAGGCGAGAATCTGTGAGTCTGAGGTCAGCCTGATGTACAGAATGAGTTCCAGGACAGGCTACAGAGAGAAACCCTGTTTCAGAGAGAGAGAGAGAGAGAGAGAGAGAGAGAGAGAGAGAGAGAGAGAGAGAGAGAGAGAGNAATTTAATACCAGATATGAATATATGTGTGTGTCATGTATAAGAAATTGATAGGGTGGTTAAAAAAGAGAAAAATAACATATACCATGCCATATGTGCTTATGAAGTGTCTCTCTACCTGTCTTAAGATTTTCTATTTAAGGGGCTGGAGAGATGGCTCAGAGGTTAAGAGCATTGCCTGCTCTTCCAAAGGTCCTGAGTTCAATTCCCAGCAACCACATGGTGGCTCACAACCATCTTTAACGGTGTCTGGTGCCCTCTTCTGGCCTGCAGGCATACACACAGACAGAATATTGTATAAATAATAAATAAATAAATAAATAAATGTTTAAAAAAAAAGAACATGAGAGCAAACAGAAAAAAAAACATAACTAATATAGAGTCAATTTTGGCACATGATGCCAGGAAACCCAGGATGTCGGGACTTACTGACACCAATGGCCGAACCACCATGGTATCTTACGTACAAATGCATTAACGTCAAGCACAGAATTAATAGCAGCGGGATCCTACACCTGAATGGTCAGGGCCAAGTGCAGTACCTCTAAAAGGCACTAGAGTGGCCAAAGAGCTCTGTGAGTTATAAAATTTGTCTTTTCCTTGGGATTTAAAAAAACAAACAAACAAACCAAAAAACCTTGCAGCGTGACAAGGATGTTTTCACTCAAAGGCTCTGCTCCCATGTCTGCGCAGGCTCATTCTACAGAGCGAAGTCATTCAGTGATCCTCTTTCTGCCTGGGAATCTCAGGGACCTCAGGGGACCAAAGGAAATGATACCGGGCACCGAGCTGCGCTGCCTGCTCCCCCACACTGGCTCGTGCAGCTCCTCTCCACAGGGGGAAGACAGCCTCTCACTGACCATGGCGCTGGACTCTCCTCACAGCTCCCGGCAGCAGGTCACAGCACAGCCCAGCACACACGGATCACGAGAGTCTCCTTCCGTCCCAGGGAGGCTGGAGTCCGTCAGTCCGAAACACGGTGGGCCGGAAGTGCCCGCCCTATTCTGGATGACGTTATGGCTGGAGGCGACGATTGGCTCGTGACCCCTGAGTGACAGGGGCAGGTCAGAAACGAGGAAGTTGGAAAAGAAAAGAGAAACCAAGACAGGACTGAAGGAAAAGAAGTTTGCAGTAAAATGAGTAAGAATTATGAGTACAGGGACAGACTGTTAAATCAATCCCTTAGTAGGATGCAGCAAGATCTGTCTCTGTGGTACGCATATTGCCTCAGGCCTGCTCAGGTAGTGCCTACAGCATCCAGAATGAAGACTGGGTCTGTTCTACTACCATGGGTCATTATTGAGCTCCTTTGTGACAAAACTGTACTTTGTACTGAGGACCCTGTAGCAGGAGGATCACTGTGAGTTTAGGCACGCTTGGCTTCTAAGTTTTCCAAAAAACCAAATAGCAAAACATTGCAACCTCTGCCACCGCAGCTTTGCGACCATTACTGTCAGTCTTGGTTCTGGAGTCGACATGGGACTATGGCACCCTGGCATTTGACCCCAAGTTCACAGTCTGCTTTTGACATACCTGCCTGGGATCTGTGGTAGTGATGAAGCGAGATCCACACGCAGTGGCAGTTCCGTGAGGAGTGCTTGTCCAGCTGCATATACCACTGTGCTCCGCTTCTCTGTGGGGGAATTTTATCCTCCGACCTCTGTATGGGACTTGCTAACACTTGACTGGCATGTTCAGTCTGGCACACTGTGTGATTTCTGGGCACATAATCTATTTTCCCACACCCCTTTGGACCTGGCTGAACTCAAGCTGGACTCTGGCAATAAAAGCCTTGTCAAATAGCTTTTTTAAAATGGAGAGAGAAGAAGTTTCTGCCGCACACATCTTGGCAGGGCAGGCAGAGTGAACTCCAGGTCCTTTAGGCTTCCAGGCCAGCCATGTGCACTTGAACTTGTCCTCGCACAGTGTCTGACTGGAACCCAGAGCTCTCAGCCTGGAAGCTGCCTGTCACCGCTTCCTGGCCAGGGCCCAACAGAGCCAGAAGGCAACCAGCGCTGCAGCATGAGCTAGCTCAGATAGCCCAGACCTTAGAATTTGCTTCTTGTATGTTTGTTGACTTTTGTTTAAATGTTTTTTTATTGTTTTTCCCTCATTAAGAGGAAAGGGTTTTTATTTTTCCCTAGTAGTAGGAATGATATCAATGGTCCCTTTTTGGGAGAAAAAAGGAAAACAAACCCAACTTTTGGCACAGAACAAGAACAACCAGGGCTAAAAGTACTAAGCCAATGCCTTTCAGATTTCCAGAGGTGTCAGTCACTCACTATATGGATGATGTTCCTTTCTCCTGATCTAATGCTAAAACTAATGCTTAATTTTCACAGCAAATAAACAAACAGAGCAAAATTGCTAATTTTGAACTGTATAATTTGGTGTCCTTGAACTTAAAATTCTAAAAAGGGGGAGAAGAGGAATTTGTGTGTTAAACTATGCCCTTAAATGTGGTGGTTTAAACTAGGAGTTTCTAATTGAAGAATGTAGAGAAAGGGGAGGAATTTAGAAGCTTCCTAGGGGATGCCTGGTCGTTTTTTTTTTTTTTCCAGCCACACCTCCCCAGCACCATAAAGATACTGACAGTATACCTCCGGTCAACTCTTCTCTGCCTTTTTTTGTGAAAATATTCAAGATCAGAGAATTGCTGTGTGTGTGTGTGTGTGTGTGTGTGTGTGTGTGTGTGTGTGTGTGTATGTAGTGGAAAACTTAATAGGAGGCTGAAATAAAGAAACTGATGCAAAAAAGTACATAGTGGAGAAGTCTTTTTGTCCTCTGATCTAAGCCCTGTTCTTGTTGTAAGTCTCCTTCTGGACCCCGAGTGGACACAGGCTGGCACTTAGAGGTCCCCATAGTATATTTTCCTAAGAGGGACAAGACAAACAGCCTTTATTGGTCTTAAACTTTTCATTGGAAAGAGGCAGGGGAAACATGGTCAGGCAGGACCAGGCATGCGATACAAGCAAGGCACTGTGGGACAGCACGCTTGTGTGGGTGGGATGGCTGGGTTATGCAGTCTGTGACAATATAGCAAAGCTGGCAGCCACAGTCCCACTAAGATTTCAAACACTGAACAGAGAAATCTGGGGATAATTGCTATGGTTGGAGAAGTTACCCTCCTCTTCCCATGCTGATGGATGGGTTCCCAAGGTCTGACCTGGGGCCTGTGACTTCTGGCCAAACCTGGCCAAGGTTTGACTCCATGGGCCAAGGCAATGAGTCACTGGCCACTGGCTCTTGGTGAGAGTTTTATGTTGTCTGAAAAGAGAGAAGGACATTGGTAAAAAGTGAGAAAGACCTTGGTATGTTGACTGGAAAGCGAGGGAGAAAGCAGGTGACTGAAAGAATAAAGAGAGGTAGCATGGATTAAAGGTTTATAAAAGGTTATAGAAGGTCAGAAGGGAATGTGCAAATACTGAATATGTTTGTTTTGTTGAAAAGTTTGTCTATGTAAGTTTTCTTGTAAGCACGGAGCCGAGACAGAGATGGTTTGGATATTTTTGCTGTCTCTGCCACCCACCTGAACTCTGGTTACTGGATTTGGGTTAGCAGAAATTCAGGTGACATTTTGATGTAGACAATGTTAAAACTGTTTTGTGCTGTTCTTTATTGCAAAGCTGGCTCTAGAGTTGGATTATGACTCTTCCTTCACTAGACCCTAGCGTCCAAACACCGAGGAGGAGCCGCCCCAGAGACCACCTCACACACCACAGCTGATGCAAAAGCATGAGGATTTTATTAATTCTGTCATGACAGGGTCCCTCAGCATTCAGGATGCCGAGAGACCTCGAATAGCTGGTACAGGCTACTTTTAAAGGAGAAGGCCACAGAAGCAAGGGGGGTTGTTCTTTGACCACTATGATTGGCTTATTTGAAAGGGCTATTACCCATAATTGGCTGAAAAGCTGTTGCCAGATCAGATGAGGTAAGAGGTCATTTTGACCCTGTTTCCCAAGGGACTGAATCAAAACATACGTGTATGGGTAATTGTTCAGGAACTGAGTCAACATCTTAAAGGTTATCTTGCCCCAATTTCTGTAGAACATACGTGCATGTGTAGCTGTTAGGTCCTTGGCTCCCAGGGGAGGAGGGGAAGCACTAAGGCAGGGAGGCTGAAAGGGTTCGGAATTGTCTTAAAGTTTTACACTATTAGGTATATCTGAAAATACAAACTTCATTTGCTTTTAATCACTTGTTTTAGGCTTAAATTTGGAAACATGCAGCGGGATAAGGAAGGTTAGTCTTGTGATTAATTATATTTATACGTAGTGTGAATTTAAGTATAGTTCTTAGAACTTTAAAGAGTTTTCTTTAAGGCCTTGAGGTAGTTGTGGGCATTTGTATAATTGACTGACCTTGGAAAAGGGTCTTTCTTGGAGAACAGATACAGCATTACAGAATATTTCAGTTTTTTGTAAGACAAGTTTACCCAAAAAGCTAAAGCTTAAAGCAAGCCAAGACAGGCCGGGCGGTGGTGGCGCACGCCTTTAATCCCAGCACTCGGGAGGCAGAGGCAGGCGGATCTCTGTGAGTTCGAGGCCAGCCTGGTCTACAAGAGCTAATTCCGGGATCGGCACCAAAGCTACAGAGAAACCCTGTCTCGAAAAACCAAAAAAAAAAAAAAAAAAAAAAAA
>NW_026068144.1:576218-583971 GCF_014885135.2 Alexandromys fortis | reverse complement strand
ATTCTTAGGTTTGGTCTTTTTATTGTGTCCCATATTTCTTGAATGTTTTGTGTTGAGAATTTGTTGGCTTTGCTGTTTTCTTTGATCAGTGCATTTATTTTCTCTATGGTGTCCTCAGAATCTGAGATTCTTTCTTCTATCTCTTGTAGTCTATTGATTATGCTTGTTTCTGTAGCCTCTGCTCGTTGGCCTAGATTTTCCATATCCAGCTGTTCCTCAATTTGTGTTTTCTTCCTTGCTTCTATTTCAGTTTTCAATTCTTGAACTGTTTCCATTACCTGTTTGTTCGTTTTTTCTTGGTTTCCCAGGGTCTCATGTACATATTTACTTAATTCTTCAAACTTTTTGTTATCCTTCTCATCCATTTCTATAAGGGTGTTTTTTACATGTTTTTTAAGGGACTCTATTGCTTTCATAAAGTCAATTTTTTCCACTTCTTCTGTGTTAGGGTGTTCAAATCTTTCTGTTGTAAGATCTTTGGGATCTGGTGTTTTCATGTTGTTTTTCAGATTATTGGGTGATGTTCTGCCTTGGTGCCTGCCCATCTCTTCCTTTCAATGCTATCTAATTTGTCTTTTAAAATCGGATCAGGTTTCTCTACTGGCCAGAGGCTTCTCTTACTAATTGCCCTCGTTCTGTTTCCTGGCTCCTACTGGGGGCCAAGAACCCTCGCACCCCTCAGAAGGGTTTTCCGGAACAGGACCCGGCTCCCCATTTGCCAGGGCCCTCGCCAACCAAAGGCCTACCTCTTTGATTTATTTGTAGTGGGGCGATCTGCTCTCGGTGTTGCGCGCTGGTCCCTGCCGCCTGCGTCCTCTGCCACCGCACCAGTCCCCTCCGGTCCTGGCCACAGGCTGCAGCCTGGCCTGCGTTGCCCGCCTGCGCCGCTCGCTCCACCATCTCCATACAGAGTATATTCTAAACCAGAGTTGAATCACCTAAAATTTTTATCATCAGATAAAAACCCATATTAATCAAAAATATTTGAGATTTGCTGTTACTTCCTTAGTCTAAAAGGAAATACAAGTACTAGCAGAGACTCACTAGGATAAAGAAATTTTACTTTTGCCATGTGGTCATCTTAAGATGGTGAAGTCACATGGCCTGGACTCTTTCCCCTTAGTAAACATGATAGCCAGCCATCTAGCTGCTTACATCCTGATGAGGTCATCAGTCAAAGCTGCGGAGAGCCACATGGTTGTTATTCAAAATGTATTTTCCTGTATAAGAGTTGAATGTAAGCCACGTATACAGTATATTCTAGAAAAGAGTTGAATCACATATATAGCATGTTGTACCAAATCAAAGTTTCTGTGTATAAGTTTTAACTAGGAGCTTTTTGCTATAAGTTTTAAATCAAATTGTATTGCTGATTTTTAGATTCTTTAAGCACACCCAAGAAAGTTACAAATCAATTCTTAGATAAAGACTCTTTCCATAAGACTCTCTAATGGCTTTTTGAGAAAAAACTCCAGAGAAATCATATAGATGAAAGGTTTAAGGGTGGGGTGGTGTAGATGGGGATAGGAGAATTTGGGGTCATTTGCCTGTGCAATGGCAGAAGTTGGTATCTGTTAGAGTTTGGAACTCGACTGTGCCATCTTTAATCCAGCAGGCTATACTTAGGACATGCAATGTTCAGACAGACAGCGAAGCTTTCAAAAAAATTCCTGAGTCTGCAAAAGGAATTGAGCCCCAAGAGAGAAGGTGGAAGGGTCACAAGATCTTTGTCCTACGGATAGGTAGTCAGGTAAAAGACAGAGAACAGGGTACTCAGAAGGGACAAGGGGGAACAGGCAGGCCCTCTCCTGAAGGAGGATTCCAATACAAGGTCATGGAAAAGCTGCAGGACTCAGCAGGCAGCTCTTGGGGGAGGAAAGGAAACTCACAACACAGGAGCCCAGGCTAGCAAAAGGAGAGATAGAGGAGGTAGCCCCAAGAGGAAGGGTGTAAGGAAAGCTCACAGAAACAGGATCCTGTAAGCACATGGGCAGGTGACAAAGTTTCTGGAAAGTGCTGAGAAGAACCAAGAAGGAGCAGAAAATTGTCTTGGTTACAAAATATTTAATCTGAGGCATCCTGATGCAGACTGAGAGAATTATCACAAAAAAAATCTAGAAACACAGAGGAGAGGTATCACTTTCCACATGGTAGGGGCCTGGTAGGGTGAGAAGGTGGTTTCTGTCACACAAGTGTGGCTTTCATAGTAAAAGTAGACAAAGAAGGGAACTCATTTTTGATACTTGTCCAGTAGAAGGGGACAGACAAGTGGTTAGAAAGGATAGGAGAGAAATCAGTTGAGGAGGTGCAAGTGTCTTAGTAAGTAGAACAGCCCATGTGATGGAGCGCCCACAAAAGGCTTTGCAGGGAGTGTGCCCACATGGTGAACAAACATACATGTAAGCAAAATGCTCACACAGCTGAAATAAAATAGTACAGTAAATTAAAAACACACCTCCTCGGGGCTGGAGAGATAGCTCAGAGGTTAAGAGCATGGCTGCTTTTCCAGAGGTCCTGAGTTCAATTCCCAGCCATGGTGGCTCACAGCCATTGGTAATGAGATCTGGTACTTTCTTCTGGTGTGCAGACATACATGCAAACAGACCACTGTATACATAATAAATAAATTAAAAAAAACACACCTCCTCATATCTCTTATATATCACCACAGATAAAACAGTCAGAAATGATAGAGATGTGACAAATATCTGGAGGCAAAACTTTACATTGGTAAATAAAGAATCAAGGAATTAGATAAAAGGCTATGATTTCATGACTGTAGACAGGAGGCCTCAACAATATGTCAGCATAGGTTTGAGTTACAAACTCAACAGAAGTCTAACAAGAAGTCTAACTGTTAATGCCATCAACAACAGATATTTGATGACAAAAGGTCACCATGAAACACAAACAATCCACACGAAATTGAATAAATGACACAGATAATGACATCAACTGACTTAAAACCTCCCCATACACATACAATAATGACTGTACTCTGGGAAAGAATAAAGACATCAACAGCACATCAGAAGAAGCTTAGCACTAATGACTCAATTACATTATAGTGAATGATGACAAATGAGGACATAAAGCCCACATAGAAAGGGTAGTATTCGTAGATCTTCCATAAGGAGATGGCTCATTCTTGTCATAACACAGTAAAGGCATGAAGTCACATAGGAATTCTGAATGCCTATGAAAAAAAGTCCAGAAAACAAGACAAGAATCTTGAGACTTTGGATTCTACAAAACACATTCTTGAATATGATTTTATACTCCAGCCAAGTGGAGGACACAAGAGGAAGTTTACTTTCAATTATTATTATTACCGGCTGCTCTTACCCAGTCAAATGTTTATGCCTCTATGAAAAAAAACATGTTTTTGCCACTTGAGGCTTGTCCTTGATTGTACACAGCTTGAATTAATGAGAACTTTACTCATGTGACATTTCTTAATACTCAGAATACATGCTCCCTGTTCCTGAAAATGAAGTCAATTGTTGTTTAGACCTTAATCCATCAAGAATATCACCTCCATTGCCCCAGTTCTCACTTCCTTTGGAGCTGTGACAGCGGTCCACCCCTGACCACGCCCTACAGATCACTGAGTATTCTACACAGGGCTCAATGACTAAGGCGTGCTCCAAGAGCCTCATCTGGGACTGCAGATAGACTTCACTCCTAAGAAGCACCACAAGAACTTCACTGGAATTTCTAGGAAGGGGCCTTTCTATTGAGACACAACTGCTTTTTCTGGATTCTTTAAACATTGCATTGCACAGGAGTTGATGAGCATAACTGAGTTTTGGGTGCAGAAGTTTTATATTCTGAGCCCATATGCCCCATCTCTGACCCCACCCAGTGTTCCACACTGGTTATGTTTCACATATGAGCTTCTAGTCCTAGGTGGATAGTTGTGATGTAGGTGGCATAACAGAAGTTGTAACATATCAGGTCTTGCTGAGTGATGTGAATCAGAGGGCCAAAATCTAGGGTGCCACGGTGTGATGAGTCAGCTGGGCACAATTGATAACGTCACAGGCTGGTCTCCCTGCAACCTAGGGAAAGTGGTCCCTAAGGCTTGAGATTGCAGAATTGAAGGGTGGAGACTGAACCTGTGTCTCCAGAACCCCGGTGATCGCATCACCTGCATGTATAGCAAAGAATTGCCACACCACACCTGTGCACCTGAGTCAAGACCAATTCAGTGACAGCCGATGGCTGAAGCAGGGACATGTTCTTAGGTGCCTTGCCCAGAGGGATGCAGCAAACTATCCCTGCCTGTATCCTGGCTGTCCTCTCTGTAGGTTCTATCACCCAACCCTGTCTCAAAGCCAGTACTTCCTTTCTCAGCAGTAAGACTGTCATTCGGTCACACAGTGCCTCCTTCTCTGAGCTGGCCAGGATAGCCTTCTGAACCTTCAAAGCTTTCTTTTGTATAACGACTTCTTTGGAAATTTCTGTAATCTAAAAGGGGCAGGAGCTTCATGAGCAGCCAGGGACCTCTTCACTGGCCAGCTTGATACAGGGTCACAGATTCAAGACAGGCACTGAACCAAGTTAGAACTTGTATTTACATACCCCAGGTGCTGAAAATGTTCTCCCTATGTTTAAATGTTTGAGAAAGGAAAAACAAATCTAAAGAAAGCATTATTTTGTACCCTCGAAGGAATTCCATATCTCATTTTATGTTTATCAATAAACATAAAAATATAAAGTTTTAATAACTCGTGGCCCCGATTACTCATAGCACACAGAAGCCAGACACTATGTGGCCAAAGCTCAGCAAATACTTTGTCTATCTGACCCATCATAAAAAACCACAATGCCTCCCTTGTTCAAAAGGTCTTTGTTGGCATATCTCAGAGAGCACCGGAGTCTGGAGATGCCTGGCCATTCCCAGTAACTGCTAAAGTCAATTCACATTTTAATATGAATTTATGGGATGGTCAGCATTGACCTGTGACCTCCACATATACACATGCACACAAATTGAACACACAAACAGTAAAACTGGGATCCGGTAAGTTGATTCTTGTGGTAAGGACACTTGCTGTTAAGCCTGCCTTTCTGCCTGAGTTCCATGCCTGGGACCCCTATGGTTGAAGGAGAAAAAGGATTCAGGGAAATTGTCCTCTGATCTCCACACATACATGTCCTCACCACTACATCAATAAAAACATTCAAAGCATACACATGGGAAGCTTGGCTTCAAAAGATTTCTTGCGACCCATTTTCTGCCTGGTGATTTTGAATGAGTTCACTTCCCTGTGCCTGTTTTCAAGAGAGACGTGAGCTCACCACACTTGTTACCTGGTTGCAATAACCAGTTGGAGGTCAACAGCAAGAACTGTTCTAGGCGAGACTCTCTTCCTTCTCTGTGCTTCGGTTTCCCAGTGAGAAGTGGAAGGATTTTGCAATACTTTGCCATCTGGGAGTCTGGTGATTCCCCCGCAGGCTTTACAGTGGGCAGGAAAAAACAATCCATGAAGAGACAAGAATGAAGCTCCGTTCAGCCCGATTTATTGTATGCGGCCTGGATCATTTTACTTTAGTCATAATTAAGCAAAAGAAATGTTTAGAAAAAAGTACTCAGATAATAATTAAATCAGCCCAAGTACATAACAATTTCAGATGTGTTTACATTGACATTCCTTACTAAGTACACCTGGCTTTTTTCACATGAATGGGTATTACTGACTCCAAGACAGTGCCACAATTACATTTCCAAGGAGTTTGGGAGGCAAACGTAGTGCCTGAGGGTTTCAGTGTTGGCCTGGCCCTAAGATAACAGAAGTCACTAAGGCTGTTGCAAAACACAAGTGACCTCACTCACAAGAGTGGGTTTTGTGGTCTACAAGCAATGCTCAAGATTTAGGGGTAAAGGAAAGTAAAAGATTTAGGGGTAAAGGAAAGTAAAAGATTCTGGGAGATACAGGAAGAAGAGGCTGTCTCATCAGACAGCAAAGGATCACCAGGCTGTAGCATTCCAGGAAGAACAGCTCACAATTCATTGCATTGAAGAGGCAAGCTGTGCTTATCTTTCCAGACTTATCAATGCGCCCACGGCTCTTTGTTCTTCAATTTTGTGGAATCTCAGTTGAAGGGAGGGAGAGGATCGTCCTCTTGGTCATTTTTCTTGTCCTTTTCCAGGGCGGCTCAGCTCTAGCTCTGCCACTCTCACTCCCCCTCTCTATGCGGCCACTGAAGCTGCAGCTGGACCAGGACCAGGTGATCTCTCTTCATAGACAGTGCCTCACACAGCATATGTGACCACAGTCCACATAACACTCTCAGAACATTTAGACGCTGAAGAGGATTGGGTCCTGGGCCTCTTCCCATCCTTCCATGTTGAACTGATGTTGCTTCACCTCCAGGAATGTTCTGGATTCCCAACCACATTGACACTCTGATCTTGTCATGCATATCTGGCCATGCAGTTAAGACTCTCTGTTCTGTGGCTTCCTTCCTTGGTGGCCCAGACCTGTTCTACAGGTACATGGGAGACTGACACTAATGATCGGGAGCTCCAGGGCTATAGGATGTTTGTTTTTGGTCACGGTCTCAGTATGGACTTGTGTAATGGAAGCTCAGCTACATCAATGTCTAGTCAAAGAGAGGGAGGAATGAGAATGTGAGCAGAGGGGTCAAGTGGAATGTGATATCCACTGAAACAGCTTGCCTGAGCTAATGGAAGTCTTCCAGCCCAGCCTGACAATGAGGGAACCAGCATAGGACCAAATTAGAACCTCTGAATGTGGATGACAGTTGTATGACTGGGGCAGACTGTGGGGTCGTCACTAGCAATGAGACCAGGATTTATCCCTTCTGCTTGTACTGGCTTTTTAGAACTCATTCTCTTTGGAGGAATACCTTGCTCAACCAAGATATAGTAGAGAGGGCCTTGGTCCTCCCTCAAAACAATGTGCTAGACTTTGTTGTCTCCCTATGGGAAGCCTTACTCTCTCTGAAGAGTGGGAGAAGGGTGGGATGGGGAGTAGGAGAGGGGAAGGTGGTGGGAGCAGGAGGAGGGTAGGGAGTGGGAAATGGATTTGGTATGTAAAAGGAGAAAAGATAGTTTATTTTTAAAATAAATTAAAATGAAAAAGAAACAATGGCTGTAATGGGCATGCCAGCACAAATTAAGACTGATAACGCCCCAGTTTTTGTTTCCAGTAACTGAAACAATTCTTTATGTGCTACCACATCTCACATGTTGCAGGGGTACCATACTTCAGGAGAAGCAAGTGTTGAAAGAGCTAACCACATGCCAAAGGAGATGCTTGTTGAACAGAAGGCAGATATGAGGACTCCAGAGATAACCTGCATAATGCTTTACTAAGTTGAAATTCTAAAAAATTTAACTATGAATAAATAGGATAACAGCTGCTGAAAGTCACTGGATTGTGTAAAACAAACCTTATAAATTAGGTCAGGTCATGTAAAACCAGGGAAAGTATTAAGTTAGGGCTGAGATTGTGCTTAGGTTTCAAAAGCTGATAAAGATTGTGGGTCCCATCAAAACTGATAAAATCTGACTTGAGAAGGGGGAATCTCTATGATGCTTCAGCTGCTTAGATGCCTTGGGAAATAAAAGGCCTTTGGAGCAGACAGTGAATCCTCCCACCTGGGGCCAGCTTAATTATTTGTGTAACAAAGGAGAGGCAATATTTTGCGTGACTCACAAACCTGAATGCTACATATCTGTTCCTTGCTATACTTAATTTTTTCTAATTATACAGAGTAAAAC
>NW_026068144.1:538441-575879 GCF_014885135.2 Alexandromys fortis | reverse complement strand
CTTTTCCTTTTTTTTTTTTTTTTTTTTTTTACTTCCCATGTACATTAGATCCATGCATGTCTCTCTTAGGGTCCTTTTTGTTGTCTAGGTTCTCTGGGATTGTGAATTGTAGGCTCTTTTATTTATTTATTTTGATTTATTTCTAAAAGCCACTTATGAGTGAATATGATATTTGTCTTTCTGAGTCTGGGTTACCTCACTTAATATGATGTTTTCTACAACCATCTATTTGCCCACAAATTTCAAGATGTTATTTTTTTTCTGCTGTGTAGTACTCCATTGTGTAAATGGACCACATTTTCCTTATCCATTCTTTGGTTGAGGAGCATTTAGGTTGTTTCCAGGTTCTGGCTATGACAAACAATGCTGCAATGAACATAACTGAGTATATGTCCTTGTGGTACGATTGAGCATCCTTTGGATATATACCCAAAAGTGGTATTGCTGGGTTTTAAGGTATATTGTTTCCTAATTTTCTGAGAAATCATGATACTGATATTTAAAGGGGCTGTACTAGATTGCACTCACACCAGCAATGGAGGAGTGTTCCCTTTACCCCACAACTTATCCAGTATAAGTTGTCATCAGTGTTTTTGATCTTGGCCGTTCTTACAGGTGTAAGATGGAATCTCAGAGTTCTTTTGATTTGCATTTCTCTGACAGCTAAAGATGTTGCTTCAAGGACCTGGTTTTAAATGGTAGGAGATTAATGCTACTAGTTTGAAAATCTACCATGCTGTGAGATGTGGCTTGCCAACAAGGACATGACTTGATGCATTGGCAACAATATCAGAATGAGAGACCTTGTGTGCTAATTAATGTCTCCCAAGGAGACATCATACAGTGGAGCTGTATTAATCATACAGTGGAGCTCTTTTGGCTCACCTCAAGAACAGTATTCTCACTCCAAGTTAAGATGGAAGAGGTATAGTTTGAATGGAACTGTAGAAATTAGTGCTTTTGTTAAGGAACCTATCTGATGGCATGGAATTGGAATGTCAAATCCTCTCATGCATTTTGGAAATTCAATTCAGACTAACTTGTGGAAACTGGCCAGTGCTTTCCACCTCTTAGGGCATGGGAAGGAAAATTAAACATTAAGGATGATTAGCATACTTTGCCTTATAGCCTAAATCAAAGCCATCCTTTTATGGCATGTGTAAGATTACCTTACTTGCTACTAAAATAGCCCATACAGTTGCAACCTAATAATTACAGCATCACTCGTTAATGCTGTATTTTTCATCCCTATGTTAATTCTAGTACATTTTTAAATTTGACCTTTTAATGTTTATATAGTGATGGAGGTGGGTCTTGTAATAATAAAGAAACTGCCTCGGCCCTCATAGGACAGAAAATTAGGTAGGCGGAGTAGACAGAAGAGAATTCTGGGAAAAAGAAGCTGAGTCGAGGAGTCGCCATGATGCTCGCACTCCAGACAGACGCAGGTTAAGATCCTCTCTGGTAAGCCAGCTCATGGTCTACACAGAATATTAGAAATGGGTTAGAACAATATGTAAGAGCTAGCCAATAAGAAACTGGACCTAGCCGGGCCAGTCAGTGTTTGAAAGAATACAGTTTCCGTGTAATTATTTCAGGCATAAGCTAGCCATGCGGGCGGCCGGGTGCCGGGGACGCAGCCCTGCCGCCGCTCCTATTTCAACAATATAGTCTTAGAGCAAGGCGAGCAATCTGGATACAAGAGAGGTTGTCCAGGTTGCTGAAAGAATATTGAGAAGAACACATCAAATGGTTAGATTGGTATTTGGACTTATTCCATTGGCAGCTAAAGCAGCAACATATGGGGTGGTATTTCAGAAAGTAATCCAAATTGCATAATTTTTTAAGAGACTGGCATAAAATTCAACAGAACTTTGGACTAAGCAAAATAAAATTGATAATGAGATAGTGAATGAATTAACTGAGCTAAGGTAACCTAATAATATATTGTTAGGGGATCCAATAGAAATTTTGAAGAAACAGATAAAATTAAAATATGATTAGAATGTCTCTTCTTATTGTATTATTTCCTTAAGATTTAATGAAAGAAAATATGATTGGGATATGGTTCAGATGCATTTTGGGTCACCCCAATTCTTCTCAAATTGTTTATGATTTACAGAAAGAAATTAAAGAAACTTTTGCAAAAAAAGTTACCTGATATCATAGGAATGGATATAATGGACAGTCTTGCAAACACTATAGCATCATTCAACACTATGAATTACTTTAGTAGATTTCTTACCCTTCTCCAAAATAACCTTCCTTATGTAATCAAACCATTCTGGTTACCTGGTCTTTTCCAGCCATTATTTATCCTGCTGGCATTTGGTCTGGCCATCCCATCTTTGCTCCTCCCTCTTCTTACTTGGTTCATGGTCCTATCCACTGTGGACACTCTCAGTTTTCTGTACCTCTCACTATGCTTGCTGTTTTATCTAAATAAGCTTTCGACCCCAGCAAACCTACAAGAAGTCATGTGTTTCCCTTCTTGTGTCTTTATAAAAGTCACCTTCCATTTACCAGTCATTAAGACCAAATTCATTACCATTTTGGCTTTAATTGTTTAATTGTTTGAATTTGACTAAAGTTTGGCAGGACTTCCCAGCTATGAGGTAGAAATGGTTCCACTTGACATTAAATGCTATGGAATGTGTACACAAAAAATCCTATGGCGTATAAGAGGAATGGGAAGTGCTCTGGGACACCAGAAGAGTCTACTAAAACACACATTCCACAGTCTAGGGCTCTTCCTGCCTCCAGAGTAGAAGGGCAGAACTTGGAAAACCTATGCTGTCTGCATCATGGGTGATCCAAGGTAACGGGGAACTCTGGGGAGGCTTATCAATCAGGAGCACCAGTGGGAGGTAACTTGCAGGTTATTTCCAGGATTTTACTCTGTTTCTGCTGTAGAGAGTGTAAAGAAGACCACAAGCCATGCCATTGTGAGTGTGGGGGCCACTGTCCCCAGACAGGAAAGGACAGATTAGCAGAGGTATCAGAGTCCAAGCTGCTTTGGCTGGGATGGACCATGAGCCAGACTGTGATTCTGTTGGTTAATGTGAAGACCTGGGCAACAGCCCATTGTATCTGAGCCTCACTCAGTGTTGATTCCCTGTGGGAGAGGAGGCTCTGCAGCTTAGGTTGTAGGAAGCCCTACAACCTAATAATCATAATATAAGTGTCCAGTGGTCACACATAGGAGTTGCTTTTGGTGTGCCGTGGGAAGATATTGGAAAACAGAAAGTCTGGTCTCTTGAAGTTCTGAGCATTGCATTCCATATTCAGGTTTGTTTGGTAAATTTTACTAGTAGTTTAGAAACTGGTAGAGAGGAGGTGATGGGGATCATCCTTCATCAATACTTGATGAGAAAGATTTTGACTTTCCACGATCACCAGTCACTGAGTGGCGTGAGTCAGGCAAATTCAATTCTAGGTTATAAAAGGAGTTTCTGATTTTCAGAAGTTTCTTAGGTGTGCATGTATTGGGCAGGTGGATAGGGCAGCTGCCACATTTTGTGCCATAATCCATGCGGCAGGAAGCAGACATTGAATTTTTCTTCAACAATGTTTAGTGTTGGGTTTGCTGAAACCATGAGGAGGCATGGGGGGCTGCATAGCCATAACCCAACTTTCTGATCACCTTTATTTGCATAGAGAAGTCTAGAATATTGGGCCTCTCTATTTTGAAGAGAGATCAGTAGCTGAATGGTCAGAAATGTCACAGTTTAGCTGTCATTTTGAGCGATTTTGTGTGAGTTGAGAAGTATATGGTTATTTAATTTCCGTGTGCATACCAACATGCTTAACGTTGTTCAAAATCATGTGTTTCTGGATGAGTTTCCTTTCGTATTTTGGTGAAAGTTTGACTGTATTTTTGTGCTTTTGTTCTTGACTTGTCTCCCCATCCCCTTATTCTCTCACAACTATTTTATACATTGTTGTTTCTTGTAGTTTTATAATAATTACACAGGTCACATTGTGCCAATGTGTGTGCTATTTCTTCATAACCCTACTTAAAATTCTAAGCTTTTCTACACGGCATGTAGCTTTGTAATCAAGTGTTCAGTTATATGTTGTTGAGAGTTTTCTTTGTATTGTACTGAATGTATACTACAAAAAGAATACACACAGCATCTTTTTAATATAAAAAACATGCTAATGGTGTTAGCTCATAAACTAGCATGGAACTACACTTTAGGCAGTGTCAACCCGCTTCTGTCTCCCATCTGATTTTAATCTTTAGTGTAATCTCATTTGTCAGATGGATGTGAACGTTTCTGCCATCTTGTCTATAGTTCAGGTAGCAATAGAAACTGAAGGCCAGAAAGAATATGTAATCCAGCAGAAGCAATTACCTTCAAAGGGTTTTTCTAACGTTTCTTTACTTGGGATGTGAAAAAGAAAAAAATAAATATCAAGCTTTTTGTAGCAAGAGTTGTTATAGAGATAATGTGCTATTATAGTATACTGTAATAATGCAGGAAATTGCTTTATGTGGATGGTAAGAGAGCTTCTGTCAGTGAGCTGCACTCCAGGAAAAAATAAAAATAAAACTGAGTTTAAGAAACAGACTGACTTGCTTTGTTTGAATTAACATAATGACAACTCATTACAGTTCTACAAAAATCTAACAACTTTAGACAATTTGCTCATCCTTTTTTTTTCATTTCTTCAAGTAACTCACCTCAACTGTTAACATTTTCATTTTTGCTTCAGAGAAATTATTTAAACACTTTTATATAACAGCTTGTATTTGTTATCTGTATTATATAATTAATGTTGCAATTCTGCATAACACTATATACCTATTTCTATTAATTGAGTAGCTACTCAAACATTAGTTTCCTTAAAGGGAAACAAGAAAATTTTTTGGAATGGAATGACCAGGAACCTTTATAATTCCACAAAGCAAACTAGTGGAAAACAACTAATGATCAACAAGAAAATGATCTGGGCTTGTTTCTTGCATATACATCTTTCACACATCTTGCAGAGGGCAAAACTTCTGATTTCACAGGTCTAGTTAGGGACCAAGAATGAGCTTGGCATAAGCTCCTATGTAAAGCTCACCCTCTGCAGATTCAGAGTGAGAACTGTTTCTGTCTTTCCCTGTCTTCACTATTTTGCTTTTCGTTGTTCATTATTGCTTCCCTTCCTTACATTTTCATGAAAAGTATTGATTAATTTTTTAAATTGAAAATTGATTCTTCTCTCCTCTTAGCTAGAGTTTCCACTTTATTCCCTTTTTGTAGGCCATGATCACATCCCCTCTTCCTGCATGCTTTTGACCTGTCTACATTCATTGAGCTATCAGAGCTTGTCCTTGGAAATGATGCCCCACTGTCAATTTTTAGAGAACAGCCTCCTTCTGTCTTAGCATCAGGCTTAGTCATTTAGGGAACTCCACAGAACCTCCTTACTAAACAATGCAACTGAATGTAGTCAAGTCTTATCCCTGGAAGTCCTGTCTGTCTACAAACATGGGCAGTTCAGATTCTAGGAGACCATCCCTAGGGTCATCCTCATAGAATTCAGAAAGTTGTTTTTTACACTGGTCTCCAAATGGCCTTAATTTCAGCTGTTTCTCCCCACACTTTCACCCCACCATCCTTGCCTGATTCATCTCTTCTGCTTCTGTCTCTACCCACCCCCAGCCAACCCACAGAATCTATTCTATTTCCTTTTCCAAGAGCTATGCATGCTTCTTCTCTATTGTTTTCCTTATACCTAACTTTATGAGTCTGTGGATTGTAGCTTGATTATCTTTTACCTAATAACTAATATACACTTATAAATGAACACATACCATATTTGTCTTTTGGGGTCTGTGTTACCTCACTCGAGATAATTTTTCTAGTTGTCCGTTTGCCTGTAAATGTCATGATGTCAATATTTTCTTATAATAGCCAAGTAATGCTACATTGTGTAACTATACCACATTTTCTTTATACATTTTTCAGTTAAGAGACATTTATTTTGCTTCTGATTTCTGGCTATTATGAACAATGCCACATGAACATAGTTGAACAGGAGTCCCTATCGTAGAATGGAATGTTCTTTGTATATACCCACAGGATGTATAGCTGGGACTTGACATAGACTGATTCCCAATTTTCTGCAAACCATCCATACTCATTCCCATACTGGAAATATGGGTTTGCACCTCCACCTGCAATGAAGGAGTGATCCCCTTGCTGCACATTCTCACCAGCATGAACTGTCACCAGTGTTATTGATCTTAGCCATTCTGATATTTGTAAGACAGAACCACAAAAGAATCCTTTAGGACCCCAAAACATGATTTAGAACAAAAAGATGTGGGAGAGTTTACTAAAACTATTTTTTTTTCCAAGACAGGGTTTCTCTGTAGCTTTGGAGCCTGTCCTGGAACTAGCTCTTGTAGACCAGGCTGGTCTCGAACCCACAGAGATCTGTCTGTCTCTGCCTCCCGAGTGCTGGGATTAAAGGTGTGCGCCACCACCGCCCAGCTATTAAAACTATTTCTAATATGTAGAGCTTTCAAAACAAAACAAGAATTTACTGATGAAATTTTGAATCTTAAACAATTATGTATCAAGTACTTCATGATACATTGCCTTGTGTTGTAAACAACAGTGCCTAAGAATTTCACTAAGGAACATACATGAGCCAGAGCCTGCCTCTAGCTTTGTATGTGCAGGCATGCAAAGAGAAGACTAGGTTAATACAAGGAGATCATGGAGCAATTCCACAATATCATAAATGTTATAATATTGAGCATTTATTTTTTTCTCTTTTCATGATGGTAGAGAAGGCATGTTATAAAATAAAAATTGCATGTAAAGATAAGTGAGAAATTGCTACATTAAATGCCAAATATAACGGCCTTTCTTCTTTCTTAGATGCTCAGAAAAGTGTCAGAAAAATCTCCTTGTATAAAACAGATGTTTTGGAGGAAACCTAGTACCCACCAGGATAATACATGCAGCACCATACAAGAACCACCTTGTTGCAAACAGTCAGACTCCATACGCACCATTGAAGGGATGTCTCTGTGGAACCCTCATGATTGTCTGCGAGGATGGAAACTGCCTGCCCCAATTCTGATGAGCTGTATTTTGTATTTGCACATTTGTGCTACTCCAAATAATTTCTGTGGAACCTGTGTTCTCACTCAATTATAGTTAACTGAATATTTGGATAAACTATAAATACTGATAAGATGCTTTCAAAATAGTGCCCCAGAAAAATAAAATGCTGCTAAAATATGAATCATGTAACAAAACAAAACAAAACTATAAAAAGTATTCCTTGTTTCAGCAAAGACCCAAACTCTTTGGTTTACTGAAAGAAATTCTAGAAAGCTATCTGTAGCTTGTTCATTTACGGTAGTTTTGGTTCTTTTAGAGTAAAACAGTAGAAGAAAAAGTCGAAATTCCCATGTGTTCTTGACTATGACAGCATCTTTCACCAGGAGGATATGGAAGTTTCCCTAAAACAATCTGTAATCAGAAAATCCTTTCTAGAGAACACAGATTTTAAGATTAAAGAAAATTCTGTGGTAGACAGGAAGTAAGTCTAAAGTTAGGCTTGGCGAAAGAAAAATCTTTCCAATTGCAACTGATAAGACATACACAGGAAGGATTTTCAAAGCAGAGAGTAATAGTAAGAGCAGACCATTCATTGAAAGACTTGGGGTGCAGGAATGTGATGGAGTTCAAGCTCTGCTTCATTCCTCCAAGATGTATCTCTGCGCCCGTTCTTGCCATCGTTCTGCCGCACAGTTTCTGTATCTAAACCTAGCCAGTGACAGTTGTTCCCAGCTACTCTGGTCCTCAGGCACATTTGCAGTGTGCATTGAGTTTACTGGCAAGAAAGCTCTGTATACCGTTTATTTTTGTTTAGAATTTATTGGTCATTCAACAAAATTTTGTTTACCAACTCCTGTCCTTAACAACTTTCCATTTCTATAACAAAATTGCTATAGGAATCCAGTAATGAAAGTAAAAAATTATATTATTAAGTTATTTAAAGTGAATTTTGTGTTAGTGTTCTGCAAGCATATACATTTGTATGTTACAACTTTACAAGCATAGTGTCTGAGAATTCCAAAAGATAGCACTTAATTTCATGAATTCAAGTTACATGTGACTGAGAGCCAACAGGAGGTGCTGAGAATCACATCTGGATCCTCTGGACTAGCAAGCAATGTGATTCTTTTGCAGTTGTTTTTCTTGTTGTTGTTTGTTTTATTTTTTGTTTTGATAAATGGTTTCTCTTTGTATTCCTGGTTTTCTTGGAACTAGCTCAGTAGACCAGACTGCTGGATCTCTGTTGAAGCCCGTGTGGGTCCAACACAAATAATTCTTTTCCCTAACTGGATTGGACCAGAGTCGCGAGGAATAATCAGACACAATTTACATGGTCGTCATGGAAGGGCTAGATCTCTCAGAAGATCTCTCTCCTTTTTTATTATCCAAACACCTTAGATATCATCACATAAATTGAGCGGGAAACACATTAGGCTGTATCCTAGGTAACCCTGGTGAATGGCCTTTAGTTACATCCACATCTACCTGTATGCTAGCTGTCACGTAGGCCATGAATTAGCATCTCTATAAGACTTCCTCCAAATCACCAAGAAATAAGCACCAAACATCTTGACCAGTTTCAGCCAACATGTCTTCTCAGGAGATCTACATTTCTAACAAAGAAGAAAGGAGCTGTACATCCTTGCAGAGACAGCTTGTCTGTAGAGCGATGTAATCAACTCAGACCAGGCCTATGGCTTTTATGCCTGGCTGCTACACCATACAGAAATATGGGCCTACAGACCTCACAGAAATTTGCCTTTCTCTGCCTCTAAGGTTCTCTGATTAAAGATGTGCACCACTACCACTGGTCTGCAAACAGTGCTCTTAGCAAAAGAATCACATCTAGAAACAATTGTTTTGTATGAATCATGAATGAAATGTTTATTTTCTGGTTTAAATTTAATTTGATGTTGTCTGCATGTAAGCTTGCATACCACTTGCATTCTGGTTCCTTAGGAAGCTAGAAGATGACATTGATTTCCATGAAAATAGGTGTATGATGTGAGATTCCCCTCGGTAGGCTGTGAATATGTTTTATTACCATTGGCTAATAAAGAAGTGGATTTGGCTTATGACAGGACAGAATATAGCAAAACAGGAAATCTAAGCAGAGATAGAAGAGGAAAGAAGGCGGAGTCAGAGAGACGCCATGTAGCCATGCAAGAAGCAAGAGGTAACAAATCGCAAGTCTTGTAGTAAAACACAAAATAATAGAAATGAGTCAATTTAAGATGTAAAAGCTAGCTAGGAATTTGCCTGAGCCATTGGCCAAAGAGTGTTGCAGTTAATATAGTTTTTGTGTGATTATTTGGGTCTGGGTGGCTAAGAAACTAAAGTAGTCTCCATTTGCAGATGATTGAGACCCACTATTTGGGTGATGGAAACAAAAGCTGGTTCCTTTGAAGAAGCTGCCAATTATCATAATTTCTGAGCCAGTACTCTACAACAATGCTTATTTTCATCTGTTGGTATTGCTGTTTCCAATTGATTATCGATATACTCTCTCTATTTAGAGTCTGTGGGAAATACTTCATGAGGTCTGGGAATCTTCCTGCAAGAACAAGCATTCATCTTACAGGGAAAAGCAGACTGAGAGAAGGCCAGGGGAACAAAAAGTGATTGTTTAGACTGATATGGAGGTGCATGCCTTTAATCCCAGCACTTGCGAGGCAGAAGCAGGTGGATCTTGGTGAGTTTGAGGCCAGCTTGATCTACAAAGTAAGTTATAGGGCATCCATGATTGTTACACAGAGAAACCATGTCTCAAAAACACACAATCACACACACACAATCACACACACACAATCACACACACACACATGCACGCACACGCATGCACACACACGAAGGGGATGTTATATTCCATATAATACCAGACATCTGATCCATTTACCTCCTAGTAGAGCTTACCTCCTAAAGCTTGATTCCCACTGGGACAACTTGGAAGATTAAGGCATTCACACATAAACACGCTGAGGAAATCAAAATGGTAATGGCGGGTTTTAGAAAAGGTGCTGTACCATGTTCAATAGGAAAAAAGAAGCTTGGGTATAGAAAGATAGCTATAAACAAGACAAGTTGTATAAAGTCCCAATGAAATAACGATTTTTCAATATTTTTAAATGTTATACAACAACGCAGACTTACAGGATGCATTTATTGTTTGGGAAAAAATGTAAGACAAAAGAAATTTAAGGAGCCAATATGTATTTTTAGCTTGTAGTTTCTTTGGATAAGGTCTGCAAGAAGGGAAGTCATGGCAATGTGACTCACAGTGAGATAGTATGGCAAAGGGAATCGCGTAGTCACCTGTGGATCTACTTGACTTTGCCTATGTACGCCCTCATCTTTTAACTAAGCCACTACCAAACTTCTGGGAAGCTAAAATTCAAGTTTCCATCAAGCTGTATGTTCAGTCCAAACTGAGCAATAAAATGTTTTCACGCTTAACAGCTCTTAACAAATTCCCCATTATATGCAATGTATATTCAAATATATTCCCTTATATGTGGAGGTATATTTTAAAAATATATTTATTTATCCTGTTCATGACTGGGAAAGCATAAAGTTAGGTACACAGTGGGAAGAAACAGGGAATGAAAAAAGCTTCCTAAACCCAATCAACTCAATTTTAAAAATACCAGGATTATTCAATTCACCAAGTGTCTCAGTTTGCTACTGTCGATGTGACAAAAAACAGACTGAAAATAACTAATGAGAGAATGGATTAACTTCATGTTGTATGTTCAGTATTCAATCAATTACTGGGTAATTTAAAGGCTTAACCTGAAGAGAAGCAGGGACCTGGAGGCAAGAGCTAAAGCAGAAGCCTTTTGAGAGCACTGCTTACTGGCTTGTACCTTACAGTCTTCTCAACCTGCTTTTTATGTAACCCAAGAAAGCTGCCTACACTACAATGTTTTGGAGGCATTTTCTCAATAAGAGATTCTGTCTTCTCAGATATGGCAATGAGATGCTACTCCTGGAGCCAAGCCCTCTGTTGTTGTTCCTTTTCTGTTGCTCTGGTAAACACTATGACCAAGGCACCTTATGGAAACGAGTGTTTATTTGGGGCTTACAGATCTAGAAGGTTTAGTCTTTACATTCACATACATTTACATACATGGCTGCAGGCAACTAAGAAGCTGAGAGCTGAGGTCTCCTCTCTTGGAATGCAAATATGAAGCAGAGAAGGCGCTAGAAATGGTTTGAACCCCCCAATTGCAACTGATGACATAAGTCCTCCAGGAATGCCAAAGGCTTTAAACTGGCTATATGGTGTCACCACTAGGGCATAAAGTGTTGAGATGTCTAGAACAAAAGAAGTATCTTATTCAAACTGCCGCTATGAATCTCCATTTGACCTTCAATGAAAAATCAAGACACTCAAAAAACAAAACAAAACAAAACAAAACAAAACAAAATCCAAGACACTCGTAAATTCCGTAATTCATTTTACTCAGACTTCCTTTTGGAAGTATATCAGATCTCAACTGTTGGTTTACTTTCTAACAGTTCCTTGAAACTTTACAATATGTGTGCTTTTGAAAACATATTTCAGAAAGATTCAAAAAGTCTTGATTACTGTTGTTCCTTGGAAACTACAGCTCCCAGACTTCTCCTGGATTACCGTCACCTGTGCGCGCGGGCGTGCCCAGGTACAGGTCTCCCAGATAACCTTGCGCCNAAGCGAGCTTCCACGAGGTCTCGCTCTCTTGCCCCCTCTCTCTCATTCCCCTCTGGCCCCTCATGTGTCTCGCACACCCCATCCCTTATCGTGTTTCCCTTTCCCCATTAAAGCGCACCCACGTGGGAGCCGCGTGTCTCGTCTCTTTCCTTTGCCCGTGTCTCGCCTATCCTGTGTTTGTCCACACACACACCCCGCCGTTTTTAAAGGAATAATAATTACCTTTTCCATGTAGAGACTTCTGGTAACAGAAGTGTATTTGCAGAGGACCCGAGTTAGGTCCCCTTCACCCAAATCTGGGAATGCACAATTGCCTGAAATCTATGCTACAAAGAAATGATTCTCACCATCCTCATCCCATGATACTGTAACACAGTCCCTCAGGTTGTGAGAGCCCCCAAGCATTTAATCATTTTATTACTATCCCATAACTTTAATTTTCAACGGTTATGAATCACAATTTAAATATCTGTTATTCAATATCCTTACAGAGTAAGACTACATCCTCTTCATTCTGTATGGCTTCCTGCCAACTCCATGAGTCCTCTCTTAAATGCCCATTAATAAGACCATTTACTATGATGTACCACTAACAATTTGCCGTGATCAGAAGAGAAATTGATTGCACTATTTTCTTTTGACCTTTTGAAATAGTGAACATGAAAAAATAGTCCAATATGTTTGATTATGATAGTTTAGGAGTTTAGAAGGCATGCTACTATTGGTTTGAATCAAATATCTGTTATTGCCTATACATCATATATATGTATAATGTATGTATATATGTATGTATGTATCTATGTGTAGTGTGCATCTATATATGTACATGTTATTCCTTATAAATTTATCAAATATTATTTTTCAAAGCCAAACTGTGTTAAGAAATGAAATTCTTTCCTGGCAGTAGTGGCGCATGCCTTTAATCCCAGCACTTGGGAGGCAGATGTAGATGGATCTCTGTGAGTTCGACGCAAGCCTGATCTACAAGAACTAGTTCCAGCTAGGGCTGTTACACAGAGAAACCCTGTCTCAAAAAAAAAAAAGAAGAAAGAAGAAGAAGAGGAAGAAGAAGAAAAGAAGAAGAAGAAGAAGAAGAAGAAGAAGAAGAAGAAGAAAAGAAGAAGAAGAAGGAAGAAGAAGAAAGAAGGAAGAAATGAAATGAAATGTTTGTGCACTTTGTCAGTTATTGCATAAGTCTGAGAATGTTGACATCACAGTGGTCTGTCACCCTGACTACTACAGAATGCTCAGACACCAGTTATTGGTATGCCAACTTCTGTAGCCATCTTTGGTGTTTGTTACCAAGAAAGGAAAAGAGAACTTCACATTCATTGAAAGGCTCGCTATTCCAGGTTCCGCTGTAAAGGTGTGCTTTACTAACTAGTTTTGATTCTTAGGATAGTCTAATGTTATCAGGTAAGATTCTGTCTTGATTCTTCAGACTACGTTAACTCAGCAATGGCTCATAAACAATACTCAGTGCCAATTTCCTAAAGAGACAGATTCATACATGTCAGGGGAGATATATTCTATGCAACAAGGGAGTATGCTGTCTCGAATTCTATAAAAATATCTGTCCAAGTTACAAGTAGGGCTATTCTTGGCTCTATGTAATTGCTTCATAAGGCTTCCTCTTTATGCATAAGTGCTTCTTATATATCTCCAAGCTCACACCTACCCTCTCGTCCCTTCTCGTCCTCTTCAGGTCCTCCTACATTATGCTAGAAATTTCCTTTGAACACAAGTTTTTTAGAAATTGTCAAACTCTAGCTCAAAATCTAAGAATGCTCTGGTTTTCAAAAAATTGTTAAATTTTCCACCATATATCATGTTCTTTAGCACCTACTTTCCAATAGTTCATTTAGCTTCAGATTGGATATAAATGGCTTCCCAAACATCCTCATTTACTTCCATATTTGTGTACCATGAAACTGAATTGGCACAGTAGTTATCTTTACACTTTTGCTGGACACATGTGAGGCCAACAATTGTCTGTTGTCTCTTTTTGCCTCTTTGACTCACAGGGATCTTAAGTACTTCCTAAGAAAAAGTTAGGGTGTCTCTGTGCATATTCCTTAAAAGATGTAGCATATATCTTGGACATGCTAAGATTCTTTTAAGGAAATAAATAAAATTTAAATACATATGCTTAATGCACAGATCACAATAAAGAAACTGCTGAAATGGCAGTTCCATAATTATGGGGCTGATTTTTGTGGTGGATAAGAGTAGGAAAACTCCAAATGCATCTGAAAGAGTTTAAAGCAGAGGGAAAACAGTGCAGACTAGACATGTCCAGACTGTGAGAGAAGTTAGAATAGAGCAGATGATAGAGAAGTTAGTTTCTTAAAGAAAGCAAGATCTGTTCTTGAACATTCTGGGATCTAGTACAGTGCAGCAGGGGATAATGAAGGGACAAGAGGCTAGGTGTTGGCTTGAAGATGCATAACAAATACTTGTGGATAGAGAATCAGGGAGCCTGGAGGCAAAAACAGTGCCACAAGTAGGCGCCAATGGAGAGCCATATATCCCTTCTGCCACAGTCAAGAGGAAAATAATTTCTTTTTCCAGACAGGAACAGATCATAAGTTCTTCACTAATACTGACTTTTATCTAGTCTTAGTTTAAGCTGGGCCAACGCTGAATTTCTTAATATTTGTACTTCTGAGACCTAAGATATATAATGTAAATCATTAGAACTTTTATTGTCTTCATATCAGTCTACCCTGGCCTACAAAATAATGAGTTTCCTTAGGACTTTTCAACACAAGATTGCGTTGGTTTTTGTTCTTATTACACTTATGTCAGAATTACTAAGCAGAAAGTCTTTATGAAGAACTTCATAGTTTGATAGAGTTGTGCTGTTACTTAGTACTATATACTTCCACACATATGTAATGCACAGTTTGTTGAAAGCACACTCTATTACTGTCAACAAAATTTTGTCATTTTAAAGACATAGGCATTCTGGTTTTATATGCTCTATGAATACAGTGCCTCTCAGGTTGTTTCAGTCATGATCCATTGTGACTCTAGAGTTCACTTCTAAGCATGTTTATCTACTACCTTGTCTTTAAAGCTGTCTGACTGATGGGCTGTAAACGAGTAGAGCATGAGACTCTTAATCTCAGGGTCGTGGGTTCGTGCCCCATGTTGGGTGCCAAAATGATGGGATGTAAATTACTGGCAAATAGGATTAATCAGGCTAGCTTTAATATCAGCTTTATTAAGGGGAAGAAGGGGACAGCTTACAAAATCAGGGTTCCAGCAATGAGCAGGAAATAAAAAGGGAAGGCGGGGAGCACACTTGCCAGATTTATAGGTAAACATACACCTCAGGGTGACCCGCCCCAAAAGGAAGGTGATTGGTTGGGGCTTCCCCTACATCTGACTTCCCCATGCATGAAGTTTTATGACTCTATTTTGCTGAAACACATTTTTTTTTAAATTATTTATTATGTATATAGTGTTCTGGGCACCAGATCTCATTATAAATGAGTGTGAGTCATGTGTTTGCTGGGAATTGAACTCAGGACCTCCGGAACAGCAGTCAGTTCTCTTAACCTCTGAGCCATTTCTCTAGTCCAAAACAAATTTTTGAAGTCTCAAGTGATTATTACACCTGTTATGATCTCAGGAACACAGTGCCATTTCTGTACAAATGTTCTCATTATTGCATGAACTTTGAAGGATTAAAAGATTTAGAAACTGACAAATTTTAGGGACTACTCTGCAATTTACAGTCATTTTACAGTGCTTATCCCATCAAGGCACACATGTTAATCCAATTAGTGTTACCAAGAACATCTGTGGTATTATTCTGATGGCCAATTTTCAAGATTCATCACCTTCACTTAATGTTTGACATTCATATCTTCTTTCTTGTAAAGCCCTCAAATTTGGGGATGTTTCTTTTAATCTCCAGTGGAATGTCTTACCATGTTTTTGCTGCTTTCTTTTTAAATCATGCTTTGACATCTAACCTGTTTTGTAAAATTTCTGATATTATCTATAATATTAATTTCCAAAATACTTTGAAATTTGAACATCATTCAACACTCCCTCCCTTTAGAACCTTGCAACTACCCTCCTTCAAACTCTTCCTTTGACCCTCAAGTTGAGACCCTCTGAAAAAGAGACTACTTCTTCGATATCTTCCCAGTACATTTATCCTAAATGGCCACTTTTTCTCTGCTACATTTTAAAACTGTTTATAATGCAAAAGAGTACTGCTTTGGGAGTTGAGTCTGTGTTTTGTTATCATGAACTCTTGGAAATTTAGTATTAACCTCAGTTTTATAACTTAACCACTGACTATCTCTTTTGCTATTTTGAGACCTGTACCCAGGGAAACTTTACTTACATTATCAAAATATCTGATTAAAAAATCATGGAAGGAATACATTAAACTTTGCTATACCAAGGTCTTGTGGTTCTCAGAAGAAGCTAACAAGAGAAGAAACAATCTTTCCTTGTTCAGTGATGTTTTGGTTGTGTCTAACAACCTGTGACTATGTACGTCATACTTCTGAACTATGATACCTTAATGCACAAAAATACAAAAAACATTAATTCCTTTTTGGCTGAGACTATAATATGATGACTTCATTAACACTGTCCTCTTGCCTTCCCACCTTGTACATCCTCCAATATTCCCTTGCTTGCTCTTCTTCAAGATCATCATTTCTATTTATTATTTCTACACACACATAACCCCCCTTGACACACACAAACTTGTATATCATTGATGTATATATTCATAACTAAAAGTACAATCTACCCTGTCTATATTTTTACTTGTATTAATGTGTTCAGGACTGTCCATGTGGAATTGGATAACAATTTGCTGTGTTCTTCCTTAGGAAGCTTAATTTCAAAATTCCTTAGTGGTATATACTTCCTTTTCTAGTGTTGATGTTGAGTGGTATTCTCCTGTACATGCTTTCTTACTTTGTTTCCAGGTTCTGGCTAGTACAAATATTGCTGGTCTGTAAGGCTGACTAGTGGGACTGTTTTACTCTCAGATCTTCAGGCAGTCTTTATTTATTAAAATATAATTGAAATGCCACTAAATTTCCACAAAATTAAAAAAAATTCTATAACTAATAAAAGAAAACTATATATAATATGTACAATAACTATATATAATATGTATAAGCAATAAATACATCACCCATGACTAGTCCATTTCCATTTGACAAATTCAGAAAAACATATTTCATATCTATCATATCTTCAACATATGATGTTGGCATAACTGGATGTCATCCATGTTTAATCCATCTTCCAGAACAATATGTATTTTTACAGCAGGCACTGAATTTTTTTTGTTTTGTTTTTTCTTTTCATTTATTTTTATTTATTAAAGATTTCTGTCTCTTCCCTACCACCGCCTCCCCTTTCCCTCCCCCTCCCCCAATCAAGTTCCCCTCCCTGGTCAGCCCAAAGAGCAATCAGGGTTCTCTGCCCTGTGGGAAGTCCAAGGACCACCCTCCTCCATCCAGGTCTAGTAAGGTGAGAATCCAAACTACCTAGGCTCCCACAAAGCCAATACGAGGCACTGAATTTTTTAATATTCCTAATGAGACTTGTCTTCCACAGTAAGCAGGAATGGCTGGACTACGTTCAACCTGAGGGCCTGTGAGAGGTCCTCCAAGGAATTCCCTCATTGTATCGACTTGCCTTGTTTATCTTTTTTTATTGATATTCACTGATCCAATGATCACCTTTGCTGTATTTTATACATAATCTAGACACTTAAGACCTTCTATTTTTTGAGATGAGGTTGGGGAAGATCTTTTCTCATTCAGTAGACTGCCATTTTTTTGTCTTATTGACTGTGTTCTTGGTTTTACAGAAGCTTTTCAGTTTCAGGAGGTTCCATTTATTTATTGTTGCTCTCAGTGTCTGTGCTCCTTGGGTTATATTTAGGAAGCGGTCTCCTGTGCCCATGCATTAAAAGATGCTTCCCATTTTCTCTTCTATCAAGTTCAGTGTGGTTGGATTTATATTGAGGTCTTTAATCCATTTGGACTTGAGTTTTGTGCATGAAAATAGATATGAATCTATTTTCATTCTTCTACATGTTGACATCCAATTATGCCAACACCATTTGTTGAAGATGCTTTCTTTTTTCCATTGTATAATTTTAGCTTCATTGTCAAAAAGCAGGTGTTCATAGGTGTGTGATTTAATATCCAGGTCTTTGATTTGATTCCATTGGTCAACCTGTCTGTTTTTATGCCAATACCAATCTGTTTTTATTACTGTAGCTCTGTAATAGAGCTTGATGTCAGGGATTCCTCCAGAAGTTCCTTTATTTTACAGGACTATTTTGGTTATCCTGGGGTTTTTGTTTTCCCATATGAAGTTGAGTATTGTTTTTTCAAGGTTTGTGAAGGATTATGTTGGGACTTTGATGGGGGCTGCATGGAATCTATAGTTTGCTTTTGGTAGGATTGCCATTTTTATTATGTTTATTCTACCAATCCAAGAGCATGGGAGTTCTTTCAATTTTCTGATATATTCTTCAATTTCTTTTTTCAGAGAATTAATTTTTTTGTCAAGCAAGTCTTTCATTTCTTTGGTTAGTGTTACCCCAAGATACTTTATGTTATTGTGAATGGTGATGTTTCTCTGATTTTCCTTTCAGCTTTTTTATCATTTGTGTATAGGAGGGCTACTGAATTTTTGGAGTTGATCCTGTATCCTGCCACATACTGAAGGTACTTATCAGTTGTAGGAGTTCCCTGGTAGAGTTTTTGGATTATTTAAGTATACCTGTAGCCGCCCAGCAGGTCAGTTAATCTAGGGATTGTAACCTGCCTGGCAGGTCAGTTATTCCAGGGTCCCGAAGAGGCGCTATCTGAAAAAGACATGGGCAAGAGAGAGGAAGGAGGCCAAGCAAGATGTTGTCAAAGCCTCTGTTTATTAGCGTAATGGTTGTGGCTTATATAGCCCTTGGATGAGGAATTTGGCTTGGGATGGGGGCAGGGGGCAGGGGCATGGGATCTTGCCAGGGCAGCAATGGTCACGAGTCGACACTTGGTCACGAGTAGACACACCTAGTGTTCTCTATGCAAGCGGAATCGTTCCTTTTGTGATTCCAACCACAAACAATTCTCTAGATAGTTGGAATGTGGGGCAGGTTCCACTAACAGATAGCTCTCAAGATAGTTGGGTGTGGGGTTGGCTCCACCAACAAACAGTTCTCAATACAGTTGGGGTGTGGGGCTCTCTGCAAACATCCCCAGGACAATGGTCCCTGCAATACTTTTTGGGGGAAATGGCTCCTGACATATACTATCATAACATCAGCAAGTAGTGAAAGTTTAACTTCTTCCTTTTCAAATTTTATCTCTTGACCGCCTTTTGTTGTCTTATTGCTCTAGCTAGAACTTCAAGAACTTGTGGAAGAGATATGGAGAGTGGGACAGCCTTGCCTTGTTCCTGATTTTAGTAGAATCACTTTGAGTTTCTCTCCATTTATTTGATTTGGCTGTTGACTCGCTATTTATTGCTTTTATTATGTTTAGATATGTCCCTTGTATCCCTGATCTCTCCAAGACCTTTTTTATGAAGGGGTGTTGGATTTTGTTGAATACTGTTTCAGTATCTAATGAGATTATCATTTTTTCTTTCAGGTTATTTATATGGTGAATTACATGGATAGATTTTCATATGTTGAACCATCCCTGCATCTCTAGGATAATGTTTACTTGATCATGGTGAATGCCTTTCTGGATGTATTCTTGGATTGGGTTTGCAGTAATTTATTGAGTATTTTTGTATCAATCTTCATGAGGGAGATTGGTCTGTAATTCTCTTTCTTTGTTGACACTTTGTGTGGTTTTGATACTGCAACTGTATCAGGGTAACTGTAGCCTGATAACTGATGAAAAGTGTTTGACAAAGGTTCTTCTGCTTCTATTATGTAGAACAATTTGAGGAGTATAGGTATTAGCTCTTTTACGAAGTTCTGGTAGAATTCTGCACTGAAGCTTTCTGGCCCTGGGGTTTTTGTTTTGTTTTGTTTTGGTTGGGTGTCTTTTGATGATTGCTTCCATTTCTTTGCAGATTATAGATTTATTTAAATTGTTCACCTGGTCTTGGTTTAATTTGATATGTGGTACCTATCCAGAAAATTGTCCATTTCTTTTACATTTTTCAATTTTGTGGAGTATAGCTTTTTGTAGTAAGACCTAATGATTTTCTTGATTTCCTTGGTGTCTGTTGTTATGTCTCCCTTTTCATTTCTGATTTTGTTAATTTGGATGTTCTCTCTCTGTCTTTTGATTAATTTGAATAAGGATTTGCTTAGTCTATTTGCTTTATTTTCTCAAAGAACCAACTCTTTGTTTCATTGAATTTTTTATTGATTTTAACCCTCAATTTGATTATTTCCTGTCATCTATTCCTCCTGGGTGAGTCTGCTTCATTTTGCTTTAGAGCTTACAGGTGTGCTGTACCTAAAAAATTTTTTTTAAAAACTTGTTAGAACAAAGAAAGAATGGAATTTTCTAGAGTGATGTTGCAACACTGAGACAAACAACAGTCAGGGATAGGTAAAATGAACTCCTTCTCATCCTAAATTGAAGAAGTAGTAGTCTTCTTCTGAGCCTACCTGTTCAGAGGTAAAAGCAACCTTGTTCTGAGGTTAAGAGCAGAGTGCACAGTGCTGTTAAATGACCTTTTCTTGATGTTTTCTGTATTTGTGTTCTCTGATTTTTGTATTTGTGAGAATTGTGGCATTGATACAATTATCTGTTAGATCAAACATCAGTATTGACAGGTAGCATTGGCTCCCAGACAATCTACTTTCACACTGTCTATCCCAACCCGCGGGATACAAATGGGGGTCCCTGATAAACCTAGTGGAGAGGAATGAAAGGAGACAAGAGACACGAGAAATGACGGCAAGACAGGATTTCTGATCAGGCCGCCTAGTTTATTATTTCCTCAGAAGCTGTTATACAGCAAATGGGCAAATGGGGGAAGGGAAAGGTGTCAGGGGAAAGGGAAGGGAGTCAGGAAGCTCAGTTCTGCTGGAATTCAGGTCTGGAGACTTCCCCAGCTGATGAATAAATACTGAGGGTCTGTGATTATTGACTAACAAAGGAGAATGCTAATGAGTTCCGGAGCCTGGTTCCAGCAGGTTGATTTCCTAGACCCTTCAGAGGGGATAGAGGTAAATATTTTTCTTAATTTGTGACCTTAAAATGTCTGTGTGGGGGCCATGGTTGAGCTGGGGCAGCATGGTGAGCAAAAGACTGCGGTCCCCAGAAGGTGATTATTGTTGTTCATCTGTGAAAGACTTTTTGTTTATTGGGTAAAAAGTATTATGAGGATTGATAGGACTCTCAGCCCATGTTCTTGGGGATGACCAAGTTGGTAGGCTCATCATCACCTATATTCCAGGTCCAAGGTAACTGACAATCTCTTCTTTGGTATGTCTTTTGTACAAACATAGAAGACATTTTCTCTCACAGACAAACATACACAAAACCTGGGGATAAATTTGTTTCAAAATTTTTGTGATTTTAAAGCAATTAGGGTTAACATGTTGCTTTGCACACATAATCATATACTATTTCTTTAAAAATCTGTTATCTTGCATTTGGTTTGGAAAAGTTTTCATTTCCTCATTCTGGTGCACACCTAAAGGCACTCATCAATTATAGGAAACAAAATGGTGTCTATGTGATCCTAACAGACATCCTTTTCTTTATTGTAAGAGAATGAGATCCTTTTAGTAGTCAAAGCTATTTTCTACAAAGTTGAAACATTAGCAGGTTTTGAGCAAATGAACCAGACTACATAATGAGTGCTAGTTAGTGATTTCTTGGAGTTTGATCTTGATTAGAATCTTGTTCTTTTATAAGGGTCTATGATACATATTTGTGTGTCCATCATTTGGTCTTGTTTTGTCAGTGGTACCATCTATGTTGTTGACTTTATTAATTATCATCTAATTATATTTTTTCTCTGGAAAATAATGGAAAATTTTTGTATTCAGAATATTTTGTTATGAGTTAGTAGAGTTTTCACTAGTTTGGGAGCTTTCTATGGAGAGACAATTCCAGTTTTGCCTTATTGATGTTAGGGGCTCATTGCCTCTTTTCATTTCTTGGTATATCTGTATTTTCCAGTTGTTGCTATCGTCATGTTTGAGTTTTTGCTGCTTGAATGATTGATATGATCAATACATTTACTTTGGATCTTCAAAGCATTGTCTCATGTTATTGTCTCTGTGTCTTCATTATCTTTAACTGTCAACATGACACAGCCCAAATCATCTGAGGGAGCATCAAATGATGGTGTGCCTAGATCAGGATGTCTGTTTTCTGTTTCTAAGAGAGATTGTGCGGATTGCTGATTGATGATTTCACTAAGTTGGCAGTATCTCTAAGCAAGTGGGCATGAATGGGATAAGACAGCCAACTGAGCATCAGACAGTGATAAAGCAAGAGAGAGAGCCAGGACAATGGGTCCACATGTTTTACCTTCAGTTATCTGTCGATTGCGTTGGGTGGGTCACTCAGTCTAGGGGTTTGTAACCCACCCTGCAATCAGTTATTTCAGGGTCTTGAAGGGGCGCTACCTGGAAGGGAATGAGCTAGGACAGAAGAATGATGCCAAACAGATTTGTCAAAGCCCCCTTTATTAGGATCATGGTTGCTGTTTATATAGCCCCTGTATGAGGGCTTGGTGGGCAGGGCACGGGATCTCGCCGCGTGGTCCCGGTCACGTAGGCCAGGTTACGTTCGGACAGGTAGGCCAAGAAGTCACGAGTTGCCACACCTAGTTCCTGTAATTATTTTTAGGGGGGAAATGGCTCGTGACAGTTATCAGCTTGGGTTTTTATCTTAGCCTCCACCAATGATGCTCTCTGAACTTAGGGCTATCAATCAAATGAACCTGTAGGCATCTTTTTTTACTATTAGCTGCTAGGTATTTTCCAACTTAAGTTTTCCTTCTTGATTATGTTTCCAGTCCAAGGAAGCCTATTCAGGGTCAGACATCCGATGATTATTAAATGGTAGACTTATTCTTCAGGTGAGAGAATTAGCCTTAGGTAAGAATTGAAAGACCCTAGAATTTCTAAGGCCACGAGGGAAGTCCCCAGACTCAATAATCCAGGCCAGCAGATACAACAGCAAGAGGTTTTATTCTGAAAGCACTAAGGGGTGACTCAGGACTCCCGTGAGACTGAGCACACCGAGCAAAATTTCAGCAAGCTTTTATAGGCAAAATTGATGACATAATCCGGGTTTTCAGAGCATAAGAATCATTGGTTATTTTAAACAGATCAGACAGTGGCAAGGTTCATGGTAAGGACAAAGTTGTTCATTCCATTTCCCAGATGTTCCAAGCTGGCCCTGACCTTCCCCATCTGGTTTTCGTTAGATTATTCAAGGGGACAGACTGTTCCTTTTGTGAACTGCAGACATTCTAAGTTTGGCACATGTGCCAATCACAGAGATCCTGTTCTCCTAAGCAAACGGGATGTTCTCATGAGAATAGGCTAGCTGCAGGTCCTGAGGGTCTTGAGGGTCTTTCAAGCAAACAGGATGTTCTCATGGGAATGGGCTAGCTGCAGGTCCTGAGGGGGTCTTGAGGGTCTTTCAGAATGAATTTCCTAATTGTTTGTCCAATACAACACTGTCAGACTTTAAACCATATACATACAACCAGTTAAAAAAAAAGGGAGGGGGACCCATTGTATTCATATTTTTCAGCATACTTATTCATACATACTTAACAAGAAAGAACTTGGAAGGAAAGTATATGTGAAGGCACAGAGGGAGGACAAAAAGTGCAGAAAGTAGTGTAATATCTTTTAATTAAAAATGCATAGAAACAAATTGTAAATAGAAGAAGAGGGGCTAGAGAGATGGCTCAGCAGCTAAGAACACTGCTGTTACAGAGGAACCATGTTCCTTTCCCAGAACCCACATGGTAGCTAACCATTTGCTGTCACTCCAGTCCGCAGCATCTCCTGGCTTCTTCTATACTCTGTGGCTTGTGCCCATGAACACATACAAGCAGGCAAACTACCATATAACTAAAATAAAAATCAAGGTTAAAAAGCAAACAATGGAATTCTCTACAGTGGTGTCAGCCCCAAGACAAACTGCAACCATAGCTGGTTCAAATGAACTCTTCCTTCTGGTCTTGGTAAAAGCGGCTGTGGCCTCTCAGAGGCAAAGGAGCCTTGCTCTGGGGTTACAGTAGTCAGGATTGTCAACCAAGAGCAGCAGCCACAGTGTTGACGTTTTCTGAGTTTGTGTTCTCTGTCCTCTGTACTTGTAAGAATTATGACATTCACACATCTATGTTTTACATCATACATAATGATTGACAGAAAACATAGGCCCCAAAGCAATCTATTTTCAATGTGTCTTTTACTTGGTTTTCGTCTAGGGCCTTGTGGAGTAAAATGAACATGCCAGAGGCAGTACTTCATAACACTTTTAGAATTTTTGTATTTTCCTGCATGCCTGTGAGATGAGAATGCCCCTTAATGTTTCTGCTTTTACATAGTGACCAGGATTGGGACTGGATTTGTTAAACGAGCGTGCTTTGGCCGAACTTGATATGAATTTGTCTAGATTCCCTAAGCACACTTCCTATGCTTCCTTGTTTAGGGAAAGCATGGTTTTGGAAATGACTCCCATGCTCTCCGTGCCTGCTGCAGATAAGAAAGCTTTCTCTTGCCTTCTCTGTTGGCTGCTGTGAGGGCTATTCTTGTTAGTCAAACTGACTACCCATACAGTATACTAAAACCCAAAGAATTTTGTGCACCTGTGATGTACTTTCTAAGTAAAGGTTTTGAAATGGAAAGACCCTTCATCAAGTTGGAATTTTGGATTAATAAGATCCTCTTTTGACCTGGGTCAGACCTTCCGGTGGCAGCCCACATATAAAGGATAGAGAGGAAGGAAGTTCTTTCATTTGCCTTGTTGCCCTGCCTGTGGCTAGGAAGGTCTTTAAGAGATCTCTTTAAAGCCTGATGTTTAGGATTTCTAGTGTGTACTGACTTCTACTTTCCTTTTGTAGACAGCTATTGCTGGACATTACAGCCTGTGAGACAGTCTAATCAATCCAGTTTCGACAGACATAGGGATTTATTCTTTCAGTCCCAGTCAAGTTGAGAACCTTGAATACTACTGCTGTGGGTTTTTGTTTTCTTTTGTTTTTCACCTGCCCCCTGAGGAGGATGTGCTGGGTCATAACTGTGCATCTTTCTGGTTCTGTTTCCCTCTAACTATTCAACTTACTTTTAAGACTACACTTCGTATTGCCATTCCTTTGTCAAGAGAATGACGGGAATCTCAGGAATAAATCCCCTAAAGCAATGGAACTATCACCCAGCTTTCTGATGGAAGACAGACCTATCATCTTGTTTGTGATCTGCTTCCTGCTTTTCCCTCTGGGTTGCCTGAAGCTCTTGTGACAATCAGGTAAAGAGTACCTGCAGTTCATCTGACCTCAGTGTGAAGTCACAGAACAAAACATCTTTTGTATCTTAAAATCTCTTCTTAACTCTTAATATTCCAGACCCCTTTCCATGTGTGAGAGGAATTAATCCGCTCAAAATTGTGTAATGGGCTGTAGAAGCTAGCCACAGTGTGTCCAGGAAAAGAATGGGAAATGCCTTTGGAATGCAGGAAATTAGCAGGGGCAGGGGTGGGGGCAGGGGCTTTGAAATGCAAATCTCTGTAGATCTGGAAAAGGACTTTCTTTGGGGTGGCGGCAGAGCCAGCAAGCCCTGTGGTGTGTCTTTAAACCCAGTGTAACCCTAAGGGAGGTTCTGCTGTCACTCAGGCCTCACTGGCCAATCAGGACCTCCAGGCCAACAGGCCAGTTGGAAAAGGTACAGGGCTCTTCCTGGTGCCCTGTTGCGTAATTGGCTTTGTACAGGAGCAGTGTTTTGTGTGCTGTGCTGTGAGTGCTGTTGCAGGGAGCTGTGCAGGAAGCATGGGTGAGCTGGCAAGCCCTGACAAGGTGAGCAATGAACTGTTGGGCCCAGAAGGGAAGAAGTTGCTGAGCCTGAAAAGCTACTTTGGCGAGTCCTCCCCGAGGCTGGGTGGGAACCTGTGACCAGGGAGTTTCCACGCGGTACCCGCCATTCCATCTGTGAGGAGCCTTGAGACCAGGGAGCTGTGTGTAGACACACCTCTGTGGTCAAGGTCAGCACGCTTTTGGTGCGTCCCTCTAAGGTGTTGCCAAATTCAGAGAGGTCTTTAGTACCGTCTAGAAGTTTGCACTTGGCATTTAACTTGTAGGTGGAAGATCCAGCTGGAGGTAGTTTTGTGGAGGTCGTAAATGGCATCCCTGGTGTTGGGTAGCACTCCCCTGCTAAGAGTGATGGACAGGAGTAGAATTGGTGATATAAAGGATTTGCCAACGCTTAAGCCATGGTATGTCCCAGAAAATGGAATTTAGCCACAGGAGGGCTGTGTCTGAAATACCTCAAAGATAAATATATGCCGAGCAGGTGTTTTAGAGATATGGATGCTAGGATACACATTTGTTCACCAGGAATTTAGCTACGAACAATTTTCAGCCAGTCATTAGGCTTATCCGCTTATCAAAGATCAGTCCTTTAAGACTGGGTCGTTATAGGATCACAATCAACATTAAGGCCAGGTCTGCCATAAAGGTCCAGTTTTCTTCTTGAGAAAAGCAAAGTTCTGCCAGAAGGGCAAGATTGCTGGTGTTAACACTGTTGTGTTGAGGCTTGGCCTCATCAGTCAAGGCCATCATGGATGCCGTGGTTATTGAGATGGAACATAGCACATTGTACAACCCAGAAACATGTTTTGAAGAGCTGGTAGCCACCTGGGGCCTCGGCCTTGGGAGCTTTCCCTAAGAGCCTGATGTATTGGGAATGAAATAGTGCTTCTCTGAAACCAGGAATATGCTTGGGCGAGCTGCTTATTGTCTGGGACAGGGACTTTTTGGAGGGATTGCTTCAGATCCTGAGATGCCAACTCTTTCAACTGCATGGAGCTGAGATGATCAGTTCCAAACCTCTGTGGCCTCAGTCACTAATATTCTCGAGAAACCCTGTGTTCCCCTTGTACTGCATTGTTTGATTGTTTCTCCTGAGTGTTAGTATGTTAGTTTCTGCTGACTTTCTAAAAGTTCCCCGTTTCCTTCCGTTTTCCACTGGAAGCAGTATACAAGACGGTATTCGTTTTAAGAAGCTTCCTTGGCATGAACATAGCTTTTGCAAAAGCCACTCCCCGGCCCCCAGCTTTGATCTTTTCTACCTTCTGCTTTGCTATCCTTCTCATCCCCTGGCACTTGTTCTTTAGGACCTTGTCACTGAAGGATGGGCTGCTGTCTCCTGTCACTGTTGTACTTAGGAAATAATTCTGGGAACGTTGTTGCTATGTAAGTCTAAGTCTCCCATTTGCTTAAGTGTCCAGACCTGCGGTCTCCTGGCCCGATTTAAGCTGTGCATAGTGTTACTTGGAGCCTTAACCTATATGAGACTTAAGGATATCAGCATATGTGGAATACAAAATCTGTTCTAGGCTCTCTCTTCTTTGAGCATTAGCCAGTGGTTGATGCATGCTATCATTGAAGAGATTAATCTTCATTGATCTCCTAAGTGTGTGGGGCGATTTCTCCCTGATCGTGATTGTTAAAGGTTGCCCCCTGCCACCTCTTTCTACCAGTTTCTAAATTATCTGTAATATTTAAAGAAAAACCTGTACATGGAATGCAACATTCATAACTTCTACAAACCAGTCCTTTAGTTCTTCGAGTTGTCTTCCCACTGTACAAAAAAAAATCAATGTCTGTGTGTGCACATTGGAGAGGGATGTTATATGCATCATAGCCTCTGATAGCCAGAGCTCCAGAAACTCTCCATCTGCAGGGAATCCACTCTCAGCAAGGATTAGAGGATGAAGAGACATGACCCAGGTCGACCAAAAAAACCATAGTCTGGCTCATGGTTTATCCTAGTCCCAGCAGCTGGGACAGCTCACAAAACTCCTTCTGCTCTGTGACAGTAAAGACACTGAATGCATCCTCCCCAAGGCATAACTGTGGTCTCCCAGGCATAACTGTGGTCTCCCAGGCATAACTGTGGTCTCCCTCGCAGCTCTCTACAGCTGTGTCAGAGGAGATCCTGAGAAAGAATCTACAAACTACCAAAGCAATTCTCAGTTACACAGTGTGAGGCAAGCCTAAGCTACAGAGACATTACTCTAAACAGAAAAAAACCCACCAGTATTTGAGAGAAAATAAATCAAACTATGAATGTTAGCTGCTGAGATCCATAACCTGACACAGAGTTATAGTCAATGTCCTTTTCCTCAAACCTCTGAGTTGACTTACCCATGCCAAGCAGGGTTGAATCTATTTGTAAAGGTGAGTTCCCTTGTTGGAAATTCAACATTCATTGGCCCAAGCTAACCCTCTCAAATTGGGTCCACACCAATATGGTTTATCTTCATGAATTCATACATGCTGAGAAATTAAAACCACTCCTGACCCAATCAGGCCCTTTCTCATAATGGCGCATCCTTAAGGTGGTTGCCTGCCCTGTTTCCATCTGCAGTGTACACAGTACATTCTTCTTCTGGGTATGCTCTGAAAGCAGAAACCATACTGCACATGCAAATCTTTTTCATAATACAGTATATGACACAGATGCATACTAGAAAACTCAGAGGTGGTACAGTCATTTAACAATTTCCAAGATGTAATATAGAGGAAAGCAGGGCTATTGACCTGGAGAGCAACAGAGTGTGATCAAGGCAACTTGGGCTAACATAAGAGAGTTTGTCTCAAAACATTTTTTTTCTAAAATGCTGAAGTGCAATTCTTCTGGTATTAATATGCATTTTGTTTTCATATTTCTGCTACCACCAGCCACAGTGACCTGACTCAGGGAAGTTCAGTTCCAGGGGAGAAAAAAGAGGTCCTGAGTTGCAACAACTTTTCAGATGTGTGTGGTGTTTGGGCAGATGGATAGGGTAGATTTCACATCATGTGCCATAATCCATGTGGTAGGAAATAGACATAAAATTATTCTTCTACATTGTTTTGTGGCTAATAAGGCTCGATTTGATGAAAACTACAAGGGGCCATGAGAGTTTGCAGAGATATAGCAGGAGATCACATCCATTTACACAGAGAGCTCCAGAGCATGGGGCTTCTCTGGGAAAAATACCAGTATCTATAGGGTGAGAAACGTAACAGCTTGAGGTTCACTATGGATTTGTTTTGTGGATGTTGCAATGTCTGCATTTTTTTAATTTTTATACAAATAGAATCTTAGGTAGTTTGGTAACATTGGTCAAGATCACAGTTTTCCTGGTTGTGTTTCCTTTAGACTTTTGATTAAAATGTGACTATTTTTCTGCTTCAGTTCTTGACTTTTTCTCCTCATTCATTTTATTCTTTCACAAGTATTTTACACATTCTTGATTGTTGTAGTTTTGTGGTAAGTAAAGAAGTTCTACCATGTCAGTTTCTCTACTATTTCTTCATAATCTTATTACACATTGAGTGTTTCCACTTTGCATATAGCCTTGAAATCAGGTACCTTGTTATAAATTTCTTTGAATTAACTTTATACTGCAAATTTTCCGTATACAACGTCTTCATATTGATGCATCATGTTTCCAAGGATGATTTACTTACTTTTAATTTATTTAGGTTTTGTTGTTGTTGTTACTCTGTAAAAGACACTATTTTGGATAAAACGTACTATGGGGCTTGACTAGGGGGTTAGCACATATTCTTCTTGGGGATGATTTGCATTCAGATACCAACATCGAAGATGGGAGACTCATAACTATAGGAGGAAGTTTTTCTGTCTTGTCCCATTTCACAGTTGCTTTCAAATAACTAACAACTCAGAAGCATAATACTACTTACAAATGCTTGGAAAATTGCTCAGGCTTATTATTAACTAGCTCTTATAAGTGAAACCAGTTTTACCAATTCATGTATTGCCCTAAGGCTCTTGGTCTTTACCTCTATGCCATTTTGTTTCTCCTCTGACTCTGCCTTCTTTCCAGAATTCTTCATGTCTCTGGCTGTCCTAACTCTACTTCCTGTCTGGCTACCGACCAATCAGCTTTTATTAGTCAATAAGAGTAATGCATATTCATTGTGTATAGAAGGATTATTCTCCAACATTTTTCCATTTTTGTCAAATTAAAAAGGAAGATTTTATTTTAACATAGTAAAATTATATATAATCAACACAGTTAACAAGTACGAATGAATTACAGCAACAATATCTAATCCATTTGTATTTGGCAAAGTTAGAGAAATAACTCTATCTTATTAAAGTCTAAAGTTTTGTTCATAGTTTACCTCCTACCATAACTAAGGAAAATTATAACTATAACAATCTAGTCTTCAACTCCATCAAAGACCCCAGAATGATGAAATGTTACCTAATGGCAGGGATATCAGGATGCCCAGAAAAATCACACAAAGTTCCTTTGTAACATTGGGGCATCCATCTTTGGCCTTCAGGCCTAGAATATCTGAGAGACTTTTCTTAGAAGCAGGGAATTTTGAAGGACTATCCAACCACATCTTGGCAAGGTTCAACAGTCAGTTAGTTACCTATTTTATGTCTTGCTAGTGCAGTTTGGACAGTAACTTTTAGCAACTGAGAGAAGGGCAATTTCATTGTCCACATGGATAGCTTTTCCCATGGAGAAAACAGATTCCAAATGGAGTTTCTTTGATGACCATCATCGTCTTTCTCTGAATAAATGGGCACTATCAGCAGCAGATGTGTCTCATTTTCATGAAAAGCCTTAGGTTATTTAAATATTTTTAATCACGCAGTATAGGAGCTGTTGTAGACAGTGAGAACCCTTGAAATTAGAATTAATGCAATTATTCATTTAATAAGCAATTCTAAAATGCTAAGCCATTTTTTTTTTTAGCCTGATGGTTTCATTGGTTTATTTTTGGAAGACAAGTTTTCTCTGCATAGAACTGCTGAGCTGCAAATAGGTTTGTAAAGTATGTTGAACTCAATTCAGAGATCACCTGACTCTAGCTCTCAAGGGCTGTAAGTAAAGGTGGGCAACATGTCTGGTTTTTTTAATAATATGAACTGATTGGCCTGGAAAGTAGGTTTTTGTACATACATGTCAAGCATATATTTTTGTGCTGAGATTCACCCACATCTTTAATTTTGGAACTTGGCAGAGGGTATTATTCTAGTTTCTAAAATAGCATGTATTTATGATACTAATTCTAACTAGGCCTTGTGAGTCATGGAATCATTGGATTGAAGATATGTGACATTCTTTCTGTCTTTTGTGTTTGCTTTGAAAAAATTTTGAGTAAATATGAGAATTTTCTCTGAATGTATGGATATGTCTCACATGTGTGCTTGGTCCTCATGGTAGTCAGGTGGACTCAGAATTCATGAATTTGGAGTGATGGATTGTGAGCCCCACATAAGTACTTTTAATTAATCCCACCTATCTGTAAGATCAGTAAGAGCTCTTAACTTCTGAACTAGTTCTCCTGTCCTTTGCTGTTAAATTTTGATCAATATTTATGTTTCTCATATTTTCATTTATTCCTTTGTAGCTATTTAAATACTCATTCTCTTCTAGCAACATCTTTTTAATGGTTACACTTTAAACTGGGGCATTGCAGTTTTCTGGAATATGAATATAGAAATCTGAAAGATGAATGCACAATTTTTTAAAAATTTTTTGGAACCTCAGTAAAAATCTCTTGAGTTCTAGCTTGTTTGGTTTTTCCAGGGGATGCAGGGTATTAATATGTACCGTTTGTTGTCCTGGAACTACATTCAGAAATCATACTGGCTTACAACTCAATGAGATATGTATGCAGAGTTTTCTGATCCTGATTGTCCACTTCCAAATAACCAACTCTATTATTTATTGATGAATGATATGATGATACCTTAGGCTTGTTACTTGCCAACTCCTACATTTAAATTAACCCATATTTCTTACCATATGCTTTGTCATGTGGCTTGGTAACTTTTCTCAGTATGACATGACATGTCCTTCTTGCTTCTCTTCGTGCCTCTTTTTTGTTTTTGATTTTTACTGCTTTATTAATTCATTTTTTCTGGAGGGTTCTGTTAAATTTAAAAAAAAAAACAACTTAAGAGAAAGGGACAAACAAACAAAACACCTTATCAGGGAAGAACTGATATATCACTAGAAATTATTAGTTATACTATGAACATCAGCAGATAAGGATATAAGAAAGATTCTTAAATTCTTTTGTCTTTTTTAAAAAAATTGGTTTTATTGAGCTCTACATTTTCCTCTGTTCTCCTCCCTTGCTCTCCTTTTTCCTTCAGCCCTCTCCCATGGTCCCATGCTCACTCAGGAGATGTCTTTTTCTACCTCCCATGTAGATTAGATCCATGTTTGTCTCTCTTAGGGTTCTTATTGTGGTCTAAGTTCTCTGGGATTGTGATTTGTAGGCTGGTTTTCTTTGCTTTATGTTTAAAAACCACTTATGAGTGAGGACATATAATATTTGTCTTTCTGGGTCTAGGTCACCTCACTCAATATGATGTTTTTTAGCTCTGTCAATTTGCCTACAAATTTCAAAATGTCATTATTTTTTTCTGTTGTGTGGTACTCCATTGTTAAATGTACCACATTTTCCTTATGTATTCTTTGGTTAAAGGGCATTTAGGTTGTTTCCAGGTTCTGGCTATGACAAACAATGCTGTTATGATCATAGTTGCTCACATGTCCTTGTGGTACAATTGAGCATCCTTTGGGTATATACCCAAAAGTCGTATTACTGGGTCTTGAGGAAGGTTGTTTCCTAATTTTCTGAGAAGTCACCATACTGATATCCATAGGGGCTGTACCAGTTGGTACTTGTACCAGCAATGAAGAAGTGTTCGCTTTATCATGCAACCTCTCCAGCATAAGTTGGCATCAGTGTTTTTGATCTTGGCCATTCTTACAGGTGTACGATGGAATCTCAGAGTTATTTTGATTTACTTTTCTCTGATGACTAAGGATGTTGAGCATTTCCTTAAGTGTCTTTCAGCCACTTTAGATTCCTCTGTTGAGAGTTGTCTGTTTAGGACTGTACTCCATTTTTAAAAATTGGATTATTTGTTCTTTTGATGACCAGTTTCTTTGAGTTTTTTGTGCATGGTGATAGATATGGATCTATTTTTATTCTACATGTTGATATCCAATTATGCTGGCACTATTAGTTAAATATGCTTTCTTTTTTCCATTTGATATTTTTTGCTTCTTTGTCCCAAATCAGGTGTTCATAGGTATGTGGATTTATATCCAGGTCTTCTATTCAGTTCCATTGGTCCTTCATCTGTTTTTATGCCAATTCAAAACTACTTTCAGTACTGTAGCTCTGTAGTAGAGTTTGAAGTCAGGGATTGTGATGCTTCCATAAGTTCTTTTATTGTACAGGACGTTTTTTGCTATCCTGGGTTTTTTGCTTTTTCATATGAAATTGAGTACCATTCTCTTGAGGTCAGTGAAGAATTTTGCTGGGATTTTGATGGGCATTGCATTGAATCTGTAGATTATTTTTTGTAAGATTGCCATTTTTACTATTTTAATTCTACCTACCCAAGATCATGGGAGATCTTTGCACTCCTGTGGAGTTTGCTTTCTCAGGCCTGCTCTGGCCTTGGTCACTGGCTCAGTCCTGCTTCCATGGAACTCCTCTTCACGTCTCTTGTGACTCTCCTATTAATGTGACACTGCCCTTCTTTCCCCCAGCATCATCTTAGTCTGTTTCTCCTGCTTAACCTCATGCCCAGCTATAGGACATGTTATTACCCAATGAGAGTTATACAGACTCACAGTGTACAAAAATATTGTTCCACAGCAGTTTCCTCTGTTTTTCCTAAGTAAAAGGAAAGTTTTAACTTTCAAATACTAAAACTATATATAATAAAAGTGGGTATTAAGTAAAAAAATCAGTTCTAGTATCTAGCCCATTTGTATTTGGCAAAATTAGAGAAAAATGTTCTATTATCTGTTTTATCTTGATGAGTTCAAAGTTTTGTACCCAGCTTACTTTCTATCATAAATAAAGAAGACTATAACTATAACTAGTCTTCAGCTCCATCAAAGACATCAGAAGGCTAAAATTTTACCTAATGACAGGTATATCTGGCTGTCTGGACAGTCACTGTATGGTCTGTGATATTAAGGCATCTAACTTTGGCCTACAGTCTCAAAATATCTGATAGACTTTTTTTGGAAGCAGGAAAATTTTGAAGAACTGCCCTCCCCTCTTTTGACAAAGTTCAGCATTCCATTTTCTTTGTGCCCTGCTTGTTCAGTTTGGACAGCATATTGTGAGCAGTTGAGGCAAGGGTGGTTTCTTCTTCAAATAGCAACCTTTTGATTTCAATATAGAGAACCCCATATGGAGTTTTTCTTTATGTCTATAATCTTTTGAAGTAGATCTGTGCTGCCGGGACCAGACGTGTCTCATACTGAGAAGAATCTAAGTCATTAACACATTTAAATGCCCTATTCTGCAGGTTTTTGAAGTGTTTCAAGATTTCCTATCTGTATGAAATATCTCTCTTTGTAAGACCTGGAAAATCTAAGTGAGTGTATGTTTGATAGTTATAGGTGACTATTAGCCAATATTTCTTTAGCTTTTAAGGATTAACTTCACTTTGCATAATTGAACAATCTGTACAGGTACAAGCTGTATATGTAATACTTGATGCAAACACAGAAGCAGATGTACAGCATAAGGGAAAGAACCTTAAATTTTTATCACTATAAAAATGTCTTTTAAAAAAGTAGAAACATATATAGAGTATAACAAAAAACCTTAAATTTGTATCAATATACAAATATCCACATGAAAATAAACTGTTAAGGTTAATAGGTTATTTTATTAAATTAGATTTAATTATCTACCTTTTTATATCATTTCTATATCATATTTCCCCCTTTTTCCTTAAGAAAAAGATTGCTTTTACTTTTTTGTTTAACTTTTTTTCCTATAACATTACCAATAATGTTATAACTTTAACATTATTGTTATAACTTGTAACCAACCTCCCTTAAATGGTAATAAACATCCATAAACTATATTTTGTAAAAGTTGGTATCATTCCCTAGACTACTTCCTTTTGTTTGGGGGTGCTGACATCTTTGAAGAATCCTTGAGAAATCAAGATATTTGTTAGGTTTTGACCAGAGTATTTTGTGGGACTGGATCCTCTTAGCCAGCAGTCTTGAAGCTATTTTGGATATAGAACTCACAAACTCCAACAGAGGCATTCTGAGATATTGGATCAACTGGGCCATCTGTTTTAATTTGTGTTTGGTTTCATTGTTCTGACAATATATATACTTTTAAAGGTAGCATACATTGTAAGTGTGGAATATGTGGTATGCATAAGTCAGTTAAAACATTTTGTTTTATATTTGATCAAGTAAAATATACATTGTGTGTTTTGTAGTTCTGGTAGGTTTATTTTTTTATGGCTGTTGCCAGTACTTCAGGTGGTCTTTCCTGATCAAACCTGATTTTCTTCAAACTGGGATGAATCCATTGTCTCTCTTTTCCTGTGGAATTAAAGGCATAAGCTCTCCTCCATGGAAATATATCTTTTGACCTAAGTTTTGAAGTCAGGATATTTCTAAAGTATGTGGATTGGTTTTATCTATTAGCCTTCAAAGTCCAGTGTCTCATAGCAGTCAAAAACTTAAAGACAATAAAATAAAATATGGGATACAGATTCTCTGTGTATTTCCCATTTTTTGTTGGCTTTTTTCTTTTATATTACTTTTTTACCATTTTAAGGACTTTATTATTTTAAAACTATATATTTCTTTTATCTGACTGTCTGTACTTTCTCTTTTCTCTCCCAAACCTATGCATATTTTAAACACTGTGTAACTTGCTTGCAGTTTTTTTTCTGTCTCAATCTGTCTTTACAGCATATCTGTAACATTTTTCTGACCAAATGAGGTGAATCTTCAACTCTATGTGAGCCACTGCTGTTGTAGCTTAGCTTAGTACATGCCTCTAGTGTGTGGTGGCTAGTGGCTGGTTTGTCCTGCAGGCAATTGCTGGGAGTCATGTCTTGGTACTGTGGCCAGCCTTAGAAATATGAGTCTAGGAAGACAAATTTGGCAATGTTTTGTGTGTTAGGCTTTTTTAAGTTTTGTTAAGACTTATGTGAAAATACCAGCTGGTAGGAATGCCATTTGCCAGTGGAGTTTTCCTATCCTGACCACCCACTCACAAATAACCAACATGGAATTTTGATATTATTTGTAAATGCTTGGCTGATAGCTTGTGCTTATTACTGACTCTTCATTTAAATTAACCCATGTTTTTTTTTTTTTAAATTTATTTATTTTTCTATTCAAAAATTTACATTTCCTCCCCTCCTCCCATTCCCTTCCCGCTCCCCCACTACTCCCTCCTACCTCCCCCTCCTTCCTTAAGAGAGGGCAAGGAACCCTGCCCTGTGGGAAGTTCAAGCCCCTCTCCCCTACATCCAAGCCTAGAAAGCATTGCATCCAATTAGACTAGGGTCCCAAAAAGCCAGTACATGCAGTAGAAACAAGTCCCAGTGCCTTTATCAATGGCTTCTCAGTCAGCCCCATTGTCAGCCACAATCAAAGTGTCCCATTTGATTGCATGCTCATTCAGTCCCAGTCCAGCTGGATTTGGTGAGCTCCCATTAGAACAGGCACACTGTCTCAGTGGGTGGATCAACCACTTGCGGTCCAGACTTCCTTGCTCATCTTCTCCCTCCTTCTGCTCTTCAACTGGACCTTGGGGGCTCAGTCCGTTGCTCTGATGAGGGTCTCTGTCTCTATCTCCATCTGTCACCGGATGAAGATTCTATGGTGATATTCGAGATAATCATCTGTGTGATGATGGGGCAAGACCAGGCACCCTCTCTGCTGCCCAAGGACCTAGCTGGGGACATCCCCATGGACACCTGGGATCCCCTCTAGAGCCAAGTCTCTTGCCAACCCTAAAATGGCTCCCTTAATGTAAATATCTTCTTCCCTGCTCCTGTATCCACCCTTCCTCCATCTCCACCCTCACACTCCCCCAGGCTCTCTCCAGTCTTTCCCTTCTCCCTTCTCTCTCTCCCCGTCTCCCCTTCTCCCACTACTACCCACACCCTTACCCCCACCCTCATCCTCCCAACATTTGCCCGGCAATCTTGTTTGTTTCCAATTTCCAAGTGGATCTACATATGTTTTTCTTTGTGTTCACCTTGCTATTTGGCTTCTCTAGGCTTGTGAACTATAGGCTTAATGTCCTTTGTTTATGGCTAGAGTCCACTAATGAGTGAGTACATACCATATTCATCTTTTTGGGTTTGGGATATCTCACTCAGTAAAGTGTTTTCTATTTTCCATCCATTTGCATGCAAAATTCAAAAATGTCATTAATTTTTACTGTGGATTGCGTTGGGTGGGCTACTCAGTCTAGGGGTTGTAACCCACCCTGCAATCCAGTTATTCCAGGGTCTCGGAGGGGCGCTACCTGGAAGGGAATGAGCTAAGACAGAAGAACGAGGCCAAGCAACTTTGTCAAGGCCTCAGTTTATTAGGGACGGGTTACAGTTTATATATGGTAAGGGATGAGGGGCAGGGTACGGGATCTCGCAGGCCGCGTGGTTCCGGTCACGTAGCTC
>NW_026068144.1:530713-533211 GCF_014885135.2 Alexandromys fortis | reverse complement strand
TCAGACAGACAGGCCAGAAGTCACAAGTGGCCACACCTGGTTCCCTGGATAGCTGGAATGTGAGGCGGGTTCCGCTAAGATTAGCAGTTAATTGGGTGAGGGGCAGGTTTTGTCAATAGAACATAACTATGGGTGTGAGGTTCTCTGCAGACTCCCTAGAGTGATGGTTTCTGTAATGATTGTTAGGGGGGAAATGGCTCCTGACATTTTTACCGCTGAGTAGTACTCTAATGTGTATATATTCCACACTTTCTTTATCCATTCTTCCATTGAGGGGCATCTAGGTTGTTTCCAGGATCTGGCAATTACAAATAATGCTGCTATGAACACAGTCAAACAAATGCTTTTGTAGTATGATAGGGCATCTCTTGGGTATATCTCCAGTATATATTACTGGATCCTGAGGTAGATTGATTCCCAATTTCCAGGGAAACCGCCACACTAATTTCCAAAGTGGTAGCACATGTTTGCATTCTTACCAACAATGGCTGAGTGTTCCCCTTACTCCACATCCTCTCCAGCAAAGGCTATCATTGGTGTTTTTGATTTTAGCCATTCTGACAGGTGTAAGATGGTATCTCAAAGTTGTTTTGATTTGCATTTCCTTGATCGCTAAGGTGGTTGAACATGACCTTAAGTGTCTTTTGGCCATTTGAACTTCGTCTGCTGAGAATTTTCTTTTCAGTTCAGTACCCCATTTTTTAATTGGGTTAATTAGAATTTTCATGTCCAGTTTTTTGAGTTCTTTATATATTTTGGAAATCAAACCTTGTCTAATGAGGGGTTGGTGAAGATCTTCTCCCATTTAGTAGGATGCCTTTTTGTCTTAATGACAGTGTCCTTTGCTTTACAGAAGCTTCTCAGTTTCAGAAGGTCCCATTTATTCACTGTTGCTCTGATTGTCTGTGCTACTGGAGTTATACGCAGAAGGTGGTCTCCAGTGCTCATGTGTTGCAGTCTACTTTCCACTTCCTCTTCCATCAGGTTCAGTTTGGTCAGATTTATATTGAGGTCTTTAATCCATTTGGACTTGAGTTTTGTGCATGGTGATAGATATGGATTTATTTTCATTCTTCTACAGGTTGGCATCCAGTTATGCCACCATAATATGTTGAAGATGCTTTCTTTCTTCCATTGTATACTTTTTAGCTTCCTTGTCGAAATCAGGTGTTCATATGTGTGTGGATTAATATCCAGGTCTTCGATTTGATTCCATTGGTCAACGTCTCTGTTTCTATGCCAATACCAAGCTGTTTTCATTACTGTAGCTCTGTAATGGAGTTTGAAGTCGGGGATGGTAATGCCTCCGGAAGTTCCTTTATGTATTGGATTGTTTTGGCTATCCTGGGTTTTTTGTTTTTCCATATAAAGTTGATTATTGTTTTCTAAAGGTCTGTGAATTTTGTTGGGATTTTAATATTTATTGCATTGAATTTATAGATTGCCTTTGGTAGAAATGACATTTTTACTATGTTGATCCTACCATCCAAGAGCATGGGAGATCCTTCCATTTTCTTGTGTCCTCTTCAATTTCTTTCTTCAAAGCCATAAAGTTCTTGTCAAATAGATCTTTCACTTCCTTGGTTAGTGTAACCCCAAGATACTTTATGCTATTTGTGGCTATCGTGAAAGGTGAAGTTTCTCTGATTTCCCTCTCTGCTTCTCTATCCTTTGTGTATAGAAACGCTACTGATTTTTTTGGAGTTGATCTTGTATCCTGCCATATCACTGAAGGTATTTATCAGCTGTAGGAGTTCTTTGGAAGAGGTTTTGGGGTCACTGATGTACACAGTCATATCATCTGCAAATAATGAAAGTTTGACTTCTTCCTTTCCGATTTGAATCCCCTTATGTTGTCTTATTGCCATTGCTAGAACCTCAAGAACTATGTTGAAGAGATGTGGTGAGAGTGGACAGCCTTGTCTTATTCCTGATTTTAGTGGAATGGCTTTGAGTTTCTCTCCATTTAATTTGTTATTAGCTGTTAGTTTGCTGTATATTGCTTTTATTATATTTTGATATGATCCTTTTATCCCTATCCTCTCTAAGACCTTTATCATAAGGGGTGTTGAATTTTGTCAAATGCTTTTTCAGCATCTAGTGAAATGATCATATGGTTTTTTGTCTCAGTTTATTTATATGATGGATTACATTGATAGATTTCACATGTTGAACCAGCATTGCATCTCCAGGATAAAGCCTACTTGATTGTAATGGATTATTATTTTTTTGATGTGTTCTTGGATTTTGTTTGCCAGTATTTTATTGAGAATTTTTGCATCGATGTTCATGAGCAAGATTGGTCTGTAATTCTCTATCTTGGTTGAGTCTTTGTGTGGTTTTGGTATCAGGGTAACTGTAGCTTCATAAAAAGAATTTGGCAATGACTCTTCTGTTTCTATTATGTGAAACACCTTAAGGAGTATAGGTATCAGCTCTTCTTGGAATTTCTGGTAAAATTCTGCATAAAAACCATCTGGTCCTGGTTTTTGTTTTTT
>NW_026068144.1:466384-524872 GCF_014885135.2 Alexandromys fortis | reverse complement strand
GTTTTTTTTTTTTTTTTTTGTTGTTGTTGTTTTTTTGTCTTTTTTTTTTTTTGGGAGGTTTTTTATGACAGCTTCTATTTCCTCATGACTTATAGGTCTATTTAAATTGTTTACCTGGTCTTGATTTAATTTTGGTAAATGGGACTTATCTAAAAACAAGTCCATTTCTTTTACATTTTCCAACTTTGTGGCATATTGGCCTTTGTAGTAAGACCTAATGGTTCTCTGAACTTCTTCAGTGTCTGTTGTTATGTCCCCCTTTTCATTTCTGATCTTGTTCATTTGAGTGTTTTCTCTCTTTTCTTTTTGATTAGTCTAGATAGGGGCTTGTCAATCTTGTTGATTTTTCTCAAAGAACCAGCTCTTTGTTTCATTGATTCTTTGGATTGTTTTCTGTGTTTCTCTTTTGTTGATTTCAGCCCTCAGTTTGATTATTTTCAGTCTTTTACTCCTCCTGGGTGAGTCTGCTTCTTTTTTTCTAGAGCTTTCAGCTGTTCTGTTAAGTCTCTAATGTGAGCTTTCTCCATTTTTTTTTAATGTGGGCACTTAGTGCTATGAACTTTCCTCTTAGCACTGCTTTCATGGTATCCCATATGTTTGAGTATGTTGTGTCTTTATTTTCGTTGAATTCAAGGAAGACTGTAATTTCTTTATTTCTTCCTTGACCCAGGGGTGGTTCAGTAGTTGACTATTCAGTGTCCATGAGTTTGTAGGCTTTCTGTGGGTAGAATTGTTGTTAAATTCTATCTTTATTCCATAGTGATCCGATACGAATCACAGGTGGTTATGAAAATATTTTTGTATCTGTGGAAGTTTGTTTTGTTACCAAGTATGTGATCAGTTTTTGAGAAGGTTCCATGAGATGCTGAGAAGAAGGTATATTCTTTTCTATTTGGGTGGAATGTTCTAGATGTCTGTTAAGTCCATTTGATTCATTACCTCTATTAATTCTCTTATTTCTCTGTTAGGTTTCTGTCTGTTTGACCTGTCCATTGGTAAGAGAGGAGTGTTGAAATCTCCTACTATTAGTGTGTGGGGTTTGATGTGTTCTTTGAGTTCAAATAATGTTTCTTTTACATATGTGGGTGCTTTTATATTAGGGGCATAGATATTCAGGATTGAGACTTCATCCTGGTGAATTGTTCCTGTTATAAGTATAAAGTGTTCATCTCGATCTCTTCTGATTGATTTTAGTTTGAAGTCAATTTTGTTAGAAATTAGTATAGCCACACCCACTTGTTTCCTTCATCTGTTTGATTGAAAAACCCTTTCCTAACCCTTTACTCTGAGTAAATGTCTGTTTGTGGTTGAGGTGTGTTTCTTGTAAACAGTAGAATGTTGGATCCTGCTTTCGCATCCATTCTCTTTTTTTTAAATATTTATTTATTATGTATACAATATTCTATCTGGCATATATGCCTGCAGGCCAGAAGAGGGCACCAGACTTCCTTACAGATGGTTATGACCCACCACGTGGTTGCTGGGAATTGAACTCAGGACCTTTGGAAGAGCAGGCAATGCTCTTAACCGCTGAGCCATCTCTCCAGCCCCGCATCCATTCTCTTAACCTGTGCCATTTTATAGGTGAATTGAGACCATTGATATTAAATGATATTAATGATCAGTGGTTGTTAACTCTGTTTTTTTTTTTTTTTTTTTTTTGTGGTAGAGTTTGTGTGTTTCCCTTCTTTGGGTTGTGCTTGTGGAGGGTTGTTAGATGTCTAAGTTATTGTGGTTGTTGTTTGGGTTGTTTGGATTGTGATTTTCCTTCTATTACTTTCTGTAAGGCTGGGATTGTGGCTACGTATTGTTTAAATTTTTTTTTATCCTGGAATACCTTGTTTTCTCTTTTGATGGTGAAAGAAAGCTTGGCTGGGTATAGTAGTCTGGGCTTGCATCCATGGTCTCTTAGTTTCTGCAGCACATCTATCCAAGACCCTCTGTCTTTCATGGTTTCCATAGAAGTCAGGTGTAATTCTGATAGGTTTACCTTTGTATGTTACTTGACCTTTTTCCTTTGCAGCTCTTAATATTCTTTCTTTATTCTTTATGTTTTGTGTTTTGATTATTATATGGTGAGGGGATTTTTTTTTTGATTCAGTCTATTCAGTGTTCTGTATGCTTCTTGTACCTTCATAGGAATATCCTTATTTAGGTTGGGAAAGTGTTCTTCTAATATTCTGGGTCTTTGAGCTCTAATTCTTCTCTGTCTTCTACCCCTATTATTATTCTTAGGTTTGGTCTTTTCATGGTGTCCCAGATTTCCTAGATGTTTTGTGTTAAGAATTTGTTGGATTTGCTGTTTTCTTTGATCAATGAGTTTATTTCTCCTATAGTATCTTCAGTGTTTGAGACTCTTTTTCCTATGTCTTGTATTCTGTTGGATATACTTGTCTCTGTAGTCCCTAATCGTTTACCTAGATTGTCCATATCCAGCCGTCCCTTGGCGGTTTGTGTTTTCTTCATTACCTCTATTTCAGTTTTCAAGTCTTGAACTGTTTCCATTACCTATTTGATTGCTTTTTCTTCTTTTCCTGGGGTATCTTTGAGAAATTTATTCATTTCTTCAAACTTTTTGTTATTCTTCTCATCCATTTCTTTAAGGGAGTTTTTCACTTCCTGTTTAAGGGACTCTATCACTTTCATAATGTTACATTTAAAGTCTATTTCTTCTACATCTTCTGGATTAAGGTGTTCAAGTCTTCCTGTTGTATGTTCACTGGATTCTGGATTTATCATATTGTTTTTCAGATTGTTGGAGGAATTCTTGTATTGGTGCCTGCCCATCTTTTCCTTTAAATGTCCTCCGGAAGGACGGATCTTCTGGTACAGGATCCGGGCCACTTGCTGGCCAGGGACCTCGCAGACAAAAGGGCGCGATTGTTGGTTGCAGGCTCAGTGGGACAAAGAAAGTCCTGCAGCATTTGTCCTCACCACTTTGTCCTCAGTCCCTCAGCCCTGAATCAGGCTGAGTTGGGGAATCCTATGACCCCACCGATGGAGAAGGGTGCTTGGGGGGCAAATTGGGATGGGATAAGAAGAGTAAGGCAGCAGCCAGGGGGAAGGCCCCGCTGAATGGCCAGAAAGTTTAGGGGAATGGGATAACCCATGTTTCTAATCTGTGCTTTGCCATGCGGCTTGTTACCTTTTCTTGATATTGAATTTCTATTCTCTCTTTGTCTCTGGTGACTCTTATTTGTGACTCTACCCTCCTTAGCCCCCACAGCATCCACTTAGTCTGGTTTTCTCATCTATCCTCCCACTTAACTATAGGCCAGCGAGCTCTTTATTAGTCAATGAGAGCAATACATATTTATAGTGTACGAAAAGATTATTTCACAGCAGAAATACACCTGCGGGTGTCTCACAAATGCTGGAGTAAAGGCATAAGCCAATACAACCTTTATGTCTATTCATAGGCATTTCTCTTGCAAGACTATATCCTATTCAAAATATGCAGTAATGGCAGAGGTGAATCTCATTGTTTTATTTCTTTCTAAAATGACTTTGTGATTGCATTAGAATTTCTGTGGTCACTGAGACAATGGGGATGTTCTATCGGGAACTCACCAAGGCCAGCTGGCCTGGGTCTGGGAGACGGCGGTGGGGAAGAGACAGAAATCTTTAATAAATTAAAAAAAAAAGAATTTCTGTGGTCATGTAATAAGTGTGAGGAGCACCAGAATTATATAAATATATTGTCAAAGAAGTATGCATTTATAGTATTGTCAGTATGATGCTTACTGTTGAACACATATGCGGGATATTTTAGAATGGAGTGACCTATGAGGATGTGCATATAAATTTCACTTGGGATGAGTGGACTTTGCTGGATCCTTCACAGAAGAATCTCTACAAAGAAGTGATGCTGGAGACCTATAGGAACCTCACTGCTATAGGTAAGACTGAATTTTACTTCATTTTTAAAAATAAATAAGGGGACAACACTTTCTTCGTAATTGATTCTCTATTATAATTTTGATTCAGAAAGAGGAAGAATGATGTTGAAAAATCAGTCATGGTTCTAAGGTTCCTTGAAGATAATAACTTAAATTTTTGAAGTGTTTCATATATTTTTTGGTATTATGTTTTAGGCTACAAATTGGAGGACCATAGTATTGAAGAACTTGATCAAATTTCTATACAATATGGAAGGTAATTTTCATGTTCAGTCAGATACAAATGTGCTTTTGAAGAAATTTTAATGTGTCCTGGAATTTTTTTTTTTTTTTTTTTTTTTTTTTTTTTTTTTTTTTTTTTTTTTTTTTTTTTTTTTTTTTTTGGCTTTTCAAGACAGGGTTTCTCTGTAGCTTGAGAGCCTGTCCTGGAACTAGCTCTTGTAGACCAGGCTGGTCTTGAACTCACAGAAATCCTCCTGCCTCTGCCTCCCAAGTGCTGGGATTAAAGGCATGCTCCACTGCTGCCTGGCATGTCCTGGAGTTTTTAAAGAGAAGTGACATGTGATTCCCCTCTGTATGCTGTGAACATGTTTTTATTACCATTGGTTAATAAAGAAGCTAATTTGCCCTGTGTCAGGGCAGACTATAGCAAGGCAGGAAATCAAAGCAGAGATAAAGGAAGAAAGAAGGACTAGTCAAGCAAACGCCATGTGTCTGCCAAAGGAAAAAGATTCCAGAACCTTACCAGTAAGTCACAGCTTCGTGACAATTCCCAGATTAATAGAAATGGGTTAATTGAAGATATCGTAGTTATTAATAAGAAGCCTGAGCTAATAGACCAAAGAGTATGTAATTAATATTTAGCCTCACAATAGTTGTTTTATAAGTGGTAGTGGGAGCTAGTGCGCAGGACCCAGTGGGTAGAGAGAACCAGTTGAGTGGGACCAGTGGAATGGAGAGAATCTGTAGCTACAGAGAAGCAATATTGTAAGCAAGCACAGTTTTAGGTGTATTGATAACCAAATTAGCACCAAACCATCTACCTCAATGTCTAGTTAATTTGTGTTTGCAAGGCATTCCTTTTATAAGAAGACAAGGAAACAATGCCTTAACAGATATCACCATTTGAATCATGGCATCATGTGAGCTATGCCAGAGAACTTCCAATCTGTTTAGTTTCCTAATACAAAGATACTGTGAAACAGATACACCTTAAATAGGTGATAAATGTATGTTCAAAAATCTTCTAAAAAGCAAATAATCCAGAGTAAGCTAACGATACTTATATACATTTACTGACTTGGCTAAGTTTAGTGAGAATGACAGTGTCTGAGAGTCAAAAATGTTCTTCTGCAGAAACTTTAGTCACTATACAGATAAGTATGAGAAGCAAAAAGTCAAACCATCTAAATATGATCTGGAAACCTATTGGTTTCTTTACTAGATGTATCATATGTCACAATGGAAATAAACCATGTGAGCAGAGGGATATAGAAAGAAGCAACATCTCTCTGTCTCCCAGAACAATTAGAACATGTAGTAGTCCCCAATTTGAGTATGCTTTTTCAATGTGATATAAGTTTACAGCAAATTCATGCTGCTGAAAATTCCTATGAGCACTAGGAATGTGGAAACTCTTCTTTTTGTCCTGGTTAACTTTGAAAATGTAGTATGACTCACCCTATAGAAAAATTTATGAATGTGTTTTGAGTTTTTCCAGTTCTCTTGAAATATATGGGAAACCTTATGTAGAAAAATGTTGCTATAAATATGAGTCTCTTTTTTAGGGTGTTTATTGCTGTAAAGAGAAACTATGACCAGAGCAACTCTTATAAGTGAAAATATTTAATTGTGGCTGCCTTAGCTTCAGAGACTTAGTCCATTATGATTATGGCTGGAGACATGGTGGCATGCAGGCATACATGGTACTGGGAAGGTGGAGGAAAGTTCACATATTCATCTGCAGGTGGCAGAAGCAGACTGTGTGACATCCTGAGCATAGTCTTCATCCACAGTGACACACTTCCTCCAACTAGGTCACAACTACTCCAACAAGAGCACATATTCTAATAGTGCCACTACCTATGGGCCAAGCATTCCAACACATAAGTCTGGGGGGGGGGCATAACTATTCAGAATACCACAGTGTACTGTGTTAAATAAGAATCCTACCTTCGCAGATATCTTTAATGCAAAATAACCCATAATGAAGGGGAACATCATGGATATGAATGAAGTGAAAAACTTTAAGATCTAAATCTTCTTTAAATTAGACCAAATTGCAAAATGGATTTATAGGACAAAAATGATTCATCAATGTAATAAATGTGGTAAAGCATTTAAATATCACATTTTTCTTCACAGGCATGAAAAACTTCACACTGGAGAGGAACTCTCTGGATATATTCAGCATGATAAAGACTTCCCACGTAATAGTTATCTCCAAATGCAGAAAAGAACTCATGCTGGAGAGAAACTTTGTGAATGTACTCAATGTGGTAAAAGCTTTGCCAATCACAGTCATCTTCAAATACATAAAAGAAAACATACTGGTGAGAAAGCCTACAAATGTCATCAATGTGATAAAGCCTTTGTGTATCCCAGTAGTCTTCTAAAGCATAAAAGAACACATACTGGAGAAAAACCCTACAAATGTAATCAATGTGATAAAACCTTTGCACATCCTGAAAGTCTTCAAAACCATAAAAGAACGCATACTGGAGAGAAACCCTACAAATGTAATCAATGTAATAAAGCCTTTTCACTACAGGGTTGTCTGAGAATCCATAAGAAAACACACAGTAGAGAGAAACCCTACAAGTGTGATCAATGTGATAAAGTCTTTGCATATAGTAGTAGTCTTCAAGAGCATAAAAGAACACATAGTGGGGAGAGACCCTATAAATGTTATCAATGTGATAAAGCCTTTGCATATAATAAAAGTCTTCAAAACCATAAAAAAACACATACTGGAGAGAAACCCTACAAATGTAACCAATGTGATAAAGCCTTCTCACGACAAAGTCATTTCCAGATACATAAAAGAATACATAGTGGAGAGAAACCCTATAAATGTAATCAATGTGATAAGGTCTTTTCACAACAAGGTCATGCCAAAGTACACGAGAGAACACATAGCAGAGAGAAACCATACAAATGTAGTCAGTGTAGTAAAGCCTTTGCACATAGATCTCACCTTCAAAAGCATGAAAGAATTCATGCCTAAGAAATACCATATGGATATATTTAATATGGTAAAACCTTTGTACATTTCTCTAGTCTTCTCTACCATGAAAGAGTTAGTACTGAAGAGAAACTTTTTGAATGTATTTGATATGGTGAGGCCTTTGCATATTTCTGTAGTCTTCAATATCAGGAAAGAATAAACACTGGCAAGAAGCTGTATGAGCGTAATCTATGTGATAAAGCCTTTGCACAGCACAGTAATCTCTGAGAACTTAGAATAACACTTACTGGAGAGAAGCCTTGCAGATGAAATCAATGTTGCAAAGCCTTTGCAAGTCACTCTATTCTTCAAATGCATAAAATTATACATACTGGAAAGAAACTCTACAAATGTAATCAATGTGATAAAGTCTTTTCATAACACAGTTATATCTGAGTAAATAAAAGAATACACAGTGGAGAGAAACCCTACAAATGTCTTCAATGTGATAACACCTTGTTATAACACCATACCCTACAAAGACAAAGAATTTATTTTATTTTTGTCACAGAAATAAGCTGGGAGTGCCCTCAGAGGGGTGCTGAGGCTGAGGAAATGTTAGATTAAGAGAAATGAAGACAGAATCATAGGTTAGACTGAGAGGATGAAAGGTCAATAGAAAGCAGCCTGAGTTTATTTCTCAGCCAGCATATACACTAAATATAGTCAAAAGGTGGAAGAAAGAGCAGTACAGTCATCTAACCACCTCTGTGCACTGTTTTGGGGAGGAAGTTCTAGCAGGTGCATTATCTTATTCTGATAAGCAACTTCTAATCTCTAAAGAAGAGTGCATGGTGGCTGGCATACAGCAGGCCAAATCATTTTTATATTGTTTTTATTGAGCTATATATTTTTTCTTCACTTCCCTTTTTTCCTCTCCCCTTTCCTTCATCCCCTCCCTTGGTCCCAATGCTCCCAGTTTACTTAGGAGATCTTGTCTTTTTCTACTTCCCATGTAGGTTAGACCCATATATATCTCTCTTAGGGTCCTCGTTGTTGTCTAGGTTTTCTGGGATTGTGAATTTTAGTTTGGTTTGTCTTTGCTTTATGTCTAAAAGCCACTTATGGAATGAGTATCTATATTTGTCTTTATCACTCAATATGATGTTTTCTATAACCATCCATTTCCCCACAAATTTCAAGATTTCATATTTTTTTCTGCTGTGTAGTACTCTATTGTGTAAATGCACCACAGTTTCCTTATCCATTCTTCAGTTGAAGAGCATTTATGTTGTTTCCAGGTTCAGGCTATGATAAACAAAGCTGCTATGAACACAGTTGGGCACATGTCCTTGTGGTACGATTGAGCACCATTTGGGTATATACCCAACAGTGATATTACTGAGTCTTGAGGAAGGTTGTTTCCTAATTTTCTGAGAAATTGCCATACTGATATCCAAAGGAGCTGTACCAGTTTGTACTTGCACCAGCAATGCAGGAGTGTTCCCTTTACCTCACATTCTCTCTAGCATAAGTTTTCATTAGTGTTTTGGATCTTGGCCATTCTTACAGGTATAAGATGGAATCTCAGAGTTTTTTTGATTTGCATTTCTCTGGTGGCTAAGGATGTTGAATATTTTCTTAAGTGTCTTTCAGCCATTTTAGATTCCTCTGTTGAGAGTTCTCTGTTTAGATCTGTACCCCATTATTTTTAATTGGATTATTTGTTCTTTTGATGACCAATTTCTTGAGTTCTTTGTATATTTTGGAGATCAGCCCTTTGTCTGATATGGGGTTGGTGAAGATCTTTTCTCGTTCTGTAGGCTGGCGTTTTGTCTTGTTGACCATGTCCTTTGCTTTACAGAAGCTTCTCAGTTACAGGAGGTCCCATTTATTGTTTCTCTCAGTGTCTGTGCTTCTGGGTTATATTTAGGAAGTGGTCTCCTGTGCCATTGAGTTCAAGTGTACTTAACACTTTCTCTTCTATGAGGTTCAGTGTGGTTGATTTTATGTTAAGGTCTTTGATCCATTTGGACTTGAGTTTTGTACATAGCAAGAAACTATCCTACGTGTTGATATCCAGTTATGCCGGCACCATTTTTTAAATGTGCTTCCTATTTCTGTTTTATAGTTTTTGGTTCTTTGTCAAAAATCGGGTATTCACAGGTGTGTGGGTTGATATCTGGGTCTTCAATTCAGTTCCATTGGTCCTTGTGTCTGTTTTTATGCCAATACCAAGCTGTTTTCAGTACTGTAGCTCTGTAGTAGAGTTTGAAGTTAAGTATTATGATACCTCCAGAAATTCCTTTATTGTACAGGACTGTTTCTGCTATCCTGGATTTATATGCTTTTCCATATGAAGTTGAGTATTCTTCTTTCAAAGTCTGAACAATTTTGTTGCGCTTTTGATGGGCATTATATTGAATCTGTAGATTGCTTTTGGTAAGATTGACATTTTTACTATGTTAATTCTATCTATTCAAGAACATGGAAGATCTTTCCACTTTCCGGTGTCTTCTTCAATTTCTTTGAAGGATTTAAAGTTTTTGTCATGCAAGTCTTCCACTTGTTAGGTTAGAGTTACTACAAGATATTTTATGCTATTTGTGGCTATTGTGAAGAGTGATGTTTCTCTGGTTTCTTTCTCAGCCCATTTATCATGTGTACAGGAGGGCTACTGAGTTTTTTGAGTTAATCTTGTATCCTGCTACATTACTAAAGGTGATTATGAGTTGTAGAAGTTCCTTGGTAGAATTTTTGGGATTGTTTATGTAAACTATCATATCATCAGCAAATAGTGAGAGTTTGATCTTCCTTTCTGATTTATATCCCCTTGATCTCCTTTTGTTGTGTCATTGCTCTGGCTTAGAACCTCAAGAACTATATTGAATAAATATGGAAAGAGTGGACAACCTTATCTTGTACCTGATTTCACTGGGATTGCTGTGAGTTTTTTTTTTTTTATCATTTAGTTTTTTGTTGGCTGTTGGTTTGCTTTATTATGTTTATGTTTAGGCATGTACCTTGTATCCCCGCTCTCTCCAAGACCTTTATCATGAAGGGATGTTGTATTCTGTCAAAGACTTTTTCAGCATCTAATGATATGATCATGACAGTTTTTTTTTCAGTTTGTTTTTATGGTAGAGTACATTGACAGATTTTTGTATGTTGAACCATCACTGCTTCTCTGGGATTAAGATGACTTGATCATGGTAGATGATTTTTCTGATGCATTCTTGGATTCGGTTTGGCAGTGATTTATTGAATATTTTTGTGTCAGTGTTCATGGGTGAGATTGGTCTGTAATTCTGTTTCTTAGTAATGCTTTTGTGTTGGTTGGGTATCAGAGTAAGTATAGCCTCATGAAAAGAGTTTGGCAATGTTCCTTTTGTTTCTATTGTATGGAACAATTTGAGGAATATTGGTATTAGTTCTTATTTGAAAGTTTTGTAGAATGCTATGCTGAATCCATCTGATCCTGCGCTTTTTTGGTTGGCTGACTTTTGATGACTTTTTTTTTTTTAGAAGTTTTAGGTCTATTTAATTTGCTTATGTGGTCTTGATTTATTTTGTTAGTGATATTTATCCAGAAAATTGTCCATTTTCTTTAAGTTTTCCAATATTTTGCAGCACATATTTTTGAAATATGACCTAATGATTTTCTGGATTTTTTCCATGTCTGTTGTTGTGTATCTCTTTTCATTTATGATTTTGTTATCTTGGATATTCTCTCTCTGCCTTTTGATTAGTTTGGATAAAAGTTTTTTCTATTTTGCTAATTTTCTCAAAGAACCAACTCTTTGTCTCATTGATTCTCTATTTTTTTTTGTTTGTTTCTGTGTTGTTTATTTCAGGTCTTAATTTTATTATCCCCTGCTGTCTAGTTCTCTTGGGTGAGTTTGCTTCCTTTTGTTCTATAGTTTTCAGGTGTTCTGTTAACTCACTAGTGTGGGATTTTCCCAGCATCATTATGTAGGCATTTAGTGCTATGAACTTCCTCTTAGCATTGCTTTCATTGTGTCCCATAAATGTGGGTATGTTGTGTGTTCATTTTCATTGAATTTTAGTAAGTCTTTGTTTCTTCCTTAACTCACTGGTCATTCAGGTGAATATTGTTTAATTTCTATATGTTTATAGGTTTTCTGTAATTAGTGTTGCTGATGGATTCTAATTTTAAACCAAGGTGATCCTATAAGATACATGGGGTTATTCCAGTTTTTTGTACCTGCGAGGTTTGCTTTGTTATCTAGTATGTGATCAATTTTTGAAAAGGTTCCATGAAGGAACTCACCAAGGCCAGCTGGCCAGGGTCTGAAAAAGCCTGGGTTAAAACCGGTCTCGCTGAATATAGCAGACAATGAGGACTACTGAGACCTCAAGAACAATGGCAATGGGTTTTTGATCCTACTGCACCTATTGGTTTTGTGGGAGCCTAGGCAGTTTGGATGCTCACCTTACTAGACCTGGATGGAGGTGGGTGGTCCTTGGACTTCCCACATGGCAGGGAACCCTGATTGCTCTTTGGGCTGATGAGGGAGGGGGACTTGGTTGGGGGAGGGGGAGGGATAGGGGAGGCGGCGGTGGGGAAGAGACAGAAATCTTTAATAAATAAATAAATAAATAAATAAATAAATATAATGCACAGATCACTTCCAAAAAAAAAAAAAAAAGAAAAGAAAAGGTTCCATGAGGTTCTAAGAAGAAGGCATATTCTTTTATGTTTGTATGGACTGGTCTATAGATGTCTTTTAAGTCCATTTGAGTCATAACATCTGTTAGTTCCCTTATTTCTGTTTTACTGACCTGTCTATTGGTGAGAGTTGGTTGTTGAAGTCTCCCACTATTAGTGTGTGGGGTTTAATGTGTGATTTAAACTTTAGAAGTGTTTCTTTTACATATCAGGGTGCCCTTGTATTTGGGGGGCATAGATATTTAATATTGAGATTTCTTCTTGATGGTTCTTTTTCTGTGACTACTATGAAATGTCCTTCTTTATCTCTTTTGATTTATTTTAGTTTGAAGTCTGTTTTGTTAGATATTAGGTTAGCTACACCAGCTTGTTTCTTAGGTCCATTTGGAAAATTTTTTCTCAACCCTTTATTTTGAGACGATGTCTGTCTTTGAAGTTGAGGTGTATTTCTTTAATGCAGCAGGAAGGGTGGATTCTGTTTTTGTATCCAATCTGTTAGCCTGTGTCTTTTTCTAGGTGAGCTGAGTCCATTCATATTAAGGGATATTAATGGCCAGTGATTGCTAGTTCCTGGTATTTTAGTTTTCATTGTTGGTGATGTTATTGTGTGTATTTTTCCCTTCTTTGGGATTTACTGCTGTGAGATCATCAATTGTCTGTGTTTTTGTTGGGGTAGCCAACTTCCTTGGGTTGGAGCTTTCCTTCTAATACTCTGTGTAGGGCTGGGTTTGTGGCTAGGTATTGGTTAATTCTGGTCCTGTCATGAAATATCTTGCTTTCTTTGTCTGTGCTCATTGAAAGTTTTGCTGGATATAGTAGTCTGGGCTGGTATCCGCAGCCTCTTAATGTTGGCGTAATGCGTGAGCAGGACTTACTGGCTTCCATCCTTTCTATTGAGAAGTCAGGTGTAATTCTGATAGGTCTGCCTTTATATGTTACTTGGCCTTTTTCCTTGGCTGCTATTAATATTCTTTTTTAAAATTCTGTATGTTTAGTGTTTTAATTATTATGTGGCAAGGGTACTTTTATTTTTTGATATAGTCTATTTGGTGCTTTGTAAGCTTCTTATATCTTCATATGCATATCTTTTTTTATGTTGGGAAATTTTTCTTTTGTGATTTTGTTGAATATATTTTCTATGCTTTGAGTTGGACTTCTCCTTCATGGTGTCCCATATTTCCTGGATATTTTGTATAAGCTTTTGTTAGATTTAATATTTTATTTGACTGATGAGTCTATTTCCTATATTGTGTCTTCAGTGCTTGAGATTCTCTCCTTTTTCTCATGCATTCTGCTGTTTATGCCTGAATGTGTGGTTCCTGATTGTTTTATCTTAATTTCTGTTTCTATAATTCCCTCAGTTTGTTCTCTTCATTGTCTCTATTTTAGTTTTCAAGTGTTGAATTGGTTCATTTGTTTGATTGCTTTTTCTTGGTTTTACTTAAGGGATTTGTTGATTTCTTCCGATTTTTGTTTGACTTTTACTCCATTTCTTTGAGAGAATTTTTTATTTTGTCTTTAAGGGCGTCAAACATTCCCCTAAAGTTATTCATTTTTTGGCATTTTTTTCTGTTTATTCTATACTTGGTTGTTCAAGTCTTGCTGTTGTAGTGTCATTTGTTTTTATTCAAGTCATGTTGCTCTTTGTGGTGTTGAGTGTGTGCTTACCTTGTCTATCCATCTTTTCCTCAGATTGGTGTAGTTGGGTTGTGTCTCTGGTGATCAATCTTGCAAGTACCAGTTGATCTAAGGCTCAGATGGTTGATCCTCGTGATATAGTCAAGATCATGGTTCCAGTTACCCTGGAGGTCACTTGGTGTTCTTAGAGTTTGCTCAGTGCTCCCAGGGGTTGCTCTGCAATCCTCTGTGTCATTCAGGCCTGCTCCCATGGAGGTTGCTTGCTTGGGGCTGCTTATGCAGAGCCTTTGGACTCCTCTGGTAGATATCACTGGCTCTGGCCTGCTCTAGTATAGGTTGCTGGCTAGGGCCTGCTCCAGAAGAGGTTGCTAGCTCAGGCCTGCTTCCCTGGAGGTCACTGATTCACTTCCAGTCTCGCAAAGGCCTCTGGCTCAGGCCTGTTCCCTCAGTGGTGGCTCCCCTTTACCTGTTCCTGTGGAGGTTGTTAGCTCAGGCCTGTTCCAGCAGAGGTCACTGTCTCATGCCTGCTCCTGTGGAGGTGGCTTCCTCAGGCCTTCTCTGACTGAGGTTGCTGACTCAAGTCTGTTCCCATAAATGTCCCTGGCTTGAGCCTGCTCCTCTGGAGGTCCTTGGCTTTGGCCTGGTTACATAGAGGTCTCTGGTTTGGGTCTTCTCCCTAGGAGGTCCCTCCAGCCCAAATCTTAATAGAAAAATGTGCTCTTTCAACTAAACAAAAATGTTCTTTCTGTGGGCTAACACAGACATTACTCATAACCATGAAGGTTACTGGAAGAAACTGAGCAGGCAACCTTGAACTGAAATGACTTCTTTAAGTCAGAAATGATTCCAGATGAAAACTGAGTCACACATGGTCTCCTGCAAAAACTTATTCATGTAGTTAATGTAGTAACGCTTGTGCATATCAAAGTAACCTTCAGAGGAATGAAGGAATACATACTTCAAAAATGCTGTTTGAATATTTAATATGATACAGACTTTGCACATATCTATAGACTTCTCCATCATGAAAGAGTTCATATTGGAGTGGAACCCTGTGAATGTATTTGATACAGTGAATTCTTTGGATATTTTTATAGTTTTCAGCATCATGAAAGAATTGATACTGACAAGAAGCCCTATGCATGTAATCAATGATATAAAGACTTCACACATCACAGTTGTCTCCAATTGCAGAATAGAACATATATCGGAGAGAAACCTTATGAAGGTGCACAATATTGTAAAGCTTTTGTATATGTCAGTCATCTTTGAATATTTAAAAATACTCAAAGTACTGGAAAGAAACCCTATGAATGCAATGAATGTGATAAAGCTTTTTCATAACAGAATTATCTCTGAATACAAAAAAAGACATGTTGGAGGAAAACCCTATGAATGTAACCAATGTGGTAAAGCCTTTGCACGTAGCAGTAGTCTTTGAAATCATGAGAAAAAAAATTATACTTTAGAAACACCCTATGAATGTCCTAAGTGTGATAAAGTTTTGTGTTGTGATCCAGCTGCCCTCACTCCCCCTGACTGACAATGGAACTTCCTTATGATCTGTAATTGACAAGGATGTTTGTGTTCCTTCTGGCCGGTGGGTCTCCACAAAAGGAGTAGAGATATAAAAAGTTGCTGGGCAAAAAAAAAAAAAAAAAAAAAAAAAAAAAGGTTGCTGCTCTTCTACCTGAAAAGAAGCCTCTGTGTCTCAATCCCAGCACCCCCCGCCAGTCTTGCCTATCCAGGCTGCCCTGGCTATAGCAAGTGGAGGTCCCACTGAGATCTGGAAAGTGGGGATTTGTGAACGGGTCCATCCAGCCACCAGCTAAATCAAGCAGCATATTGGGGAAGGTAAAGTGTTTTTTTTGTTTTTGTTTTTGTTTTTGTTTTTTCATCCCCAGAGATTGCTCTGAGGGACATCCTCCAAAAGATAAGCAAGTATAAAGAGGCGGAAGGGTGAATTGAAAGGCCTCAAAAAGTAACTGAAACTCTTAAAGCAACAAGACACGGAAGTAACAAAGAAGACAGCCGAAGATTTTGTACAGGAGGGGGTTTAAATGTTCCAGACTGGGAACAAGCCAAGTCAGATTAAAAGGAGTATGTGTGTCTTCATCCCCAGAGATGCTCTGAGGGGTGACCTCTGGAAGATTGGCCAGTAGGGAAGCAATAAAGAGGAGGCAGGAAGGAGAACTGAGGGCCTCAGAAGATAGAATGTGTAGAGATGTGTGTTATTGTGTTGACTGTGTTGTCTTCTGTGTTCTGGACTGGAGAAAGACATTTGATTCTGGAAACTGCTAAGAAAGGTATTTTGACTTTAAAATATGGGCCTAAGGATTTGATGCTTTGGAAAAGAGGTTCTGCTATTGTCTTCACAGAGGATGAGAACCTGTGGATTCATTGCAAATTTATTTGAATCACTGAGAACCCTTGAAATGTTGATGTAAAATACTCCCAAGAATGCAGCACCCCTGCTCAGCAGAAAATAGCCAGACAGGTTGACGATGCCCAAACTCCCTAAAAGATTGTTAAAGTGAGGTCCCTTCAATGGTTCCGGAGCAGGAGCAGTGAGCCTGCTTCCCCGAGTTCTGCTCCACTCCATGCAGCAGTTTGGATCCAGAGTGAGTGTGGCTGGGGCCAGAAGGCAGCTGGAGCGGGGCTTTGCCACCATAGCTACTGCTGCTGGACTTGCTCTCTCACAGACTGTACAGATGGCTGAGACTGTCAGCCAGCAGCCTGAAAGAGTCAGCAATGCTTTGGACATTCGAAATGACATATTCACTTGGACATATTGACCTTAAACCAACAAGTGGCTCTGGTTGAAAAGTCCAAAGATAGTCCACTTGCTCCTGAACCAGAGCCACTAAGACAGGGAATATTAGAGGGCTATTCCCCATGACAGGCAAGGTATTATAAAATAAAATGGGGGGAGTTGTTGTGATCCAGATGCCCTCACTCCCCCTGACTGACAGTGGAACTTCCTTATGGTCTGTAATTGACAAGGATGTTTGTGTTCTTTCTGGCCGGTGGGTCTCCAGAGAAGGAGTAGAGATATTAAAGGTTGCTGGGCAAAATAAAGGTTGCTGTTCTTCCACCTGAAAAGAAGCCTCCGTGTCTCAATCCCGGCACCCCCCCCCACCAGTCTTGGCTATCCAGGCTGCCTTGGCTGCAGCAGTTTTGAATTTCATGATAGTCTTTTTATAATATTAAAATTCATACTATTTAATCAATCTATTAAAACACTTGCATTCATAATAATATTTGAGCACATAAAAACATAATGAAGGCAGTTTGAGTACAATGAATCTTGTAAAATTAGCCAACAGATATACAAGATTAATTATTCTGGAGAAAGAAATTTGACAATTGTCAACAATCTCTTCATAATGTCACTCTATTTTGTCTGCATTTGAAAACTTATGGATAAAATCCTTATGAATTTAAATGATAGGTAACATTTTAGATTTCATACTGCTCTTCAATTACACGAAATAACTGGCATAGGTGCAAAACTTTTCGGATGCCTTTTCTGTTGTTGTAAAGCATAATGTCTACGTCAACTTATGAAAGAGATTAAATTGGTTTATGGATGTAGTTGGAGGCTGTTCTTTTGTTCTTGGCTGCCCAGACTCGAAATAACCACACAGAAACTGCACTATTAAATCACTACTTGGCCAATTAGCTTATGCATATTTCTAGTTAGCTCTTATATCTTAAAAACCTATTTCTATTATTTTATATTTTACCACAAGGATTATGGCCTACTGGCAAGGTTCTGGCTGTTGGCTAGCATCCTCCTTCTCTGGCAGCTACATGGTGTCACTAACTCAACCTACTCTCTGCTCCTATATCTGCTTGAAACTCCTGCCTTGCCCTATTCTGCTAAGCCACTGGCCAAAACAGCTTTATTCATTAACCAATAAAAGCAAAACTTAGACAGAAAGACTCCCACAACATTTCCCCTTTTCTGTTTAAATAATTTAAAAAAAAGGTTTTAAAATTACATGTAACAAAAAAGGTACCAATCAGGAATTATAGCTACAATATTTATATCTACTTTATCTTATATCATAACTAAGGAAGACTATAACTATCTATACTTCAAGTCCATCAAAGACTCCAGAAGGATACAATATTATAATATTACCTAAGTAAACAGGAAGTTCATTATAAGCAACTTCCAAAGCTCTAGATTTGACAGAGACATCTTGCTGCCTGGATGGTCAACCAAAGTTCTGTATCACTGGAGCATCCATCTTCAGCCTACAGGCCCATAGTATCTGGCAGTTTTTTTTCATGAAGGTAGAAATTTCAAAGATCCTTCCACCTATACTGGCAGTTTGTCAGTTGATTTCTTCTGTGCTCTTCAGAATGTCAGGCAGACTCTTTTATGAAGCAGGAATCCTTAAGGACTGTCTCACCTTCTTTTAGGAAGTTTCAGCAATTATTTTTTTTGTGGATCATGCAAGTACAGTCAAACAGTTCAGGCAAGAGCAGTTTCTTGTCCAAATGGCTAACCAATCCCATAAGGAGCTTCAGTACCCATCATCCTCTTGAAGTAGATTGGTTCTGCCAGGAGCAGATGTGTGTCATTGTCATGAAAAGTCCTAAATTCTTAAAACATTTTAAATGCCATATTTGATAGTCCTTGAAAGGTTTGAAGAATAACCATCCATCTGAAATATATCTCTGTACACTTAGAAAATCTAACATGACTATAAGCTTGACTATTATAGATTATCTATTATCCTATATTTCTTAATTATATATTACATTTTTAAATGAGCTTCACAAATGAAATACCTTAATCAAGAGCAGAAATATACATATGGCAAAATTGACCTTAAGTTTATATCAATAAACCAAGATCCATACCAATGCAAAGTATCCTCTATAGCATATCCCCCTTTAAATGTAGACAAACATTTATAAATAATACTTGGGAATTTGAGTGTGGTTCTCTCCAAACTGCTTCCTGCTTTTTGTTGGGTGAAGTAATTTTTTGAGGGTGTTAGCAGCAGTGTTTCAGGGGGTCCATCAAACCATATTAGTCTGAAAGAAATCCATAATTTCTCGTCTTCTGTGGAAACAAAAGCAGACCTTCATCTGTTGATGGAGGCTGCTCATTTGTTCCTGGCTGCGCAGACTTGAAATAACCACACAGAAACTGTATCAGTTAAATCACTGCTTGCTCTATTATCTTATGCATACTTCTAGCTAGCTCTTACATTTTAAATTATCCTATTTATATCATTTTATATTTTACCACAAGGCTTATGGCCTCCTGGCAAGTTTCCCGCTGGTGGCTAGCATCTTTCTTGTCTGGCAGCTACATGGTCTCACTAACTCCGCCTACTCTCTGCTCCTATATCCACTTGAAACTCTCACCTTGCCCTATTCTGCTAAGTCACTGGCTGAAACAGCTTTATTACCAATAAAAGCAAAGCATAGACAGAAAGACATCATATAGATGCTGAGGGATACTGCATCAGGATGAGAGTGGCTTGGCAGCAAGCTGCTGGTATGGTGGTCAACGTCAAAAGCCTAGAGCTCACATTCTAAACCTGCAGCATGAAGAGTTGACATTGGAAACAGTGTGTGGATATCAACTCTCAAGACCATTCCAGTGATATATTTTCTCCAGCAGGATAGCATTTTCTAAATCTCTCCAAATTGATATCACTGAGTGAGGATTAATCACTCCAACTTCAAGCCTATAAACTAGGATTTTGTTACATGAGACAATTGACAATGAAGATAAACCCTGCCTTTAAACGCCATAACAACTGGGTTACAGCAATAAACACTTTTTTAAAAAAATTATTTGTTATGTATACAATATTCTGTCTGGCCAGAAGAGGGCACCAGACCCCATTACAGATGGTTGTGCGCCACCATGTGGTTGCTGGGAATTGAACTCAGGACCTTTGGAAGAGCAGGCAATGCTCTTAACCACTGAGCCATCTCTCCGGCCCCAGGAATGAACACTTATGCAAGAAAAGCATACATGAGTGTAAAGTGGCTTAATGATTTGTTTTCATTTTAATTTTTTGATTTCAGTGTGTCTTTAGGTAGTAGGTATGTGCATGTGTATCCTTGTATCCAAGAAGCTATGACTCTGAAATCCTCTAGCATCAGGAATTAGAAGAAGTCCTCAAAAATGTGATCCTGTTCTTGGGAACGAACTTGTATTAACTGTTTAGCCATGTCCTAGCCCTGTAAATATTTTAAAGCCACCATTATATATCAACTTGATGTCAGTAAATAGGAAAGAACTCAAACATGATTAAAAAAAAAAAACCCTATTCATTTAAAGGGTTTACAAGACTTTAGACATCATAAGGGAACTTCAGTTTCAAGGAAAAAGTATTGTTTCATCTCTTTTACTTTGTATCCTTGGAGAAAATTAATATTTACAATATTCACCCAAAATGTATTCATGAATGTCACTAATTGTGTTTGTGGTTTTCATTTTGAAACATTTGGAGTAGGTATTGTCAAATCTCTTTCCTGAACTTTATTAATCAGTTCTTTTATCGTCTATGGCTTCTGTTCATCTTAATTGCAGTTCCACTTGGTTGATAGCTATTTCTCTGCAGCAATGTATAGCATGGGATGCCCATCATCTAGTGGTCCATTTTTATTTAAATAGCAGGTGCTACGTGATCATAGTTTTCAGGAAAGTGTGTCTGTGAAAGGGTAGGAAGCTGCTGCTAATGCTTTTGCTTTTCATATTGTCATACATTTCCTTAAATTGTTGTTGACTATCCAGCCTGACTTGATGTCAGTAACTACTCAGGCCTACGATTAAACTCATGATTCTCATGTGTGAGTTTCCTGAGTACAAGTGGAAAAATAGGAGGTGTACCCCTAATTTGTGGTGTTTTTTTCCAGTGTATTAGCAATGCCATATTAAAATACTTAATACAGAATAAGAACAACGTCAAATACTTCATGTGTGTGTGTCCAAATCAGCATTTTCATCCATCCGGTAGAAGCAATCAACTGTCTATCTCATACCATAGCCTGATGTGCTATGGCTATGTGTATATTATTTTGTGTTCTGTGCTCCTTCATGTCCCTTAGTTATCCATTAATAACTTTATTGCGAAGTACTGCATTCTAAGGCAGTTGTCTTGAGATGTCAGATAATGTAATGGCAATGATTTTTATTTTTTAAAAAAGGCAAAAATATTTCTGATGTGTGAGTCTGTAATGTGACTGTGGGTTTGTAGTCCATGTGTGGAGTCTGGAGGACAATTTTGAAGGATTGTCTTTTGACCATATTCATATGCTGATCAAGGTCAGATTCCAGCCTGTCACACCACAGACTTTTCACACAGAACTTTCTCTGTGTGCGCAAGTAAGATTAGCTGAAATATTATATCAGTAAAATATTGTCTTCTTTTCATATTGTAGAATGTTGTCATTTATGGATGGAGGAAAGCAGGATAATTTGAGTAATAAATAATAGTTGTAAATAAAAGTTTTATTTCTTATCATGTTAGTTGTTTATTCTGCAAACTAAACACTTGTTCATAACTCTTTCTCAGAGCTACAAATGAATGCCAGCGACTTGTCTCAGCTGGTAAATTTGGTTATTGATAATCCTTATGATCTGTGTTAAATATATGGGAGACCCATATTACTTCTACAAACATTTCTTTTGTTTCGACAAAATATATGTACCTTTACACATTAGCACATGTAAATAAATTTTAAACCCAAATATGGACCAATGAGGTCACTCACATGCAGCCAAACAACTCCCTGGGTTCCATCTCTAGAACTCACATAGAAGTAGATAAGAGACAACTCTAAGGTGTCCTCTCATGTTCACACACTCACCATGACACCGGTATATACGCACATAGTTCAAACATTTTTAAATGTAAGTTAACAAAGCAAAGAAAATAACTCAATTACTAAGATCATGTGAATTGATTTTTAAATTTAATATAGAATTTCAAGAAATATTACTGTTCATCAAAACAATGATTCCTTTTTAAATCTCATTTTGTCCTTTCATTCTCTGATTTAAATATAGGTCATCTTTTAAAAAGTATCTCAGCTGGAAATTGTGCATGCCTGTAATCCCAGTACGTTTAAGACAGTGGGAAGCCAATCTCTTTGAGTTTGAGGACAACTTGGTTTACATAGTGAGTTCTAGGACAGCCATTGCTATATAGAGTTATCCTGTCTCCAAAAAATTAAATAAATCCAAAACCAAAAAGCATATTTCAAGTTATGAAGCCTTTTGTAATATAATCTGCCTGGTTTCAACAAAAGCTTAGACTTGCTGCTTAAAGAACTTTCTGAATCGAAATCTCCAGAAAATGAGGGCAGAGTCCTAGACACCTGTCTCCGACAGATTCAGTGGGACTGGTGTGGTGCGGTGCAGAAACTGTGACAACGTGTTTCAAAAGAGGGACTCTTTTTATTTACACAGTTTCAATGGTTTGACTGCACAATTTTACAATCAGTTTTAACTTCCTATGTTTCTAAAACAGTTTACAATAATCATAAGTTTGTTTCTTTCCACTTAGGTCCCCCAACTTTCCCACGAGTAACAAAATTGTGGCTATATTTTGTCTATTTCTGTAAGGTAGATGGCATTTAGTAGGAAGACAATTAGACAGCTGAAGAGCTGTCCCTAGTGTTAGGATGAAACATTTTAGAGGTAAATGACAACTGTAGGAACTAGGCTGAAGGAAGTCAGCAGTGGTGAGTTTGTTTTGGTTGGTATTGTCCTCCTGAGGGGAAAGGGTGGAGCCTCAGGCCTCAGGCCAAAGTGAATGCAGAGAGTGTAAACAATCAGAGCCAGAGATGCAAAGAGTTAATTAGCGTTATAAAAGTAAGATTTAGCCAGTTTTCATGGACATCTCCAGCCAAACTTAAAAAAATCCTGTAGAGTGTTTAGTTTGGAATAGGCTAACTGGAAATTTCTGTGCGAGGTCGCGATTCTTTTCGGATTCATACAAGCAGAAGGCTAGCCTCATCTGTAAGGAGAGAAAGGCAGGTTTTTACTATAGCGAAAGGAGGAAAAGCTGTAGCAATAGCTGACGAAATGTTGCGAAATCATTTGAGTGTATAAAGCGCCTGAAATAGTCCGCCCACACAGCCCGCAAGTGAAACTTGCTCTTTCATTTAAATGAAGCCCAGGGGTACCTGGGCTCCTGGCTGCAAGGCAGTACAAGTTTAACCATTTAGCTCCCATGACATACAATAAAGGAAGCCATTTGGACAGGCAGGAACCTGAATGACCAGTCCATAAGGCGGGGGTGAGCAAGGTAAAAAAACATTACTGATCTTCCTTTGTGTTCTCATGAAGTCTTGTTGAATGGTTAGTTAGAAGTAACAAAGAACACCCATTTGCTTTGTGGAAGGTCCAAGGCTCTCCCTACCACAGCTAGGTATTTACTGAGCAAGGTATTCAGTTGTAAAGAGCATTGGAGGGTTGAGGGGAAAACAGCACTCATCTTAACAAAGCCTTTACTTCCTTTGGGACCAGTATCAATCTCCTGGTGAGGACTCTTTAAAAGAACTGTAGATTTGGAAGTGACTCTGGGACATTTCCAGAAGGGACCATTTAGGGTGCCTTCTGAGGGGGGTGGGTGATTAAGACGTTTTTCTTTACTCACCACCTACAAGAACAAAACATTAGATTATTTCAAATCACCTCTCTCCATAGAGAACAAGCATACAGATGGGTGAGCCTGTGCAGCCCATTCTCACTCAAACTACACATACCAGTCCCTGGGACCCACAGGCCTGTAGACATACCATAATGCAAAATGGATTTGCCAACTTCAAAAGTCATCATGCTCAATCACAGTCTCAGCTCTGTACAAATGTTCAAAGTTTAAAAGTTTTCTGAGACTCATGGTAGTCTCTTAACTGCAGCTCCTTGTAAAATCAAACTAAAGAAGGAGATCACCCAGTTCCAACATACAATGGCACAGAATATATACTACTATTTTTTGAGGGACAAAGGGGAGCAGAATGAGGAAATACTGACCCAAGGAAAGACCAAAATCCAGCAGGGCAAACTCCAAATTCTGCATCTCATGTCTCACGTTAAAGCATTCTTCATCTTTCCAACTCTCTTCTGTTTGGTTGATTTTATCAAACATCTCTCTTGGGCTGGTTCAACAGCCTGGCTGCAGGTGTCATGGCCGGTAACCATGACTCTTACATCTCCAGCATCTTGGGATCATCAATGTAATCCTGGCTTCACATTTACAGGTTCATTCATTGGTGTCTTGGCCTTCATGCACGGACACCTCAGGGTAATAGCTGACCTGTTTGTTATTGGCTTTATTTGTTGTGGAGGGAGATTTTGCAACTGCTTGCTTCTGTCCTTTACTCAAAACCAGAACTATGTGGCCAAATCTTCCGAAGTTTCCAAATTGTGGTTGGAACTTGGTCCCCTGTTCAAATGCTTTTCACCAGCTTTCTATTTTTAGTGACTGATTTTCTTCACTGAAAGCTTATTTACTTGATTTCTTAAGTTGGAAACTTAACTCAGTGCATTCTTGTCCTGAGGTTGCCACTGCCTTTATTTCATTTAGCATCAGGATTTTCTTTCAATATTTTTTTTTATCTCTTTAATTTCTAGAATTGGCTCCATCACATGTCCTGGCACTTCTTTTCTTCTCAAACTGTATGTTTTGTGTGTCTCCATGCTCATCTAGATCCCATTCAGTGTGGATTCTTATCAGAGTGGCCGCTAATAACATATGAGGATGGCAGCACTAGGCTAGCCTAGAATGCCCCCAATGCCCTTACTTCAAAAACTGTTCAATTTAGCCTCAGACTGATCTTTTGGGCCAGGGCAAAAATTAAAAATATTCTTAGTTAAAATTGTAATGGATTAAGTAAAATGCTGTGGATCCCCAAGCAGCGGCAGTGAGAAGCAAGTTCCAAGAGCAGCTGGTCCTGTGAGCAGCCAGTCCCAAGCAGGAACAGCACAGTTCCCAAGTGGCTCCAGTAGGCCATGAGGGGCAGTGAGTCCCACAAGGAGAGACAGACAAATGGGCACGTTACAAGACCACATGGGTCTCTAAAGGTAGCTGATCCCAGGCAGGGAGCCACTCTGCCAGCGAGAGACAGAGACATGGATAGGCACACCATACAGAGTGAGGTTGGATATTTATTTAGTGGGTTATGGAAGAGAAAGGGAAAGGGGGTAAGGAAAGAATGGGGAAAAGCAGAGAGAAACAGAGAGACAGAAGGGGGGAGGAGAAGTGGAGAGACTGGGGCGAGGCAGAAGCTGCCTCTGGGGAGGGGGGAGAGACAGAAAAGAGAAGGGACTCAGGCTGGAAGCTGAAGATCAGCTTGCCTCATTGGACAGGGGAAGGAATGGCCATGGCTTGTCTCTTAAAGGGACAGAGCAGACGATTACAAAAATATTAAAGGAATAGTCTCTAAGCCTTTTGCTGATTTCCTCCCCCTCTGAAACTGATTGACCTGGGTTTCCACAGGTCAAATATCCCCCAGAAATATCTTCCATGTTTCTACTAGCACAGCCCATTAAACCTCACTTAAAACATTCAACTGCTTTCCTAATCCAGAATACCAGAGTCCACTCTCTGGGAAGCAGCAGCATGGCAGGGTCTGTCACAACAATGTCCTACTCGCTAGCATTTTTGTCTCAGTGTGTGCTATATTATGATGAAGAGACACCATAACCATGCTAATATATATAAAAATAAAGTATTTAATTGGAATTTGCTTACAGCTTCTGAGGTTTAGTTCATTGTCATAAAGGGGAGACTATGGCAGTACAGAGACAGGCATAGTTCTGGAGAAGCAGTTGAGTGCTTTAAATCCAGACCTCAAGTCATCAGGAAGATAGAGACACTGGAGTTGGCTTGAGCGTTGGTGGCACAGGCTTTTAATTCCAGTACTTGGGAGGCAGAGGCAGGTAGGACTCTGTGAGTTTGAGGCCAGTCTACAAGAGCTAGTTTCAGGACAGGCTCCAAAGCTGAAACCCTATCTTGAGCCCCCCCCCCCCCCCCCCCCCCCCAGAGAGAAAAAAAGAAGTCAACCCTCAGTGACACATTTCTTCAAAAAAGTCCACACTTACTCTAAGAACACATCTTTTAATCTTTTCGAACAGTGCTACTCTCCACTCTATGAGTATATGGGGGCCAGTCTCACACTAACCACCATACAGTTACAGTCCACAGATTTGTGGAATGGTCATGGCCATTCCTTGTGATGTAGCTGACTAGCACAAGATATATTGCATGTTTTTCCTTTTGTGCATATTGGGCAGGGGGCTTTCTGTTAGTTTTGATTTCTTTGGGCATGCTTTGTCTTATTCTTTTTTGTTTATTTGCTATTACTTACATTTATACTTTATTTTGTTTAAGAGACCTAAGAAAAAGCATGATTTGATGAATAGATAGGTAAGGGGGTTTGGGGAGGCATTTACAGAGGGGAAAATGTGATCAAAATGTATTTTTTGGACAAAAAGATTTAATAAAAAGTAAAATTGGAAATCATATATCTCTAATTGGGTATGTATAAGCATATAAATATTAAATGAATTTGTACTTTCTTGGCTGATAACATTTAGCAAGATACACAGACAATCTTACAAGAACTTTAGTATCACGCATGAGAAACTATTCTCCAAGTATTCTCATTTGTCAGGGTAACCCCTAAAACTCTAAAACCATAAAAGCTATGGACACTCATACTGTTGCCTCCCAGAAACTGAAGATGTGCCCTTTTGTTGAAGAGACCCCATACTTCAGATATCATGGAAGTACTGAGATGGAATTGACTTGGAAGCCTCCTCCCTGAGAACTTGATCTCAGAGTATATGAAAGTGCTAAAATCTGAAAAGAGAAAAGTAATTCTAATTTTACACCCTTCTGTAAAAATTAACCACCATAAAGACTATCTTGAAAAGATATATTCAAAGGTGTATGTATTTGGGGTAACCAACACCTACTTAATTGAGCTTAAGGCATTCAACAAAAGAGAAATTATGTTTGTTAACATAAACCTGGCCAAGTACTTCTGACCAGTGATGTCCTATACCCTAAAGAATAGCCAATTATTTCTATTTTGTGAGCCAGCATAATTCTGAAATCCTATCTTTAGATCTCCAGATAAGCATAGTTCTGGCCAATGATGGAGTATGGGAAAAGCAAGATTTTGCATGAGGCTGGCACAAAGGAAGGGATAGTTGTGGAAGCCTTTTATATGAAAACTCAATCACAAACTAATTGAAGTGTTGTTAGAATACATTAGAATCAACTTACACATATAAAGTTGTGCTGGACTTGCCCCTGTGAAATGTTCCCATCTGACTCTGTGTGTGTGTGTGTGTGTGTGTGTGTGTGTGGTGGCAGCATTAACACCATGGGTTTGCAGAGTGACTGCCTGGAGCACCACTAACCAGAAACATTTTAACTCTTCCAACTGAAAATGTGTGCTCACCAAAAGTAAATATCTACCAATCCATGTTGCAGAAAGATGGTCTCTCCTATATCTTGTCTGTGAAGAGAAACCATAGTTTAAGTCTTCAATGCTCACAATTTTAAATGTGATGTTTTTGGTTCCTATTCATAAACTGTAAACCAATGGTTTTCAACCTGTTAGCCTCCACCTTAAGAAAACATATATTTCCAATGATCTTAGGAACTGAGACACCACCCTGTAGCCTAATTATAACAAAACTTTTAAACATTGTAGATGGAGAAAATAAGATATTCATGCCAAAACCAGATTTAAACAATACCTATTTATATACCCAGCCCTACATTAAATATTTACTACTGCTGACTCGAATTCATTCCTAGAGAAGAGGTTTTACTGATACTTTGATGTCTATATCTTTATATGACTTTTTATTATTTGTGCTGCATCTGGCACCCAAGATTTAGGGTATGATTTCATGAAAAAGCCATTTGCCTGTGACTTACAGCCACTGGGATAGGCTGAAGCTACATGTGACCAGATTAACCACCCTAATGGCTACGGTTTCCTTTTTCTCTCCTGGCAGGCTAGCCCTGAACCCCTTCTCTAGCTGCTGCCAAACTTAGTAACTGCCTTGAAATCCAGTCAGGCTTTTGTTTTTCTATGCAGCAACAATAAGCCTTACTTCACCATTGTCAGCAGATTTGGTAAGAAAATTGGAAATTCTTACAGGGAGAGATTAGTTAAAAGAGAGGTTTTTTCCATATATTAAAAAATGGGGAACACCATTAACAATGGAGAGATTTGGGTCTCTGTATGATAAAACCCTGACTAATTTGAAAATAGGGTATTTATATGATAAGATAGCTAATTTAGAGTACATTTATATAATGTCAAATTTTAAGCATTATCAGATTTATCATTTTTGTTTTATTACTAAAAATGATACATTTTTTAGAAAAACTTAATAAAATAGACCATAGAGATATTCAAATCCAGATAGAGGGATTTAATGGGAAACCAAATTCAGCACTGCATTATAAGAATAGAGAGGGACAGCGTAAAGTTTTCAAACAACAAACCTTAATGTCATGGGACAGTGCTCTAATACCCTGTAAATATTTGTTATTCATATTGGTTTAATAAAACACTGGTTAGCCAGTAGTTAGGCAAGAAGTATATGCTGGGCTATAAGACTAGGAGAATTCTGGGAAGAGGAAAGGCTCAGGCTGTGGTTACCAGGCAGAAGCAGAGGAAGCAATATGAGACTGTTTCGATGATAAAAGATGTCATGTGATTAAACATAGACAAGAATTATGGATTAGTTTAAGTTGTAAACGTTAGTTAATAACAAACTGGAGCCAATAGGCCAAACAGTTTATAATTACTATACCTCTCTGTGTATTTCTGAACGGTTGTTGGACTGGGTGGGACAGAAACTCCATCTGCAAACGACACCAGCGTGAGGCATCCACATAAAACCTGCTTGAGCTTCCTCCCAAGGACAGTGCAGGGAGGCACCTAGCTGACTGAACTGCTTTTTGTTCTGCCTTTTGCCTGTAATTAGCATATATGCTGGCTGAGAAATTTAAACTTGGGGCTGTTTGGTATTAACCTTCAGTCCTCCCAGGCTACCCTATGTTTCTGTCTTCATTTCTCTTAATCTGCCATTTCCTATAACCTCAAGCCCCCTGCCAGGTACCCCTTGCTGGTCCCTGTTGGAGTGGGCTCCAACACCATATTTCATCCAATGTGGCCACTTCATTCATGGGCTGATTCAGGTATGTGATAGATGGCTAGGGAATGAGGTTGACTACTGCTCACACAACTAAACATATGGTCTGCTAGATTGTTGTAATCCTTTGCTGAGGTTATCTTTAATGACTATGTATATGTGAAATAATTCTCTTTGTGCCCTTTGTGGTTTTGAAGAGATGTATCTTATTCTTCTTTCTCAAAGATTTATCTTGTAAGTGTGTGGGACACAAAACACTATAGCAGGAGTAAAGATAATGGCCACTGGATCATGTTTTCAGGAATTCTTTAGTCTGGAACATCACACACACACACACACACACACACACACTTGAACACACACACAGTCACTTCTTTTTAGCAGTGAAAATCTGTTACGCATAGCACATTTAACTTTATGTTTTCAAGGGTCACAAAACTCAAATCCTGAGAGACTGCAGAGATCCCTTGTGGCCTATTTTGAAGAGTTCTGCTTCCGTGAAAGCCTAATTGCAAGTAAAGAGATATTTCTCAAAGGCAAACTATTTGAAAGAGTCTGATCAGGAACCGATTAAAAATTAGAAGCCTTGTTGCTGTAATTCTCACATGGGAATCTGTCAAAGGCTCCAAACAGCATACATATATTCCAAAGGAACCATGAATACTTTTGGTATGCTAAATAATATGTCATAGTAGTCAAGATCTCACAAAGAATAATTTTAGCCTTGGAAAGATCATTCTTCTAGACTTGACCCCACTCATAATTCGGTGGTTACTTAAGAAGATGAACATCACCAGCAAACATTTAAACAAGTTAACCAAAATACGAGAATGAAGATTAGATTAATAAACTTTAAAATGAAAGAGTAACTATTAAAGTGATGCCAATCAAATTTAGAAAATCATGGGGCATATCATAACTATACTACAAAATTGGAAAATGTAAAAGACTGTGGCCCATTCTTTACTGAAACAGAAAATAGAAAAGCATCTAAAACTATATGGAACCCCAACAGACTCACAGCAGTCAAAGCAATATAGTAGGAAAAAGAACCCTGCTGGTGTTATCATCATTCTTCATTTCAAAATATGCTTCACTGCCATAATAACAGGTATGTCACCGTACTTTCTCAAAACAGACATGAAACAATAGAATAAAATGAGCTATAAGACAAAGTACACTCAAAAACAACCACCTGAATTGTAGTGAAGACACTATGAGTAAATTGTGGAGAAAAAACATCATCTTAAACATATGGTACAAGGAATTTTGATTTCCATAGGTGGATTAATAATACTTGGACCTTATCAATCTTCCTGCCCAAAACTGTACTAGAAATGAATCAAAAACATTCCCCTTAAGACCTGTTACTAATCCCTGCCTCAGTTGCCCTAACCAGTCAGCAGGCAAGCATTTAAAGTAGGCTCCTCCAACACCTCCATACCTTCAATCAGATCCTATAAGTTACAACTCTCACTCTGCCCCCAAACTCTCCTATCTCCCATGACCTCAGAGGAACTTTGAAATACAGACTGCAAATATGCAGAGGACCAAAAGTGACCACCTTACTCTCTAGACCCTCCATACTGAGGCAAAACCCTGGTCCACTGCACAACCTGCTTCAGTTTCTGTAGCCAGTCAGCTGGCAAGCTTCCTGCAGAAAGGTTGCTCCACCCCCACCCCCCATCAATCAGAGCCTGAAAGCTATAAGTCCCTCTCTGCTCCCAAACCCTCCTATCCCAGGCAACCTCAGAGGAATTATGTAACACAGGCTGCAACTACACAAAGAGGACCAAGAGGTGAGTGACCACCTACCTGGTGGAGCAACCAACTTTCTTTGCTGCCCATACCATGGCAAAACCCCGGGTCCCTTCCCCACCTGCTTTAGATTTTCTAGCCAGCCGGCAGGCAAGCTTGAAGTAGGTAGGCTGATCCAACACCCCCACCCTATGTATTTTACCCTGTAAGCTATAAGTCCTGCTCAGCTTCCAAACTCACCTATTCCCTGCAAACTCAGAGGAACTGTGAAACACAGGGTGTAACTACACAGAGAGGACCAAGAGAATGAACCACAAGAACAGATTAAGAGAGTGGACCAAGAGAGTGGGTCAAGAGGCCTCAGTGGCTCCCTGAGACACAGACAGCAAAGAGGCAAAGACACTGCAGGCACCAATTGGAGAAAGAGATGGGTAGGAGCCAATGTAAGCATTTATCCAACAACTTAAAAAGCAACATATTAACAACACCAGAACTCAGGAGTCATACAACAGCAAGACTTGATCATACTAATCCAGAAGAAGCAGAAGACAATGGTTTTAAATGTAACTTTATGAGGATGATGGAGACAAGAAAAGAGGAAATGAAAAATTCCCTTAAAGAAATGGTGGATAAGAAAAAAATTGGAACAAATCAATACTCTCTCAAAGAAAACCAAGAAAAACAAACACATACAAAATCAAGCAGGTGAAAAAAAATCAAGCAGGTGAAGAAAACAGTTCATATAGTTCAAGATATAAAGACTGAAATAGAGGCAATAAAGAAAGCACAAACCAAGGGAATTCTGAATATGGAAAATCTGGGTAACTGAACAGGAACTACAGAGGCAAGCAAAATCAAGAGAATACAAGACGTGGAAGAGAGATTCTCAGGTGTTGAAGATACTATAGAGGAAATAGATTCATTGGTCAAAAAAAAAAAACATTAAATTCAAAAAATTCTTAACAAAAGCATCCAGGAAATCTGAGACACCATGAAAAGACCAAACCTAAGAATAATCGGGATAGAAGAGGAGAAGAATTATAACTCAGAGGCATGGAAAATATATTCAACAAAATTATAGAAGAAAAATTTTCCAACCTAAAGAAGGATATCCCTATGAAGGTACAAGAAGCTTACAGAACACCAAATAGACTGGACTGAAAATAAAGTCCCCTCATCATATAGTAATAAAAGTGAAAAACATGAAGAATAACGAACAATATTAAGAAAGGAAAAAGACCAATAACATATAAAGGCAAACATATCAGAATTACTCCTGGCTTCTCAATGGAAACCATAAAAGCCAGAAGGTCCTGGACAGGTGTGCTGCAGACACCAAGAGACCAAGGATGCAAGCCCAGACTCCTATACTCAGCAAAACTTTCAATCATCATCAATGGAGAAAACAAGATATTCAATGACAAAACCAGATTTTAACAATACCTATCCACAAATTCAGTCCTACAGGAAGTACTAGAAGGAAAACTCCAACCCAAGGAAGCTAACAGTACTCACAAAAACACAGGCAACATATAACCTTACACCAGCAAAACCCACAAAAGAAAAATACACAAATACTATCTCTAAAAAAATAACAAGAATTAACCACTGGTCATTAATATCTCTTAATATCAATGGACTCATCTCACCTATGAAAAGGCACAGGCTAAGAGAATAGATACAAAAGCAAGATCCATCTCTTTGCTGTATGCAAGAAACACACCTCAACCTCAAATACAGACATTACCTCAGAGTAAATGGTTGGGAAGAGATTTTCCAATCAAATGGTCCTAAGAAACAAGCAGGTATAGCTATCCTAGTATCTCACAAAATAGATTTCAAACTAAAAATCTGAAGAGACGGAGAAGGACACTTTATACTCATAACAGGAACAATCCATCAAGATGAAATCTCAACCTTGAATATCTATGCCCCCAATACAAGAGCACCCACATACGTAAATGAAACATTACTAAAGCTTAAATTACAAATCAAACCCCACACACTATTAGTAAGAGACTTCCCATTCTCTCCAATGGACAGGTCAACCAGACAGAAATTTAACAGAGAAATAAATGAACTAACAGATGTCATGACTCAAATGAACTTAACAGACATCTATAGAACATTCCACCCAAACCCAAAAGATTATACCTTCTTCTTAGCACCTCATGGAACCTTCTCTAAAATTGAGCACATACTCAGTAACAAAACAAACATCCACAGACACAAAAAATTTTGAATAACTCCCTCTATCCTATCGGATCATCATAGTTTAAAATTAGAATTTAACAACAATACTAGTTGCAGAAAGACTACAAACTTATGAAAATTGAATAGTGCTCAGCTGAACTACTCCTGGGTCAAGGAAAAAATAAAGACTTCCTAGAATTCAATGAAAATGAAGACACAACATACCCAAAACCTATGGGACACTATAAAAGCAGTGCTAAATGGAAGGTTCATAGCACTAAGTGCCTGCATAAAGAAAGTGAGAAAATCTCACACTAGCAACTTAACAGCACACCTGGAAACTCTAGAATCAAAAGAAGCAGACTCATCCAGGAGGAGTAGAAAACTGGAAATAACCAAGTTGAGGGCTGAAATCAATAAAACAGAAACAAAGAAAACAATACAAAGAATCAATGAAACAAAGAGCTGGTTCTTTGAGAAAATGAACAAGATAGACAAACACTTATCCAAACTAATTAAAAGGGAAAGAGAGAACATCTAAATTAAAAAATCAGAACTGAAGCCGGGCGGTGGTGGCGCACGCCTTTAATCCCAGCACTTGGGAGGCAGAGGCAGGTGGATCTCTGTGAGTTCGAGCCCAGCCTGGTCTACTGAGCTAGTTCCAGGACAGGCTCCAAAACCACAGAGAAACCCTGTCTCGAAAAACCAAAAAAAAAAAAAAAATCAGAACTGAAAAGAGGGACATGAACACAGACATTGAGGAAATCTAGAGAATCAATACGTCTTATTACAAAATCCTGTACTCCACAAGATTGGAAAATGTAAAAAATATGCACAATTTTCTTGATTAGGTACCATTTACCAAAATTAAATCAAGACCAAGTGAGTAATTTAAATAGACCTATAATCTGCAAGGAAATGAAAGCAGTCATCAAAAACCTCCCAACCAAAAAATGCCTAGGGTCAAATGGTTTCAGTGCAGAATTCTACCAGAACTTCAAAGAAGAGCTAATACCTACACTCCTCAAATTTTCCACATAATAGAAACATTGCCAAACTCTATTTATAAGGATGCAGTTACCCTGATACTGAAACTACACAAAAACTCAACCAAGAAAGAGAATTATAGCCCAATCTCACTCATGAATATAAATGCAAAAATACTCAAAAAATGCTGGCAAACTGAATCCAAGAACACATCAAAAAAGTCATCCACCATGATCAAGTTGACTTCATTCCAGAGATGTGGGAATTGTTCAACATATCAAAATCTATCAATGTAATCCACCATATAAATAAAGTGAAAGAAAAAAAACATATGAACATTTCATTTTAGATACTAAAAAGGCATTCAACAAAATTCAACACTCCTTTATGATAAAGATCTTGGAGAGATCAGGAATACAAGGAACAAATATAAATATAATGAAAACAGTATAGAGCAAGCCAACAGTCAACAATTAAGTAGAGACTCAAATGATTCAACTAAAATTAGGAAGAAGACAAAGCTGTCCACTCTATCCTTATCAATTCAACATAGTTCTTAAAGTTCTCGCTATAGCAATAAGACAACAAATGGAGATCAAGGGGATTCAAATTGGAAAGGGAGATGTCAAACTTTTGCTATTTGCAGATGATATGCTATTATACATAAGGGCCCCAAAAATTCTACCAGAGAACTCCTACAGCTGATAAATACTTTGATTCATGTGGCAGGATACAAGATCAACTCACAAAAATCAGTAACCCTCCAATAAAAATGATAAAGGAACTGAGAAAGAAATAAGAGAAGCATCACTCTTCACATTAGACACAAATAACATAAAATATCTTAGGGTAATACTAACCAAATAAGTGAAAGACCTATTCGACAAGAACTTTAAGTCTTTAAAAGAAATTAAAGAAGATACCAGAAAATGGAAAGATCTCCCATGCTTTTGGGTAGGTAGAATCAACATAATAAAAATGGCAATCCCATCAAAAGAAATCTATAGATTTAATGCATTCCCTATCAAAATCCCAATACAATTTTTCACAGACCTTGAAAGAACAATAATCAACTTGATATGAAAAAATAAAACACAAGAGAGCCAAAAAATTCCAATACAATAAAACAACTTCTGGATGCATCACCATCCCTGAACATCAGGCTCTATTATAGAGCTACAATAATGAAAACAGCTTAATATTGGCATAAAAACAGACAGATTGATGAAAGAAATAAAATTGAAGACCCAGATATTAATCCACACACATTTGGACACCTGATATTTTACAAGGAAGACAAAATTACACAATGGAAAATAGAAAGCATCTTCAACAAATGGTGCTGGTATAACCGGATATCACCACGTAGAAGAATGCAAATAGATCCATATCTATCCCCATGCTCAAATCTTAAATCTTTAGAGAGCTTTAAAAGTTTTAGCCTTTAAGATTTCCTTACAGGGTTCAATTTAAAATGTCATGAATAGCTGAAAGGGGGTTAAAGATCTGAGGTAAAGAAGTTTACTCAGACTCGGTTCCATCTATCCACATTTCTTTATTCTTCTCTCTTCAATCCATCATTTGTCATTGCTTCTTCTACTTCTCCCTAGTTCCACATTGTTCTTAGTACTACATTGCTTCTTTTTCTTGTTCGTCCTTGTCCTCCCCATTACAGAGGTTCCCAGACATATGTACCCTTAAAACCAACAATTCCCCAGCTCTAGCAGGTTCCAGAGCCAGAATTCTTGTGACCCATAGAAAATCAGATAAGACTTTTCACACACACACACACATAGATCCATGGGTGTGGCTAGTACACATCTGCTGTATTCCTTAATGGGAAAGCTAGTTAAGAAATAGAATTAACCCAAAGCTACAGAGAAACCCTGTCTTAAAAAGCCAAAACAGAAAAAAAAAAAAAAAGAAAGGAAAGGGGAAGGTTAGTGTTTTATGCTACATTTTTAGGTGGTAGATAAAAGGTTAAAAGGTTTATTTTCAGTAAAATTATGAATACGAGAAAAATATTGATTGTGTACATCAGCGTGCCATTTCTTTTCTCCCAGGAAGCACAGAATTAGGTAACCAAGCAACATGCATAAACAGTCAGGGAGAAACAGATGGCTCTTCATCAGATAGCACATACACCCGATGTTGCAGCTTCTATGAGTCTATGTCTGGAGTTAGACTTACTGCTTTAGGTGGTAGATACAACGAAGGAATCCAGGCCTCTATACTGTTAGTTCCTGCTTCTAGTCATGATGTAAAATCAGAACAGCAGCTTGGTCAGGGAGTAATTCTATGTATTTGGAGATCTATGGATATCTTAGATGGAATGTCCTATGCCTGGACTCAAAAAGTATTGCTCAAATGCCTGCTGATAAAGATAACTGCAGGAAGATTTCTACACTTACCTAGGAGAAAGGAACAAAACCTGGGACTGAGAAACTGTTCTGAACTATGGAATTTATTCCCAAATATGTAACAGAAAAGGAGTTAGCTATAGCAAAAAATCTACAGCAAAGGGCAGCCACTTTATTCACAAAGCAATGACGCTTAAAAGCCTTGCCTTTTTGTTTAGTCATTACCAGAGCCTTGGTTCTGATACGTCAATGTAAAAAGATGGCTGAACAATTACTGTATAATGTCGCAGCTTGTCAGACAAGTCCAAATGGATTGAAGACCTCAATATAAATCTGACAGCACTGAATCTGACAGAAGATAAGTGAGAAGTAGCCTTCATGCCTGGGTACAGGAAACCACTTACTAAATATAACACCAGTAGCACAGACACTGAGAGCAACAATAAATAAATGGGACCTCCTGAAACTGAGAAGCTTGTGTAAAGCAAAGGACACAGTCAATAAGACAAAAAGGCAGCCTACTGAGTAGTAAAAGATCTTCACCAACCCCACATCAGACAGAGGACTGATCTCCAAAATATATAAAGAACTCAAGAAATTACATGTCAAAATCAAAATATTCAATTAAATATAGGGTACATAACTAAACATAGAATTCTCAACAGAGGAATCTCAAATGGCTGAAAGATGCTTAAGGAAATGTTCAACATCCTTAGCCTTCAGAGAAATGCAAATCAAAATGATTCTAAGGTACCATCTTACACCAATCAGAATAGCTAAGGTAAAAAACACCAATGATAGCTTATGCTGGAGAGGATGTGGAGTAAGGGGACCACTCCTCCATTGCTGGTGGGAATGCAAAATTGTACAACTGCTCTGGAAATTAGTATGATGGTTTCTCAGAAAATTGGGAATCAACCTATCTCAGGACCTAGCAATACCAGTCTTGGACATATACCCAAAGGATGTTCGATCATACTACAAGGACATCTGTTGAATTATTGAAAGACCCTCGGAGAGGACTTCCCTCGAGAGGAGACTCCCCCGAAGCCAAGGAACAGGCTGAGACCACAGGGATGCAAATAGCAAGAGGTTTATTGGGTAAACACAGGTACCTGCAGGCGACAAAGTCTTTCGGAGGATTTGCGTGCCTGCAGACTGGGGGAAGGTCTTTTTATAGGAAAGAGGGCGGCCAAGAAATTACAGAAGCAGATGTATGGTTATTGGTATGATTAGAATGGGGCAGGGGGCATAAATGGTATGGCGACAGACATCCTGTCATAAATATCCTGCTTTGTAGCCAGAGGCCCTGACCTCACTCTGCACTTACAATTGTTTGTCAAGAGCCTTGTAAAATGATGTTACAGCAGTTAAGCTGGGGTCCTATATAGGGGGAATTGTTTCTTTTGTAAACTGCTGGTATTTTAGGTTTGGCACATGTATCCTGTTTCCCTAGACCAACACGGGATGTTCTCATGAGAGTGGCTAGCTGCAGGTCCTGAGAGGGTCCTGAGGGTCTCAAGCAAACAGGATGTTCTCATGAGAGCTGGCTAGCTGCAGGTCCTGAGAGGGTCCTGAGGGTCTCAAGCAAACAGGATGTTCTCATGAGAGACGGCTAGCTGCAGGTTTGGGGGGGGGGCGGTCTGTAGGGTCTTTTATTATGTCCATGGCAGTATTATTTTTAGTAACCAAAACCTCAATTTCCCTCAACTGAAAAATGGATAAAGAAAATATGGTATGTTTACACAATGGAGTACTAATCAGTGATAAAAAACAATGACATCTTGAAATTTGCATGCAAATGGATAGAATTAGGAAAATGGGACACTGAACTGAACAGAGAATTCTCAAAAGAAGAAGTTCAAATGGCCAAAAGACACCTAAGGTCATGCTCAACCTCATTAGCAATCAGGGAAATGCAAATCAAAACAACTTTGAGATATCATCTCACACCTGTCAGAATGGCTAAAATCAAAAGCACCGATGATAGCCTTTGCTGGAGAGGCTGTGGAGGAAGGGGTACCCTCATCCATTGCTGGTGGGAATGCAATCTTGTGCAACCACTTTGGAAATCAGTGTTTCGGTTTCTCAGGAAATTCGGGATCAACCTACCCCTGGACCCAGCAATACCACTCTTGGGAATATACCCAAGAGATGCCCTATCATATGACAAAAGCATTTGTTCAACTATGTTCATAGCAGCATTATTTGTAATAGCCAGAACCTGGAAACAACCTAGATGCCCTTCAATGGAAGAATGGATGAAGAAAGTGTGGAATATATACACATTAGAGTATTATGCTGCGGTAAAAAACAATGACTTCTCGAATTTTGCATGCAAATGGATGGAAATAGAAAACACTATCCTGAGCGAGGTAACCCAGACCCAAAAAGATGAACATGGGATGTATTCACTCATAATTGGTTTCTAGCCATAAATAAAGGTCACGGAGTGTATACCTGGTGAACCTAAAGAAGCTAAAGAAGAAGGTGAACCCAAGAAAAAACATATAGTTATCCTCTTGGCTAAGGGAAGTAGATAAAATTGCCGGGGACAAAATTGGGATCTTGGGGGTGGGGTGGGTTGGGGATAAGGGGGGACAGGGAGAGAAAAGTAAGAAGGGGAGGATTGGGGGAACTTGGGGAAACAGGAAGATTGGGATAAAGGAAGGTTGGATAGGGGAGCAGGGAAGCACATATCTTAGTTAAAAGAGCCACCTTAGTGTTGGCAAGAGACTTGAACCTAGAGTGGCTCCCAGGAGCCCAAGGCGATGTCCCCAGTTAGTCCCTTGGGAAGCTGAGGATAGGGAACCTGAACTGACCCTATCCTATAGCAATACTGACGAATATCTTTCATATCACCATAGAACCTTCATCTGGTGATGGATGGAGATAGAGACAGAGACCCACACTGGAGCACTGGACTGAGCTCCCAAGGTCCCAATGAGAAGCAGATGGAGGGAGAACACGAGCAAGGATGTCAGGACCACGGGGGGTGCACCCACCCACTGAGACAGTGGGGCTGATCTATTGGGAGCTCACCAAAGCCAGCTGGACTGTGACTGAAACAGCATGGGATAAAACCGGACTCTCTCATCATGGCGAACAATGAGGACTGATGAGAAGCCAAGGTCAATGGCAAGGGGTTTTGATCCTACTTCATGTTCTGGCTTGATGGGAGCCTAGCCAGTTTGGATGTTCACCTTCCTAGACATGGACGGAAGGGGGAGGACCTTGGACTTTCCACAGGGCAGGGAACCATGACTGCTCTTTGGATAGGAGAGGGAGGGGGAGAGGAGTGGGGAGAGGGGGAGAAGAGAGGGGGGAGGGGGAGAAGAGTGGGGAGAGGGGGAGGGAAATGGGAGGCTGGGAGGAGGCGGAAACTTTTTTTTTCTTATTCCCAATAAAAAAAAAAAAGAAATCCCTGAAAGACCCTTGAAGAGGACCTTCCCTCGGGAGGAGACTCCCCCCGAAGCCAAGGAACAGGCCGAGACCACACAGATGCAAATAGCAAGAGGTTTATTACACAGATACCTGCAGGCGGCAAAGTCTTTCCGAGGACTTGGGCGCCTGCTGACTGGGAGGAGGGCTTTTTATAGGAAAGAGGGCAGCAAAAAGCAAGTTTACAGAAGCAGAAGCGTGGTTATCGGTCGGAATGAGGGGGGGGGATGAATGGTTTTTCTTCTCCCAGCATAGATATCCTGTTCTTATCTTATAGATATCCTGTTTTTCAGTCATCCTATCTCGTAGACATCCTGCTTTCCTAAGCAAATGGGATGTTCTCATGAGAGCAGGCTAGCTGCTGATCCTGAGAATCTTTCAAGCAAACAGGACTTTCTCCCGGGAGCATGCTAGCTGTGGGTTTTGAGGAGGGGGTCCGTAGGGTCTTTCATCCCGAGTGAGGTAACCAAGACCCAGAAAGATGAACATGGTATGTACTCACTAATAAGTGGATACTTGCTGTAAAGCAAGGGATAAGGAGCCTATAGTCCATGATCCCAGAGAAGCTAAGAAACAAGGAGAACCCTAAGAAAAACCATGCATAGATCCACCTGGAAAGGGGAAATAGACAAATCTCCTGAAAAAATTGGAAGCATGGGGGTGGGAGGAGAAGAGAAGGTAAAAGGAGTGGAGGTGGGGAAAAGAACTTGAGGGAGCAGAATAGTCAAAATGGAAAAGGGACAGAGATGGAGAGCAAGGAAAGAAATATTTTGATTGAGGGAGCCATTGTGGGACTGGCAGGAACCCTGGCACAAGAGAAATTCCCTAGAATTCACAAGGATGCCTCCAGCTAAGACCCTACGTAATAGTGGAGAGGGTGCCTAGTCTGGCCTTGCACTGTAGTGATATCTTAAATGCCATCATAGAACCTTTATCCTGTAACTGATGTAAATAAAGTCAGAGACCCACAAGGGAGTGCTGGGCTCAGCTCCCAGTCCAGTTAAAGAGTGGAAAGAGTGAGAATATGAGCAAAGAGGTCAAGACCATGATGGGTACACCTACTGAAACAGTCTACCTGAGCTAATAGGAGCTCACCAACTTGAGCCAGACAGGGAAAGAATCAGCATGGGACCAAACTGAACCCTCTGAATGTGGGTGACAGTTGTACGCCTGGGGCACACTGTGCAGCCACTGGCAATGGCACCAGTGCTTACTGCTTGTACTGGATTTTTGGGAACCTATTCTCTTTGGATATATACCTTGCTCAGCCTAGATATGGTAGGTAGGGCCTTGGACCTTCCCCAAAGCAATGTGCTTTACCCTCTTTGAGGAGTGAATGGGGGGTGATGTGGCAGGAAGATGTAGAAAATGGGAGGAAAGGAGAGAGTGGGAACTCAGATTGGTATGTAAAATGAAAAACGATAGTTTTTCTTTTTTAAAAATAAAATAGACATGTTACTAATAAACCACTAGAGTTAAGAGTACTCTTCAGCTTAGAAGGACACAGACTTTCTGAATAAGATGAGGTAGTAGAAATAATAAGATCAACTGACAAGAAAGATTTCATGAACTGACAAGTGTTTGGTGAATATACCTAGGTTAAGTTCTATCACATTTTTTCTAAAATAGGATAATGACTTCTTTCATGGGCACATTGCTAATGTTTCTGTTGGCTCTGTCAATCTACAGTCTAAGGAATAAGACTGTTAAGATCACCTTGAAAAGATATCTTTCTCTGAAAGATTGTCTACTGAGCACTCATTACACTCATTTTGACTACTCTTAGAAAACCTAACATCTATATTAATAAATCAGGCATTTAATCACAAATTACTTTAGTCATTTTATGTTTTTTATTATTTTTTAGTTTAGGAAAATGATAAATAAAGATATAATATTTCTTTTTATTTTAATTCAATGAATATTATTGATCAGGTTAATTTCGTTGTACTGTCAACATAATCATTTTCATGGAGGTATGTACTTATAATAATTTAGTAAGGTAGAGTTTTGCAGCATATGGATATACAATAAGATGGAAATGAGCAACAAACTGATCTTTGAATGTGCATGCAATTAAAAGACTCAGTTATATTCAGAAATGGTTTTCTGGATAAAGGAAGAGACAAGACCATTGATTTTCTTTCTTTTTTTCTGGAGTTACTATTAGGAAGTCTTTGGGGACTGAGTTATCATAGGCCAATTTGTCTAATATTGTCCTCTGCACATTGAGACTTTAATCATACATATTAGCCAATATTTAGGTTGGTTTACAGACATTCTGTTTTGTGTCAAATATTAGTTACATTCACAATTGTGTCATTTTGTCGCTTTATATTTCTCATTAAGTTCAACATTTGATATTGTATTTCTTTCAATACTGAAGTCCAAGTTTGGCTTCAGTATTATTTGGGCACCTCTGCAAGAAAGTGTCTGTGGGTTTGCACTTCATGGACATGGCTCAGCAGAGAAACAATATAAGGCAGTAAGTGCAAATATTACCATTAAGTTCGCTGGGTTCTTGGAAAAACTATTTTGTCATCACAAAATCAAATAATTATTTGGGCAGTGGGGTAAGAGAAAACAAATATGAAAAATAGCAATCATGAGAATTTTGAATTTTACGGACTTTTATGTCTATTATTTTACTCAATATGTATTCTTTTCATTCATACTATAAAGACTATTGCTTAAGATTTTAATTTCATATGTATTAATTATTTAATAATTGAAAAGTATAATATGCTTTCTCAGTTAATGCTGTTGCATGAACATGTACATTTGATCAAATAATGTGGAAATCACATAGGATCTTTACTAGAAAATTTATGTCATACACATCCAAACACATAGATAAAATCTCTCATGAATCATACAAATATTATAAAATAATATATTAACTGGTAGAGATATATAATTCAGTTTATGCCTGCTTTTCACATTGTCTACATAATATTATTCCTAACTGATAAATTAAATATCATCATGAATTCATTTTAGAGAAAAACTACTATTTTACTCATATCCTGTAAGACTAGAAATCAGAAAATGGAAGATAAAATACTTAGAAAATATTGGATTTGTATCCGTGTAGTTTCATTAAGGACTATGAACTTTAATTTAGTGTTTAATTCTAGCACTGAAATCAGGGAGACTTGAAACACCCTGTGTAATTAAACAGATGACATGTTTGACTATTTTATTGATTATTTTCTTTTTGCTTTATTCTTTCCTTTTTGTTATGAATAATACAGACAAAGGAATCATTGTAGCAGCTGCATAGAAACAAACGTTTTTAGGTTGCAAGTGCTTAAATTCCAAATATTTAAACTTAAAGTGCATATAGACAAGGACACTGGGAGATTTTTAATTTACTTTTTGTTTTTTCTTTGAAAAATCTATATGTGTACAGGATGTTTTCTTGTAATAGCCACTCTTTACTCCCCTTGGAATTTCCATTAGTACACCACCAACACATCTCTCTCCAACTTCATGTCCTCTTCTTTTAAATGACCTTCCAAGTCTAATTAGTTGTTCCTAAGAAAACTTCAGTGTGGTCCCATTTACACTTATCAAATATCAGCAATAGACTCTGAGAAAGGAATATAAATCAGTATAAATACAAGATTAATCTCATTAATCTCTACACTCTAAACAGAGCAAGATAAAAGTAAATACAGACAATGTAATTACTGTGATTATTGAGTTCAACTCAAAATTTGTCCAACTTTTCTTATATTTCCTTTTGACAAGGTGTCCAGAGAATATAGAGACACAAAATTTGACCTTCATCTCAGAATTCTATCTCATGGAACTCACGGACAACCCAGAACTGAAGCCCATTCTCTTTGGTCTGTTTCTGTCCATGTATCTTATTGCTGTGCTTGGGAACCTGCTCATTGTCCTGGCTGTCAGCAATGACCCTAAATTACACACACCCATGTACTTCTTTATCTGCAACCTGTCCCTGGCTGATATTGGATTTATTTCTACCACAGTCCCGAAGGTGATGGTGAACATTAAGACGCATAGAAGAAGCATATCCTATGTGGCATGCCTAACACAGATGTCTGCATTTGCCATTTTTGGTTGTGTAGATGACATGCTTCTGGCTGTGATGGCTTATGACAGGTTCATAGCCATTTGTCATCCTCTTCATTACCCAATCATTATAACCCCCAAGCACTGTGTCTTGCTGGTTTTGAGTTCATTTTTGGTTGGCATTCTGGATTCCCAGCTGCACAATTTGGTTATCACGCAACTTCCATACCTCAAGGATGTGGAAATTGCGAATTTCTTTTGTGATCCTTCTAAACTCCTTAATATGACCTGTTATAATTATTTTATCAATGACATTGTTGAGTACTTCACTGGTGCTGTATTTGGATTTTTTCCAATCCTGGGGATCCTTTACTCTTACTATAAAATTGTGTTATCTGTTCTTAAGATTTCATCTTCAGAGGCAAAGTTTAAAGCTTTTTCTACGTGTGTATCTCACCTGTCAGTAGTTTGCCTGTTTTATGGAACAGGCCTGGGGGTGTATCTTAGTCCAGCTTTCTCATCTTCTCATAGAAAGGATTTAATCGCTGAAGTGATGTACACAGTGGTTACACCCACACTCAATCCATTCATCTACAGCCTTAGGAACAGGGATATTAAAGGCGCCTTGAGGAGGCTGCACTTGAGAACAAATTAGTCTTATTTTCTATTCCAGAATTTCAAGGTTACATTTCAATACCTTACAGTGTACAAATATAGTTCTGGCTTTATTTCTTGCATTACCTGTCTTGAAGGATTTTATTTCTTCTTTAATATATCCTCCTTGGATTTGGTATGTATTTATGAATCCTATTTTCTTCAGAAGTACCATTATTAAATGTAGAGTTTCTAGGTATTTACTATTTTTAAGCTATTATCTGTCAAATGAGATATTTATTCATATTTAAAATTCACAATGACTGTACAAGTTTATAAGATTTTTAATTAAAATTTTCAACTAATATAACTTTAATAATATTTATCTTTATTTACATATATCTGTGCCTGTATACAACGTAAGTGTGAAGGCCCACAGAGACATCACTGAGATGCCGGAAGAGGGTATTAGATCCTTTTTTGACTCAGTTTTATGGTACCTTGTGTGCATGAGAGGAATTGAACTTGGGTCCTCTGAACAAGCTGCAAATGCACTTGATGACTATGATATTTTAATAGACCCACTGATAATTTCTATATAGGCTATGAATCTGGAGTTAATCACTTATCCTCAAGTTTAAATTTCATTTGAATTATCGGGGAACACTGATGAATGAATCTCAAACAGTATCTGATTCATACAAATTTATCTACAGTGAGCATCATACCAAATCATATACATAGTCCAAAATCTGTTCTAATTATAAACCAAGTTACTATAATGGGAGGTGGACTATTTCCTTCAACCAGGCCTTTCAGCCAAACTCCCTTCAGAATCACACTTATCACAGTCTTTCCAATTTCTTCTTTCAATTTCACTCCTTTGTCATATTTTGATGCAAAGTCCAGATGTATCAAGTCACTTCTTCATTGTTCACTTTCTTCACTTACTTCTGATTGCTGCCACTAAACTCTATCATCTTCAATATTTAGTGTAGAACCAAGCAGGAGAGAATGTCTCAGTGGTTAACAACACTTGCTATTCTTGCAGGTTCAATTAACAGCACTCACTTGGTGAGTCAAGCCTATCTATAACTCTGCTGCAGATATAGTGTCCTCGGCTTGTTTCTGAAGGGGCTGCATGCACATAGCACACACACATACATACAGAAAAAACACAAACACACAATATAAAGAAATGGATATGTAAATTTAAAAGAAGACAGCTGTCTGCCTTAAACCTTAAAAACTCTAGTTTGATAATTCCTTCATAAGTGTAAGATCAATATTTTAGACACCATACTGCAATATATCTGTGACTAAAGTTTTCCTTTAATTTTCTGACAATGTAGCAGTCACATACATCTAACTGCTTGATTCCAGTCAATACTTGAAAATATGTAGATTTCATTATTTATCTTGAGAATAATTGAATTAATGAGTCATAACATGATTAGAAAAATGCACTTTTGATTTCTCTGTGATGAATATATTTTTATTTATACTAAACTAATAAACCCTGTTGTAAACATGCATTCTGTTTTAGTGTCCAACAGATGTTTAAACAATGATACTTTGTCTCAAGTATTATATGACATAACAATTACCTCCCTGATGCTCTGTAAATTCTTGTTTTGCCACATATTCTCCCTCTAGTGGGTACCAACTGCACTGTAACCCATTTTTATTAGTTCCTCAACAGATAGTGATGTAACACTAATGCCAAATAAACTCATTTTCTATACACAATATCTACCTTTGGTGTTTATTTCTAGTAGTGTAAAATGGATCATTACAAGATGGGAATTAGCCAGGTGTGGTGGATCATGTCTTTAAATCCAACACTAAGGAGAGAAAAATAAACAGTTCTCTATGAGTAAAAAAACCAACCTGGCAAACAAAGCTAAAAAAGATGGGAATTAGCCACTACTGTCCTTATTTGAATTCTTCTCTGGACTGCTTGACATAATCATTTATAAATTGTATTCTTTATTATTGGGAAATATTGATTACTTTCCAGAAAGTTTGAGAGTTCAATACCAAATTCAACATGTAGAAAGAGATGGATTCTAATGTTAGGGAAATCCTTTGTTAAAATAACCAATAGCCCCCTTAGCATACTCTGACAAAATAGGGCAAGAATCAATGGGTTATATTCTGAGATGCAATCTGAAAAAATACAATAGCTAGATGACAAAACATTTGAGGCCAAGATATGCAGTGTTCTATTTCTAGAATTATGTTTTGAGTCATTTTCTTTAGAGAGAGTCAGTGGAGGCTGAAGGAAGAAAAGAGCCACTAAAATTGCATAATACTCGGCGTAGGGAATGTTAGTGGGAAAATTGATGAAAATACTACCTAGTACTTTCATACTGAAACGCATCCATAATAGAATTAGCAAGAGCCTTGTTCATTAACTTTACGCTGTATATATAATATAATACAAGTAAACACAAAACATCCCATAGATTCTTATTTCACTGGAAAGCATTAACTGGATCTTAGAGAAGAAAAAATAGAGACAAATTCTTCAACTACACCAGAGAAAATTATCTAACAGGCAGATATAGTTGATATAGAAACCAACTTTGGACCTGCACCAACGTGAGCGACTATATAGAGACATATTCTAAATCTGCAGCCAGGTGAGCGGTGACATAGAGCCAGACTCTGAATTTGGGCTCACAAGATTGACCATTTAAAGAGAAATTGAATTCGTTCAAAGAAAAGTGACTTCATGGAATCTTAATCAGATATTGCAGCTAGGTAAGAAATACATAAAGACAGACAATGCCTGCACTCAGGGGAGAAACCATAGAAAGAAGTGATCCACACTTGTACACATACACATTGTTCGTGACTTACACCTTCAGTCTGTCTCAGAGCAGAATCCTCCATTCATTTGGACGTATCTACTCCCCTACTAAAAGTTCTGTTTCATATGTATGGATTGTGTCTCCTGTTCTATTAGACATCTCATTCTTGTGTTCAAAATGTCTCATTCTTCTGTCTGTCTTGTCTGTTCACTTCCTGCCTCCCTTCTACCACCATGGCCACTAGCATCTCACCCACGGGGGGGGGGGGGTCCCTCTTTCTTACCTGGGCTGGGTGACTGGCCTGAGAAGAGCAACATCTGGCTCAGGATGTTAGGAATGTTTCCTGTCTGTTTCCTAACTGACCACCAGAATCATGTGGCTTGGGATCTTCAGGAAGAGTTATTGTCTCCTGTCTTTTTCATATACATGAAAGAATGTTTAAATGGTATGGCCACATGCGTGTGATTCTGTTTTCAATGCCTGAGTTTTATGTGACCTGTATGTGTGTCTTGTGAATTGGGTATCATTTAAAATCTCTACTACTGCTCTAAAAACCATCATGTTGTCTGTCAAGGTCTTACAACACATTGGCAGGCACCATCTTGGCTAAGGGCAAAGAGAGACAAATCCTATGACATAACCATCATCGTTACTAAGGGTGACCACATGGACTACTGGCATTTTGCTTGAGGCTAAAAGAGATACTTAGCCACCAAGGTAAGTAAGGGCAAGTAAAAGATGATGTAACCACCATCTTTACTAAAAGTGACCATGTGCACAACTGCCACTTTTACTAAGAGCAAAAAGATACATGTATGTGTATATGCATGTTGGATTTGACTCTACATATATAAACGTAAGCTAGTTTTAACTCTTTGTTTCTATGTAATTTAAATTCAACTGCACATATGTGTGCATGTAGCTATTGTTTAAAATATATTTTAAACATCCAAAAATGAGCTCTTATAAACAGCCCTAATGAGCTCTGTATATTGTTTCTCTTTCTAGACTAAGGAAACAAGTCCCACATATTTTGAATTTATACCAACTTTTAGATGATGATAAAATCATAAGGTTAGATCTGTATATGTGATTCCACTCTGTGTTAAATTACATTCTACATAATGATAAAAATGTATACATCTATTCAGATTTACAAAAGCTCATAGAGAATTTAAATGAGTGACAACATATGTTTTATTTTGAATCCAAAAGAACTTCAATTCAAAATCATTATTTTTAATGCTAAACCTGACAGGAATATAATGTAAAGTCCTAGACTTATGAGAGCTGCTAACCTATTGTACACTGTCAAGGAATTAAAGTCAATAGTTATCTAACAAAGAATCAAGTTCTTTAATTGTAGTCAATGTTAAGTATTTATCTAAGCAGTTACAGAGATAAGCATTACCTAGTCCTCATATGTCTTCAGAACTAAGCTTAGAACAAATAACTAAACAAAGTTTGTCTACACAGATATATCCAGTAGACAGATAGTCCTCAAGTGCTCAGGATATGACATTTAAAATGTTTAATTAAAAAGGCTTTCGGGGACATACATAGATCTAATCTATGTGGGAAGTAGAAAAAGACAAGATCTCCTGATTGGAAATTGGAAGCATGGGGACCTTGGGAAAGTTAAAAATGGAGGGGAGAAGCAGGGAGGTGAGCAGAGAAAAATGTAGAGCTCAATAAAAATTAATAAAAAATAAATAAATAAAGCTTTCATAGAGTTCCTGACACCATCCCTATTTCCCTCAGAGAAGATAGCACAGAAGAACCTCCCCCTGGAACTTGCTTTGAACATGGCAGTGCTAGCTGCTGAGAAAAACTGGCTTTCTCCTCAAGTTCTGCAAAGACCCTTTTCAGACCATCGACAACAGGACCCTGGGAACCATCTGCCTCACATTGTGTATGACAAGAATAGTTCGAGACCAGCCTGGTCTACAAAAGCTTCAAAACCACAGAGAAACCCTGTCTCGAAAAACCAAAAAAAAAAAAAAAAAAAAAAAAAAAAAATAGTCTGGTTCTCCCATGAGTACTTAACTCCACAGAACTCTGTGACAGAACTCTGTGGGATCTTCTGGGGCCTTATAGGCCTACCGCTGCCAAATGTTCCTCTGAGACCTCTGCCCTCAATCACTGTCGATGATCCTATAGGTAGCCAAGCAAGCAACTCTCATTTTAAATTGCTAATTCAGGTAAATTTATCCTTCTCAGCACTCTCTTGCTGTTTGATAACAAATATAACTTTGCCAGCTTAGCAGAAACCAAGGCTTCAGCTGCCTTCTCAGTTCTCTGTGTAAAATTAAGGTCACAGTCCTCACTTTTCTAGAGATAATAGTAAGACCAGACACAATCTATCTTCCTACCAGGCTCAGAAAAGAGATAAACTCACAAAATGAATTTCAATATAGTTTCTTACCATTCCTTAGTTTAAACAAACTTCCTTTATGGTGACTGACCTCAGCAATCAGCCATCGTGACTCCTGAGTGTTAAGGTAATGCCATGTTGATGGGAAAGAACAGGTGTTTTAAGGTTCCCTTAGGTAAAGACAGAAAAGCTTTAACCATGAGGATCAAGGAATGTTTAGGGTCTAAGAAAGTGTATTAAAGTGTGCAAATACAGGTTATTAAGGTGTGTAAATGTAAGTTGTAAAGGTCTGGGGGTAAAATGGCTTAAATGCTGATAAAGAGAAAGTGATATGAGTTTTTTTTTTTTTTAAAAAAGAATGAACCATGTTCCAGATGCCTCTCTCTCACTGTGATACTGTTATACTAAGACTCTGAAAGTTCATAGTCTTAACATCCGTCAGTAAAATTCTGATTAGCTATTAATTTAGCTCTGGCAGAGTAACACCCTTATGTTCATGACCACAAGCTCGAGATTTCAAATTTCCTTTGCTTGTTTTCTAACTATAGACATAAAAGATGCTTTTCGCTGTGTTAAAAAAAAATTCTGTCACAGTTTTTTGGCTAGATGAGAGTTAATGCTTTCAACCAAAATGATTTCTGGAGTGAGTATACTTCTGTTTGTAAAACTTGTGTTTCCACAAAATCAAAGAATTTTTGTAAGCTTCAGATAGCCAGCTTGGATTCACCCCAAAAGGTCAGATTTACTCCAGATAAGTATCATCCCACCTCTTCCTGGTTTTGTGACCCTCCTTCTTCAATTATCAGGACCTAAGGAAATTTTTGTCCCTAAATTTAATCTCGTCCTCTGCTCTGCCAGATCTGGGCCAGGTCAAAGAGGCACCAGGCATTTCCACAGAGCCTGGGCAGAAGTGAGGCAATTGGGTACCCTAGGATGTGGCCAGCAATGGAGCTTTCTTAGGCCCAAGATTTTGACAAGAGACTTGACTCTAGAGGGGTTCCGGGTGTCCATGGAGATGTCCTTAGCTAGTTTCTTGGGCAGCTGAGGAGAGGGAGGCTGAAATGGCCCGATCCTATAGCCATACTGATGATATCTTGCATATCACCATAGAACCTTCATCTGGTGATGGATGGAGATAGAGACAGAGACCCACACTGGAGCATCGGACTGAGCTCCCAAGGTCCAAATGAGGAGCAGTAGGAGGGAGAACATGAGCAAGGAAGTCAGGACCCTGAGGGGTGCGCCCACCCACTGAGACGGTGGGGCTGGTCTAATTGGAGCTCACCAAGGCCAGCTGGTTTGTGACTGAAAAAGCAAGGGATAAAACCAGCCTCTCTTAACATGGCGGACAATAAGGGCTGATGAGAAGCCAAGGACAATGGTGCTGGGTTTTGATCCTACTGCATGTTCTGGCTTTATGGGAGCCTAGCCAGTTTGGATGCTCACATTCCTAGACCTGGATGGAGGGGGGAGGACCTTGGACTTTCCACAGGGCAGGGAACCCTGACTGCTCTTTGGACTGGAGAGGGAGGGGAAGGTGGATGGGGGGAAGAGGGAGAGGAAAGGAAATAGGAGGTGGGGGAGGAGGCGGAAATTTTTAATTAAAAAATTTTCTCAGATTAAAAAAAAAGATTTTGATGTCCACAAATCAACAGGAAGCAGTCTAAAAATCTCGGTGCCCTCATTTTCCCAACTTTCCATGCCTAACTCCTCACTTTATTCAATAAATAAAAAAGGGAGGAATGTTAGCATCTAGGCACACCTGGCCCCACCCCTTGGGAACCTGTGAGAGAGCATCACCCCTACATGCACGGTAAGCAGTATTTGGTCCCTTAAAAGTTGGAACTCTGCCTACATCTTACTCTTTCTCCCTTTGCATATCTCTGTCTCTCCGTTTTCCCCCTCCTTTTCTATCTCCTTTTCTTCCCATGAGACCACTCTGCACTCCCTTTCTCTCTCCACTCTCTCTTTCCTTACCCCAATAAAACTCCCATGTAAGCTCTGTCTGAATGGTGTTTTTGTCCCTCACCCACTGTGGTTTTGACACACCCACCAAGGTCCAATTTCATGTTGTATCATAAAAATAGGTATGATAAAAATTCTATTTTTCTCCTCTTGGTTATGAACATTCTTGTTATCTCTGGCCAATGGATCAAAACCAAATGGTTTTGGGAAGTAAGTCACAGTCTGGATAGGGGAGAATTTTGTATTTTCTTCGTTGATTTTGACACCAGATTCCAAGAGGAAAGCTATACTAATGAAATTCCTAACGTGCAGCAAGTGCCTTGGTTCTTTCTTGTTTTCAATTTGTTATTACCAATAATTGATGTGAGTTTTCAGAGAGCAAAGGCAGACGCTCTGCATCTTGTGATCTACAACTCTCAGGAACACCAATTTGAAAATCACCAAAAGAATGAAAAGCAAGTCCCTCCATCCCAGCACCTTCTGGATGCCATCCTCAATGCTGCAAGTGGGGACACAGGATGCTCAACATTGCTCCATGACAGATGACCTTTCTCTAGACAGGCTCGTCTTCCTAGTCCTGGGATCTCACCTAGAAACACTGCTGAACTCAAAGTGATGCACTGAGCATTAGTAGGCTTCAGAAAATGTCCCTTTTAATCTTTTCTAAAGTTTCTTCCTTCAGCTTTTATGTTTCAGTATTTATGCAAAATGAAATATATCTTTGATTCATATCCGCCTCGGCAGAATTCATAGTTAGGCATTTAGTGACTCTCTCAAATATGTGGCTTTCCACTAATTTCTGCAATATGTTACTTAAGCTTTAAGAGATTGAATTAAAAAAAAAGACAAAACAGCAGTCTGGCAATAGTGATACTTTAAAATTTTCTATTCTATTCTTTTTCATTTCTACATGCACAGCCTTGTTTTCATCAAGGCCTGGTATTACTCAGTATTTGAGATCATATAGATAGACAATTTTGTGTGAGAAAATCAACTCTAAACCTACCTGAGCTAATGCAAATAGTCTTCAAAATCACAGCATTATTGACATACTATAATGGGGCCAAACTATTTCATGGATAAAACTATATGATCAGACATTGCATAATTATCAGTGGAGAATTGGGAGTAGCTAAATACATAGGGTAAGTAGACATATCTAATGGCTAAATTTACACGACCAGATTCACATTAAAATTTTATAAGAATGATGAAGTGCACACAAGTTGCCAATACCAATGTCTTCCCCGAAAACATATGTACAAATAATATTATAGATGCTGAACAGGTTTTATTTTTATATTTATGTATTTAGAAATAATGTATTTACAAATTAAAAAATTGATTAATAAGGATTGTTGAAGGTTAGTAAAAGTATACAGGAAGTGACATCTGATATTCAACAAGTCAACCTATTCAGAAGGAGAGCTCCCATTTGGAAAAGACACTGACTCAGCCCATCTGTATCTGACTTTAATTCTCTCATGTAGTGCCATGTCTTATCCATAAAAAGAACAGTCTTTGGGTTCTTTCCACAGCCCTGTGGTTGTGTGTATTACACATTTTGGGCATTATTGTAACTGTGATTTCCTTAGAAGGATGACATCTTATACTGTGTAATTATGGTGAATAAAATATACTTTCTTAGCCAGGCTTTTGTTCTATGGATTCAAGGCAATTATAAACATCTGGGAACATCAGAAATAGACTCGTTGCCCCGAGAGATGAATTGTTCAAGGACATGTTCCCAGGTGTATATGATGAAACCAAGGTTAGGCCTGAAACAACTTTAGTGCCAGTGTTTTGTTTGCAAAAAAAAGTATGGTGGATAAATTATGCCTTTAGGAATAATTTCCTGCAGCAATGGAATTTCTGAATGTATTTCTAACATCACTTAAATGTTTCAAAATTCAAGGTTCAGCCAATTAACTTTTATGCAGGAGAGAAGAATATATTGTAAAACCTGGGATGCTTTCTGGGTTACCAGTCTCTTGCTATGAGCCTTTTTTTTCTTGGTTTGCAAACTATGTATTAGGGAATCTTGGTGACAGCCACGCATTGCTATGGTTACAGTTAGCATGACTTTACTAGCCTCTGAGATAAACCATGTGATTTCTTTTGCGTTTGTAGAATGGCTCTCTCTATTCTTACTCAAGAAATGTAATATGGCCTTCAATACGCAGCTCATATATTAGCTAGATTTTTTTTCAGTGAGAGAAGAGTAATATAAAACATTACCTTTGTAACATGTGAGTTTTTTCATAATGATCCCTAGATAGATAGAAAAGGTTTCCTAAACCCTTGCTACTCTAAGGCATTCTTTTTGCTACCCTATCTGCAGTCATGGGAGCTGACCCCCTGGGCTGAGATAAAAGATGTCATACATTTAAAAGTCAGTAAGAAGGATATAGTGGAGGGTTTGAAAGAAGGAAAAGAAAAGGGGGAATTATATAATTACATTTTAATCTTAAATATAAAAGAATCAATAAAATGAAGGATGAACATAAAGTCTCAAAGATGAATTCTACTTTAAAGGGTTTTAGAATTTGAACAATGTCCTCATTTTAGGCATTAGTGGCTATAGAGTAGGTTCTCCACAGTATCCACTGGGGCTCTTGATGTGGAGTGGAAGTTTTAAAATACCTTTATAATGGATGAAGTGAAACTTCATACAGCTCCTTTTCTCTTCTGTCTTAAATTCCCATCATCTCGGGGAGCAATGTGCCTCAGTAAAGGGCTGTCTTTAGACCTGTGCATTGAAACCTCTTATGGTGCCTGAAGAGAGAACAAAGGAATTTTACAAACATTTCATATCCGTGGTAGTGAATCCACAAATCACTAGATTTTAGACACTTCAGGGCATGATTTAATGCTACTAATTTTATTGGAGATAATAGTTCCACAACAAGGAAAATAGTCTCAGGCAAATTATTGCAGTCATTTTTTTTTTTTACCAGAAAACCTATAACATGTCATTTATAATATTTCTTAAAATAGTAGCTGGCTCATGGAAAGATAAATTGCACCTTTCCATACAAATTGACATGCAGGCATCTTTTTTCCCTTTGTTTTCCTTCACATAAATTTAAATTCATTGATAAGTAGGATTATTTTGTCAATGGCACTATTGCATAAATTATATAATATATATTACATAACAAAATTATCATACTTTTGTACCCATACAAGATCCTTATGTTTCTTTTTCTTTCTTTCTTTTTTATTTTTTTAAAAATGAAAAACTGTCTTTTTATTATACATATGAATCTAAGTTTCCACTTCCTCCCCTCCTTCCATTCCCTCCACTTACCCCCGCCACTTCAACCCCATCCACTAATCAGAGAAAGTAAGGCACATTGCTTTGGGGAAAGTCAAAGGACCTCCCTACTATATCTAGCCTGAGCAAGGTATTCATCCAAAGAGAATAGTTTCCCAAAAGGACAGTACAAGCAGTAAGGATAAATCATGGTGCCACTGCCTGTGGCCCCCAAGTCAGCCCCAGTCATGCAACTGTCAACCACATTCAGAGGGACTAGCTTGATCCTATGCCTGTTTCTTCCCAGTCCAGATGGTGTTGGTGAGCTCCTATTAGCTCAGGTAAACTGCTTCAGTGGGTGTCCCCATCATGCTCACATTCTCACTCTTTCCACTCTTCAGCTAGACTTTGGGAGCTGAGACCAGCACTCCCTTGTGGGTCTCTGACTTTGTTTCCATCAGTTACTAGATGAAGGTTCTATTGTCAACATTTAAGATTTTCATCAATCTGACTACAGCGCAAGGCCAGATCAGGCACCCTCTCCACTATTACTTAGGGTCTTAGTTGGGGTCATCCTTGTGAATTCCAGAGAATTTCTCTAGTGTCAGGTGTCTTGCCAGCCCCACAGTGGATCCCTCAATCAAAATATCTCTTTCCTTGCTCTACACCTCTGCCCCTTTCTGTTTTGTCTATCCTGTTTCCGCAAGTTCTTCTCTACCCTCCCTTCTCCCCTCCTCTTTCCCTTCCATACTCCCTTCTCCTGATACCGCCATGCTCCCAATTTTTCAGAAGATCTTATCTATTTCCCCTTTCCAGGTGGATCTATATACACGTTTCTTAGGGTTTACTTTATTACATAGCTTTTCTAGAATCATGAACTACAGGCTCAATATTCTATGATTATATTTAATATCCACTTATAAGTGAGTACATGCCATATTCATCTTTTTGAGTCTGTGTTACCTCACTCAGGACGGTGTTTTCTAGTTCCATTTATTTGCATGAAAATTCAAGATGTCATTGTTTTTTTAGCTCTGAGTAGTACTCTAATATGTGCCACTTTTCCTTTATCCATTCTTTGGGTGAGGGGCATCTAGGTTTTTTCCAGGTTCTGGAAATTACAAATAGTGCTGCTATGAACATAGGTGAACAAATGCTTTTGTAGTATGATAGGGCATCTCTTGGGTATATTCCCAAGAGTGGATTTGCTGGATCCTGAGGTAGGTTAATTTGCAGTTTTCTGACAAACCACCATACTGATTTAGAAACTGGTTGTATGAGTTTGCATTCCCAACAGCAATGGAGAAGTGTTCTCCTTATTCTACATCCTCTCCAGCATAAACTATAATTGGCAATTTTGATCTTAGCCATTCTGACAGGTGTAAGATGGTATCTTAGAGTTGTGTTGATTTGCATTTTCCTGGATTACCTTGATAGATTTTTCTATGTTGAGCCATACAAAATAAGCTTCCCTGCATGAAGCTTATTTGATCATGGTAGATGATTTTTTTTTGAAGTGTTCTTGGTTTTGGTTTGTCAGTATTTTATTGAGTATTTTTACATCTATGTTCATGATGAGATTGATCTGTAATTCTTTTACTTTGTTGAGTCTTTGTGTGGTTTTGCTATCAGGGTAAATGTAGCCTCATAAACATAGTTTGGCAATGTTCCATCCATTTCTATTATATGAAACTTTGATGGCTTTAGTGAAGAATTCTACCAGAACTTCAAAGAGCTAATACCTATACTCCTCAAAGTTTTCTTTCCCTTTTGATTAGTTTAGATAAGTGTTTGTCTATCTTGTTGATTTTTCTCAAAGAACCAGCTCTTTGTCTTGTTGATTCTTTGTATTGTTTTCTTTGTTTCTATTATATTGATTTCAGTCTCAGTTTGATTATTTTCTGTCTGCTATTCCTCCTGGGTGTGTCTGCATATTTTTGTTCTAGAGCTTTCAGGTATGCTGTTCAATTACTAGTGTGAGCTTTCTTCCTTTTTTTTTTTTTAATGTGGGCACTTAGTACTATGAAGTTTCCTCTTAGCACTGCTTTCATAGTGTTCCATAGGTGTGAGTATATTGTGCCTTCATTTTCACCGAATTCTAAGATGTCTTTAATTTCTTTCTGTATTTCTTCCTTGACTCATGGTGGCTCAATAGTTCACTGTTAAATTTCCATGAGCTTGTAGATTTTCTGAGTATAGTGTTGTTAAATTCTCACTTTAATCCATGGTTATCGGGTGACTCCAATTTTTTTGTATTTGTGGAGGTTTACTTTGTTGTGGAATATGTGGTCAATTTTAGAGAAGGGTCCATGAGGTGCTAAGAAGAAGGTATAATCTTGTGTTTGGGTGGAATGTGCTATAGATATCTGTTAAGTTCATTTGAGTCATGACATCTGTTAGTTCTCTTATTTCTATGTTAAGTTTTTGTCTGGTTGACCTGTCTATTGGCGAGAGTGGAGTGTTGAAGTCTCCTACTATTAGTGTGTAAGGTTTGATGTGTGAATTAAGCTTTAGTAATGTTTCTTTTACATATGTGGGTGCTCTTGTGTTAGGAGCATAGATATTCGGGATTGAGACTTTATCCTGATGAACTGTTCCTGTTATGAGTATAACGTTTCCTTCTCCATCTCTTCTGATAAATTTTAGTTTGAAATCTATTTTGTTAGATATTAGGATAGCTACACCTGCTTGTTTCTTAGGACCATTTAATTGAAAATCCTCTGAGGTTTGTTTTTGAGGTTGAGGTGTGTTTCCTGAATAGAGCAGAGGGCTGGATCCTGTTTCTGTATCCATTCTCTTAGCCTGTGTCTTTTTATAGGTGAATTGAGTCCATTGATATTAGGAGATATTAATGGCCAGTGATTGTTAATTCCTGTTATTTTTCAGTGGTGGTGGTTGTGTGTCTCCCTTCTTTTGGGTTTTGCTGGTAGGAGGTTATCTGTTGCCTGTGTTTTTGTGGGTGCAGTTAGGTTCCTTGGGTTTGTGTTTTCCTTCTCTTACTTTCTATAGGGCTGGGTTTGTTGATACATATTATTGAAATCTGGTTTTGTCACGGAATATATTGTTTTCTGCATTGATGGTGATTGAAAGTTTTGTTGGTTATAGTAGTCTGGGCTTGCATCTGTGATCTTTTAGTGTCTGCAGCACATCTGCCCAGTACCTTCTGGCTTTCATGGTTTCCAATGAGAAGTCAGGTATAATTCTGATAGGTCCACCCTTTGTATGTTACTTGACCTGTTTTCTTTGCACCTCTTTTTTTTTTTAAAAAAAAGATTTTATTTATTTATTTATTTATTTATTTATTTATTTATTAAGTATTCAGTATTCCGCCTGCATGTATGCCTTCATGACAGAAGAGGGTATCAGATCCCATTATAGATGGTTGTGATCCACCATGTGGTTGCTGGGAATTGAACTCAGGACCTCTCAAAGAGCAACCAGTGCTCTTAACCTCTGAGCCATATCTCCAGACCTCTCCTTCGCATCTCTTAATATTCTTTATTTATTCTGTATGTTTTGTGTTTTGATTATTGTGTGGAGAGATTTTGTTTTGTTTTGTTTTGTTTTTTGTCCAGTCTATTTGGTGTTCTGTAAGCTTCTTATAACTAAGGGATATCCTTCTTTAGGTTGGGAAAGTTTGCTTCTATGGTTTTGTTGAATATATTTCCTGTGCCTTTGATCTGGGGTTATTCTCCTTCTTCTTTCCTTATTATTCTTAGGTCTTCTTTTCTCATGCTTTCCCAGATTACCTGAATCTTTTGTGTTAAAAATTTGTTGGATTTATCCATTATGATCAAGTAGGCTTCATCCCAGAGATGCAGGGCTGGTTCAACATACGCAAATCTATCAATGTAATCCACCATATAAATAGACTGAAAGAAAAAAACCATATGATCATTTCATTAGATGCGGAAAAAGCATTCGACAAAATTCAACACCCCTTTATGATAAAGGTCTTGGAGAGAATAGGGATACAAGGGTCATACCTAAATATAATAAAAGCTATCTACAGCAAACCGACAGCTAACATTAAATTAAATGGAGAAAAACTCAAAGCCATCCCACTAAAATCAGGAACAAGACAAGGATGTCCACTCTCTCCATACCTCTTCAATATAGTGCTTGAAGTTCTAGCAATAGC